>NC_069363.1:101054007-101367673 GCF_021730395.1 Mercenaria mercenaria
AGAGATTGACAAATGAGGGAAGACAAAGGGTATCAAAATTGCTCACCTTGAACAAAAAAACAAACAAAAACAATTTCCTATACATTTTAGTATCAATTAAATAACCTGAAGTGTCTTCTAGAAAACATGTATCTATGAGTTACACCATCATTATATTTCCATAAAAGAAAAGTTATAAGAGCCTACCTGTTATATTGACATATAGCATATCTATTGGAACAGTTTCTAATTTAAATACTTCAATTTATTAAGTAAATTTTGAGTAAAAGCAAGAAAACATTAACAAAATGAAACTGAAACCGTAAAACTTTAATTCAGTCAGAAGTTTCATTTTTTTTAGAATCTGCACCACTTCTATGAAATACTTAATAATTGAGCCACGCCATGAGAAAACCAACATAGTGGCTTAGCGCCCAGCATGGATCCAGACCAGCCTGTGCATCTGCGCAGTCTGGTCAGGATCCATGCTGTTCGCTCTCAAAGTCTATTGCAATTAGAGAAACTGTTGGCAAACAGCATGGATCCTGACCAGCCTGCGCGGATGCGCAGGCTGGTCTGGGTCCATGCTGGTTGCAAAGCCAGTATGTTGGTTTTCTCATGGCATGGCTCAATTTTACCTTCCAGTGTCATCACACATTTCTGTGAGAGCCATACTTTAGCTGTTTTATCCCAGGAACCACTCAATAATGTACCAAACTTTCCAGAAGCAAGGGCACACACTGAAATAAACAATACTAAAAATTAAACATGTATTTTCATTTACTTTACAAAAGAGCATACCTCCATAAATCAGCTCTTACACTAGTGACAATACAACAGATAGTAAAACATAATACATAAGGTCAATCAGTACACATGTACTCTATAACTTGTCTAAAGTCAAAGTACCAAGACTTCAACTTTTAAGGGCACAACTTGGCAAACTGTAAAACAAAAATCTATTAAATCTGTCCATTTTTGCAGGATTAAGTTTGATGTCCATTTTGGTAGGATTTATGAGAAAAGCATTAAAAGCCATACTTCAAATTATTTAAACAACAAAACAAAGAGCTGTGTTCAATAAACGCTTGATGCCCCCGGTGGCATCCTTGTCAATACAAAGCAACCTGAGTCCAAAATGAGGTCAAGTTCAAGGTCAAGGTCAAACTGAGGTCAGGTGATGTCTGAAGATGAGGAATGGTCACAGGTTACATCTGCATTAGTATCAGTCCCATTTGATTAACCTTGTACAAACGGACAGGACAATCACTATATACCTCCCGCATCAGTAGATGCCGGGGGAATAAAAATTACAAGATCGCTCACCTGAGTAATATGAGCCACATGTTTCATATGGCAAAATGATGCTAAAATATTATGAAGGTAGGTCAGTAGCTCACATTCATGGTAAATGAAAGTCAATTTTAAGATCAGTGTGCAAAACTGTACATGTCATCCAAATTTTAAGGCTGTATCTTAAAAAACAAGAAACTAAAAATGTAGGTCAGTAGGTCAAGGTCACAGTCAAGTGATCCCTAATCGCTTGGGTCATCAGGTAATTATAATTAAACATTCTAGGAAATATGATCCGATAATTTTTGGAGTATTTTTTCCTGTATAACTCATCATTATAACAAGTGACCCCCAGGCAGGGCCTCTTTTCACCCAAGAGGCATAATTTGAACAAACTAGTTAGAGATCCACCAGGCAATGCTACATACTAAATACCAAAGGCCTAGGCCTTGAACTTTCATACAAAAAGATCTTCATTTCTTTTTCCTACATAAGTCTGTCTATGATAAACTTGGTACTCCAAGTGCAGGGCCTCTTTTCACCCCAGGGACATAATTTGAACGATTCTGGTAGAGGACCACAAGGCAATGCAACATACCAAATATCAAAAGCCTAGGCCTTGCAGTTTAAGGCAAGAAGATTTTTTAAAAGTTTTTTTTTCTAATGATATGTCTATGTAAAACTTGAGACCCATGAGGCAGGGCCTCTTTTCAACCCAGGGGCATAATTTGAACAATTTTGGTAGAGGACCACAAGGCAATGCTACATACAAAATATCAAAGGCCAAGGTCTTCTGGTTTTAGACAAGAAGATTTTTAAAGTTTTTTACTATATATTAAGTCTATGTAAAACTTGTGACCCCCGGGGCGGGGCTTCTTTTCATCACCCCAGGGGCATAATTTGAACAATCCTGATAAAGGACTATAAGATAATGTCACATGCCAAATCTCAAGGCTCTACGCCTTGCGATTTTAGACAAGAAGATCTTTAAAAAATTTCCTTTCGGTTGCAATGGCAACCAGAGTTCTGCATGGAATTAAATTCTTTGAACATTTTTGAAAGAGGACCACCCAAGGATCCTTCCTGTGAAGTTTGGTGTAATTCTGTCCAGTGGTTTTCAAGAAGAAGATTTTTTTATAAAATGTTGACGGACGCACGGCAGATGACACACGACGGACAATGAGCGGTCGCAAAAGCTTACCATGAGCCTTTGGCTCAGGTGAGCTAAAAACAATAAAATTAACATTTCCACATTTCCATCCCCCTCCCCCCTCAGTTACCTGTGCTAGTGTGTCCCTCAAGTTTATATAGTGGCTGTGGTGAATCAAGTGTGAAAGCTAGAATGGTTGAATCATTACTGCCAGTAAATATAAGTCCATGTGGATGTTTGTCATCTGGAGGTAAGCAGCAAACACTTGCCACAAAATTACTGTGTCCACTCATACAGTGACCCTCTTGAAAACCATTTTCTCCTCTGAAATTGAAATACAGCATTTAGTCACACATGCAAACAATATAACACCATACATTACGGAAAAATGTTCATTTTACTTAAATCAGTGTTTGAAAAGTTACATCTTCACAGCAAGTTCGAAGATCATGTGTAAAGGGCCTACTCGAGAATCGAACTTTTAGGGCAAGACTAGAATACTTTCATGCAAATTTTCAGACGTAGTGGTTTTTGCAGGTTGGTCGGGAGACAGCAAACAAAGCCAATTTCAATTCTGGTCTTGCTGATGACACTAAATTGCAGAAACAATTACAAAAAGTGGGTACATGTACCCACATACTTCAGAAAATGTGGGTACATGATAAAAACAAGAGGACCATGATGGTCCTGAATCGCTCACCTATCCCCACATGACCCAGTGTTGAACTGAGTATGACGTCGTTATTTCTATTATTTGACAAAGTGACCTAGTTTTTCAGCACATGTGACATAGATATCATCAAGATAAAAAATTCTGACCAATTTTCATGAAGATCCATTGAAAAATATTGCCTCTAGAGAGGTCACATGGTTTTTCTATTATTTGACCTAACGACCTAGTTTTTGAAGGCACGTGACCCACTTTTAAACTTGACCTAGATATCATCAAGGTGAACATTCTCACCAATTTTCATGAAGATCTCGTGAAAAATATGGCCTCTAGAGAGGTCACAAGGTTTTTCTATTTTTTGGCCTACTGACCTAGTTTTTGACGGCACATGACCCAGTTACGAACCTGACCTAGATATCATCAAGCTGAACAGTCTCACCAATTTTCATGAAGATCCATTGAAAAATATGGCCTCTAGAGAGGTCACAAGGTTTTTCTATTTTTAGACCTACTGACCTAGTTTTTGACCGCACGTGACCCAGTTTCGAACCTGACCTAGATATCATCAAGGTGAACATTCTGACCAATTTTCATGAAGATCCATTGAGAAATATGGCCTCTAGAGAGGTCACAAGGTTTTTCTATTTTTAGACCTACTGACCTAGTTTTTGATCCCACATGACCCAGTATCGAACTTGACCTAGATATCATCAAGGTGAACATTCTGACAAATATTCATGAAGATCTCATGAAAAATATGGCCTCTAGAGAGGTCACAAGGTTTTTCTATTTTTAGATCTACTGACCTAGTTTTTACCCCCACATGACCCAGTTTCGAACTTGACCTAGATATCATCAAGCTGAACATTCTGACCAATTTTCATGAAGATCCATTGAGAAATATGGCCTCTAGAGAGGTCACAAGGTTTTTCTATTTTTAGACCTAATGACCTAGTTTTTGACCCCACGTGACCCAGTTTCAAACTTGACCTAGATATCATCAAGGTGAACATTCTGACCAATATTCATGAAGATCTCATGAAAAATATGGCCTCTAGAGAGGTCACAAGGTTTTTCTATTTTTAGACCTACTGACCTAGTTTTTGACCCCACGTGACCCAGTTTTGAACTTGACCTAGATATCATCAAGGTGAACATTCTGACCAATATTCATAAAGATCTTGTGAAATATATGGCCTCTAGAGAGGTCACAAGGTTTTTCTATTTTTAGACCTACTGACCTAGTTTTTGATGGCATGTGACCCAGTTTCAAACTTGACCTAGATATCATCAAGGTGAACATTCTGACCAATTTTCATAAAGATCCCATGAAAAATGTGACCTCTAGAGTGGTCACAAGCAAAAGTTTACGGACGCACGGACGGACGCACGGCAGCACGGACGGACGACGGACGCCGCGCGATCACAAAAGCTCACCTTGTCACTTTGTGACAGGTGAGCTAAAAAGTTGGGTACAAACAATACAAATTGAAACAAATGTTCCAACTGAAACAAAATTATAAAGAAGAAAATTGGAAGTGACACTTTTATTCATCCTGTGTTATTGACAGACAGTGGTTTGTTTTACACATGCACCACAGGGATACAGCTAGAAGTCACTTCGCCTTATAGGAAAGTGGAGATACTTCTAGTTGAAAAATAGAAATGTTCTCATTTCTAACTCAATATAACCGCCCCCAGCCCCCATGCCACAAACACACACCCAGCAAGCTTGTGAAGCAATTTGAAAAGATGGCTATAATTGTTTCTTGTTTATGGATAAAAGCTATGGATGTGACCATTCATTTTCTTAGATACATCATTTTCCATGCAATGAGTTTTCTTTATTCCATAATTCTGAAAAAAAAGCTGTTTTCAAAAATTCAAGCAGACGCTGGTAAGTATCACCCACCGAGTTTTTATAACATTTTTTGCTGCTATATCTTGCTGCAACATAATTTATAGTGGCAAAAAAAATGTTATATTATATTACTTGGCAGGTAATACTTATTTAGCATGAACAGTATCGGACTTGAATAAAAATGAAAAATAATTTGTAGAAAACTGCCCGATGAAAGTCAGTCTGCAACCGGTCATTTTGTAAATATTAATAAAGAAGCAGCTTACGAGTCTTTCTTTTACAATGAGATCAATTATTTGTGTAGTAGATGCCAGCTGACCGCTTAATTATTCAACAACTTGTTGAAAAAAAAACGTCCAAAAACATTGTTTTTGCCCTCGCACATGATGACAATAATCGGAAAGTGTCAAAGATGTAACCCCGTTGTTGACTGGCTAATTACTATCATGTCTAATTTTATGAATAATTTCATTCACTGTCACAGTTCTCGTGAAAATCTCACAAGTACCTGGAGTATGCGGAGCTTTAATTATGCCATCGGCATGTAAATTCAACTTGTCTTGACATGTAGCAAACTGTCAACAGTGTGTATTGCGGTAATTTGCGTGTGTGATCAAAAATAATGTCTGGTTACTTGAATTTCGGCTCTTTAAGGACTAACAATTGTATTTTTCTGTCAGATTTTTTATGCGTGCATTGTACCCGTGGAATTTTAAAACTTGCATGCAAGTGACCTTTTATGTGTGAATTACGCGGATTTTTGCGTGAATGGGAATGCTGGCTGTATATTAGTTTGGGTACATGAAATCTGTTAAAATTACAATTTAAATCAAAACCATAGGTTTAATTTCAAGACTGTACGCATAATTATAGCTTATTTTCTACCGACAATGGCTTTGAATTTTCTGAAAACGAGAAAAAAATAAAGTGATCCAACCTGTCTGAAATTCTCTCATTAGTTTTATCTACTGAAACTGAAAAAACTGAAACTGCTTTATTTGATTAAACGCCTAATTTTACACATAGTATATTCACTGGCGTTGTACATTGAATTAAAAAAGAAAAATCATGATAAATTATATACATAATCATTCAGGGGTGTAACTGTTTCAAGTTATTGCTGTTTATAACCCATTTGAGTTATTGCTTATATTTTCATAACTTGTTTCAGTTATCATAAAATATTACAAAGCCCTCCTGTGCCAATTCCTCATTTTGAATGTGATTATTGCAATTATTTCCTGAATCCTTGAACTCTTATCTTTCCAGCTATGCAGTAAAATTATTTACGCAAGGCTGATAAAGTTTTACGCAAAAGGTTTAAAGCTATAAAACTCTTAGAGTCCCGTTATGCTTATCAGGTCATGATCAGACTAAAAGAGAATTTGATTAACCACAGATTTCTACTTATTTCACTGATAATGGTATCAAACAATGAAACACAACATATTTGACAAAATTTCTGTACAGTGCAAATTACAACATTGCGTATAAAGCATACGTCGATCACACTACATAGCAGAGTATACTCAGCGTCTCTACCATATTCAGTCCACCAACAGAGAAATAATCAGAACCATGATTCAAAGCTTTTAAAAAACAGTGTTTTGAGCTTTTTCTTAAGTGTCTACCGAATCAGAATTTCTCACTTCTGCTGGTAGTTTGTTCCATAGTTTCGGCCCTACAGTTTGAAAACTTCTATCGCCAAATGTTTTACGTTTGTTAAATGGTACCTCGTAACAACCTGTAACAGAGTCTGAAGACCTTAAACTACGTTTTGGTGCTTGTTCCGATAATAATTCAGTCAAGTAAGATGGAGCTTGGCTGATTGAACAATTAAACATGACAGTTAAAATCTTAAATTCAATTCTAGCTTTGATAGGAAGCCAATGTAGTCGGAACAAAGCTTGTTTTGAACTGTAATACTTGCCGAGTCTTAAAACTAGCTTGGCACACATGTTTTGTATCCTTTGCATTTTCTGAATTTCACAGTGAGGAATTCCACACAATATTGCATTGCAATAATCTGTATGTGAAATAACCAGTGATAATACCAGAATTTCAGTAGCCTCTTTAGTAAGGTATTTTCTAATATTTTTGATTCTAAGATAATTAACCATTGCAGTCTGACATTTTCTCTTGACATGATCCTTAAAACTAAGATTTTCATCTAAGAATGCCCCTAGGTACCTTATACAATGTACTGATTTGATTTTGTCACCAGCAATCTATAGATCCATGTAATAATTTAAACATTTCAATGTAACCTGCGGTTTTGATTTTAATTCCAATTTTAACAGATTTCATACACCCATTCTGTAAATCTATAGACTGAAAAATCTTTAAATTTATGGACGGTCCATATATTTACTGACTGTATGTAAAAACATCAATGAAATCCTAGACCTGATCCTGATGAATGATGCATGAGTAAGCATTTTTTTTACTGTTTGGAATTCGTATAAATTGTATAAGTGCCAATACAAAATTTACTAGTCGCTCCAACATAAAGCCAAACAATCATGGGGGAGCCAGTGGTATTACGAGGGATCCGATTAGGAAAACAGATAGGGGTAATTTGAGGTAGCCAGGATGTGGAAGGTGGAAGAGGGTGGTAAAATGTATCCAGGAGGGGTGGGGTGGGGGGGGGGGTATTTGTAACGTTTTAAGGAATTATGGAAAAGCCCAATAAGACATTACCTTGCCTATGTAACATGTTCAAACAAACTTTGAAAACCTAAAAAAAAAACATGAACAAGTAGCGTCGTCATTGTTTTGTTTTTGAATGGCGTTTTATTTTGAAGGATCATAAAAATCTTACTCGATCGGCACCCAAACCCGTGCCGTTAGGTCTCTTGATCCTGAAACAATGGCATTTTCAGGTAAAATTGCTGCAGTAACTGCCCTAACATCTTTTTCATGACCAAAAATTTGGCACCGAAGTTGGTATGAAGCAGCCATTTTCAAGATTCGCAGCGAATACCGGTTTCATTAGGTAATGGATGTAAATAGAATTCTTGTAAGAAAAATGATAGTAGTAAACCTGAGATATTTCTTTTAGATGGAAAACACTGTTGATGTATCAAAATTTTGATGGAATATTGTAATTAAGTAACAAGAAACAAATACGTGATAGGACCATTGACACGGGACATTGTTATTTTTGGCACCGGTCTGCGACCTCGAAAAGTTACTGAAATTAAAAGTAATATTGCGCCTTAGGATATCGTTGATTAACGTTACTTTTGCTATGGAATAAACGAATTTCATTTTATTCTATTTAAATGAAATGGCCCATCATCGAGTTGTGGTAAGATACTGCAGATTTTTTTGATTTTTCATTGTCGCGAAAACGCATTACAAACAGATGTATTGAAAAGTAAAGTGTAACAGTTGGTCTGCGATGTGTCGGCAGAGCCAGCAGACTGGCAGTATCACACCTTTCATTTTGGCCTCCATGCTGAGACAGGAGTTGGCATTGTAATTTTTGTCCACATTGATATAATCCGGTGTATAAAATTCCACTCATCCGCTTGGAATCTTGGACGTTTCGACCCCAAGACATTTCGACCCCAAGACATTTCAACCCCAAAATTTAATAATCTTGGACAATTCGACCCCAAAGACATTTCAACCCTAAGACATTTCGACCCCTCAGAAATAGTTGTATGTTTTCATTTTATATTTCCTCCATTTTGCATATTTTAGAAAATATGACTATATAGATCAATATAAATATTCTGTTTTTAAATGAATCATACACAAAATACATGTCAGTGGATAACCGCGCTGACCGGAAAGGACCGGGCGTATGTTTATTATTGGAACTAATTGAATTATTTTTCCATGTTTAATTTGATAATTTAAGAAGAAAATATATTATGAAAAATCAGTTTTTAGAAGCATTATATTATGTTTAATATATGAATATAAAAACGTTTACTGCCTTAAATTGCCAAAGCACAATTAATGTCCTTTGAATATATGCGGCGTAACAAACACGTGCCTCTGATTAGTTCTGATAGAGTTTGATTGGATTATCACAATTAATCGTTACATTTGTAAGCACACACAAGTGACATGTGACAAATAATGTCTAACAAGGTAAGTGCAATTAAATATGATAAGCTTTTATTTAACTTAAAAGCTAACAAAATTACGACGATTGTGTTTATCCACGAGTGTGCAAATTTCCCGTGCGCTCAAAAGATTTTCAACCTCGTATAAAAACGTTTTGCGCATTTTATTTTCCTTTTGTAAATTAATTATTTATTTGAGATATGATTGAATTCTGTCATAAACCCTAAAAATACGATTTAAAGAAATACGTGTGTACATTAGAGAATTTTAGGACATGGAAATTCATTTACGAATGCGCAAATTTCCAGTGCGCACGCCGATTTTCAATAATGTACAAGACGTAATGCGCAAAAGTATTTTAATTTCCTTTTGAAAAATAATTTATTATATATATGTTTGAATTCAGTCATAAACCACTTCAAAAATACCATTTGTTGAAGAAATACGGGTGTATTTCAGTTATGGTAATTTCCCGCGTGGTCGCCGAATTTCAATCTCTTATAAAATCGTTTTGCGTTAAAGTATTTTATTTTTTCTTCTGAAACCTATTATTTATATTATACACAAATGATTTATGCAATAAATCCTACAAAAATACCATTTATTAATAAAATAAGGGTGTAAAATCTTACTTTAAATCACATGTATTTGCTAAAATATTTAATATGAAATATGATATAACTTGAAATATGATACAACTTTTCCCCCGTATTTAACAGAACAGTACTCACATATTCTTATATTTCACAGTAACGGGGATTTCGTGTTTCATATTTTACAACTGGAAGGAAAAGAAAAGAGCAGTTTGTAAATAACAAAAATCATATTCTGTATTCTGTAAAGCAAATACTTTAGACATGTGCGTCAAAATCGCTTACGAAAATAACATTGAATGTGAAAATAAGCAATATGTTGTTTAATTTCCTATTGTTTTCTTTGCATTTTCGCCCAAATTAAAGATAATGTTGACACATGTTTATAAATATTCGATGTCACTACAGTCGCTTTATTGATTGTTAATTCCAATGCAAACTGCAGATAAATATACACGTGCTGTATATCAACAAACAATTAATCAAGGTGTGATAATCCAATCAAAAGTGATATGTTGTTTGTAGTAGCAA
This sequence comes from Mercenaria mercenaria, assembly GCF_021730395.1. NCBI lineage: Eukaryota > Metazoa > Mollusca > Bivalvia > Venerida > Veneridae > Mercenaria > Mercenaria mercenaria. The sequence goes on from NC_069363.1 coordinate 101,064,165, forward strand.
TTATCCCAAAAGAAGTAATTCTAATTCCCATTAATTGAAATGCATAACCTGCATCACGTTTTTCTGATTATGATTTTAAATATCAATATAATGAAGATGGTGACATATTAAACTTCTATGAATTACATTATAATTATTTATATTTGGTCGAATCACATCGAAATGAGATGCATATATCTTTCACTAAAAAAAAAAAAAAAAAAAAAAAAAAAAAAAATAAATAAAGAGGTATTAAAGATGTGACTTTATTAAAAGTTATTTTCATAATTAAAATCAGCGAAATCGGCACATGATTTAAAATCATTATTATTGTTATTATTATTTTCTTTTGGAAAATAGCCGTGTACTAAAATAGTCTTTAAGATGGTTTGAAAAAATAAATAAATACCAAATATGAAAATATGTTATATGAAGGTTATTTTAATATTGATAATCAGAACGATTTGTTCATAGATTATTTACGTAATAAACGCGGCTGATATATAAATCCCGTTATTTTCGTTAATAAAAGAATAATCTACAAATGATGATTATTTCGTTATTGTGAGATAAAAATCACTCATTTTTCATATGAAGAACTGTACTAATATAGTCTTTAAGAAATTAAAAAAGGAATTTTATAAAATAAAGAAATTTAGACAAATATGGTTCATTTTCGTAAAAAAATCTTATTTTCGTGAAAATAACCTTAACATTTTAATTGGTAATTAAGCGTAATTACATTTTGAAATTGCTCAATTATCTATAGATTAAAGCTTAATTATAATAATGACGGCATTCTTAAATGTTTTCAGGCATATCATTGAATGGGGTCGAAATGTCCAAGGAGTTGGGGTTGAAATGTCTTGGGGTCGAATTGTCTCTTGGGGTTGAAATGTCTTGGGGTCGAAATGTCTTGCTAGCATCCGCTTGCACTTGCGACTTCAATTTCCCAAAATTAGCATGGGACGAGAGCATTCCTACAGTCAAGCCTGGTTGCTCCCTCCCCAAACTATATGAAGACTTCATATCTTTAGTAAAAGATTTCTCATTACAACAAATGGTAAATTTCCCCTTAACACTCTAGATTTATTCTTCACATCCAACCCTACCCTTATTAAATCTGTAAAGTCAGTAGCTGGTATTTCGGATCATGATATTGTCCAAATTACTTCAGAGGTCAAACCCCGTCTTAATAAACAAAAGTCTCGCATTGTACACTTATTTCGAAAAGCCAACTGGGTCAATTTCCAACAGTTTGTAAAATCTAAGTCACCTTCTATGTTTAGTGACTACCATTCCAAATCCATTGAAGAGCTGTGGACAGAATTTAAAGATCTTATCCATGAAGGAATAAATCTTTTCATTCCCTCCAAGAGATTGGGTTCTAAACCATCTCTTCCCTGGATCACCCAAGGCATCAAGAGACAAATCAGAAAACGAAGTAAATTATACAAAAAACAGAAAAACAGCTCCAATCCCAAGGTCAAACAACAGTACAAAAATTTCAGAAACCAGGTAAAAATGGAGATAAAGCAGGCCCACCTAAACTACCTAGAGTATGTCCTAGAAGCACACTCAGGTGATCCAAAAAACCCCAAATCAGGTCAAAACTTCTCCCGTAAAAAGCTCTTCTCAACCATCAAAAATGCTAATCAGGACACCCAAGGCATTGCCCCACTATCGGAAAATGATAACCTTATCACAGATAGCAGGGGCCAGGCAAATGTTCTCAACCGCCAATTCCAGTCCGTCTTCACTCCAATGAATCCCTTAAAACTAAGTCAGCTATGCTTAATGAAAACCAAATACCTGTTTAGCAAAGCCTCAATACCCCAAAATGCCTGAAATTTCCATCAGTGTAAATGGTGTCCAAAAGCTTTTGTCCACATTACAGAGTGACAAAGCTTGCGGTCCCGATAACTTAAAACCGGTAGTCCTGAAAAACTTAAGTGTACAAATTGCCCCCCTGGTCACGAAACTTTTCCAAAAATCTCTAGAAACAGGCACTATCCCTTCCGACTGGTCCAAGGCGAATGTCACTCCTCTCTTTAAGAAAGGTGATAAAAGCAACCCTGCTAACTATAGACCCATTTCTCTGACATGTGTTCTTTGCAAAGTTATGGAGCACATTGTCGCATCAAACAGCACTAAACATTTCCAGTTCAACAACATACTTTATCACCTTCAACATGGCTTCAGGTCAAAACGGTCATGCGAAACTCAACTATTAGGACTTGTCGAGGACCTATCCAGGAATTTAATTCAAGGTCACCAAACAGACTTTTAATACTCCTCGACTTCTCAAAGGCATTTGATAAGATTAATCACCTAAGTTACTATATAAGCTGCACAACATGGCATCCAGGACTGCACACTACAGTGGGTCAAATCATTTCTCATTGGTCGCCGTCAGTCGGTCTTAGTCAATGGTGATAAGTCGGATGAAGTCCCGGTCACATCTGGTGTCCTCGGCACTCTTCTCTTTCTGCTATACATAAATGACCTGCCTGAAAATATAGTTTCACAGGTCTGGTTATTTGCTGATGATACTGCTGTTTATATCACAGTCAACAATGTTACACAACAACATACTCTGCAAGAGGACTTAATCAGGTTACAACAATGGGAAAACACATGGGACATGGAATTCAACCCATCCAAATGCACAGTGATTAATATTTCCAAGTCTAAACACCCTTACAAATCCACTTACACATTACACGGGCAGACACTAGCAACCGTAAGTGATGCAAAATACCTTGGTGTTAGCATCACTTCAGATCTAAACTGGAACAAACACATAAACCAGGTCACTTCAACAGCTAGTCAAACACTTAACTTCATTAAGTGCAATATTTCCTCCAAATGTCAGCAAAATATTAGGGAATTTGCCTACAAAACTCTTGTTAGACCACAATAGAGTACTGCAGCTCAGTGTGGAGTCCACATACACAGCACAACATACATAAAATCGAGATGGTCCAATGCAGGGCCGCTCGATGGGTCACCAGACTACTCAAATTACAGCAGTGTCGCACACGTTAGAACAATTGGGGTGGCGTTCCCTTGCAAACAGAAGGAATGATGCCAGGCTACTGATGTTTTACAAGATTGTCCATGGACTGGTTGCAGTGCCAATGCCATCTTATATTTTACCTCCTACCCGGCTCACTAGACATATGCGATTCCCTATCTTTCTGCAAATTCAAACACCCTGTAATTATTACAAGTTCTCCTTCTATCCGGCTACCATCATACTCTGGAACTCTTTGCCGGCTGACATTGCCCAGGCACCTACCCTGGACCAATTTAGGCAAGGGATAACCAGGCTGGGCCAGGACTTCTGAGCAACCAGGCTGTTTTAATCCTTTTACTGTACATTTCGCCTTTTTACTAACACTATCAGCTTTGTCTCCAATTCTCACAAATACATTACGTATTACTTTATTTCTCCTGTACATTCCTGCTTTTAAACTCTTCTGCACTGATGCGCACCTGCATAAAATACTCACAAGGATGTCATGCAGTATTTATAGATAGATAGAGTTAAAGTCTGGATAGGACAAGCGGACCTCGCTGTATACTCGACCGATCGGGTGAGTGGTTTTTACGTCATAACTTTAAAAATTACCTGGATTGACTTGAATTTACCTGCGAATTGTAACGATATCAAAATGTTGTAATTTTCCATTCCACGAGCACGTGCGACCAATCGTAATATCTAATTTAGATTGCCATTACTATTGTTTATCTACACAGAAAACGCGTGTAGTGAGTTCATTTTTTGATATAATCAATTCAGATTTTCAACACCACTTGAGAAGTAATACAGTTTAAATTCTCTATCAATTTTAATAAGATATCAACAGAAAAGTAGACAAAATTCTATAAAAACAATCAAATTTTCATATAAATATTTGTAAAATGTGCGATCTTAATTATTTCTTTCTTTCTAAAAGTAAATAAATGATACGTACTATAAAATTCAGATTTTTGACCGGAAAGTACAAAAAACAGAATTAAAAAATCTTAACTAATGAAAAAGCGGCAGCAATTTAAATACATGGAGTAAAACGATTTTTTGCAAACAGTTTTTTATTAGTGCGGTTATGTGACCTCATGAACATAAATAGAAATGTGGTTATGATATCGTTGTGGTTTATAATAAGTTTTAAATGAATCTTTGTACATGTGTTTTTTGACACAACGCTTTTTAAGATATTCTTCTCAAAAAATGAGGGCAAATAGGTCACAGTGGTAAGATATCCACTATTATCGTTTGACACATTTACATGTCAGTTTATACGGGATATTGCACATTCTCTTTTAAAAAATCAAAGAAGAAACTTTTTATTGATTTCTTCTTAGCAATTTCTGGCACACTTCTTTTAGCTCTTTGAGGGGGTGTTAATTGATGATGAAATCAATTCCAATTACTTAGTTTATCAACAGAATAATTGCCGATAATTGCTAATTTATTTTTGTGCTTTAAACAAGGGTTGGTGGATGATGATTATTGTGTCCATATTTTTGGGACACTTTTCAAAATAATTATTTTTTTGGCGGGGGGGGGGGGGAAGTCTCGAGAAAGCGAAAATAACTTAGTATCATTTGCTGTCCTAACACTTTGGGGAAATACGGTAGGGGGTAGACTGTGATTATTATTGCTATCTATGCAGTTATTATGGAGAGCAACTGGGTGGTGGAGATGACAAAAATACAGTGAAAGAAAAAGAAAAATGCCAGCTGTGAAAAGGAAATTTAAGAAGAACAAATATGCCATATTAAAAAAAAAATGTAGGGTACAAGAGAATATTATTTATCTATTGTGTGTTACATTTGAAATCTACTTATTGTACATAATACTTCTTTCATAAAAGTGACAGTATTAAAAATGACAATATAAGGGCAAGTGACTGTTCACTAAGGGCGGGTAGATTTTACTGGCTGCTAGTCCTGCAGGGCGAGTGGTGCGAAATTTTTTATTATACCCCTGATAATTTTGTTTAGCAAAAATTAAGTTCCTCTTTTATGATAATGGCCTAGTTCAATTACTGATACATTTTGGCCATGCGTTGGTGGTGGGGTGGGGGGGAGCGGGTTAAAAAGTGAAAGACTACCATGTTTCCCAAGCTACTCAGTCCACCTAGTACTTCCTGACAGTTGGTGATAAAAAAGGTGCAAAAACCTAACACCTTATAGCCCTAAATGTAAAACATGTACATACATAAGCTGTTGTGCAAGTATATCAGATTTGTAAAAATCATAAGTCCGTAGCCTGTAGACATATTGCAGGTAGCATTGCACAATTCCGGGAGATTGTAGATTGTGGGACCTTCGCAGGGCTGCCACAATGTTGCTACTTGCTGCCCATGTAGTACCTGTAAAATGGCACATATATTGAGCAATCATCCTGTGGCAACCCTACAGTTGCTGCACCTTTACTTTGCGACGGCCTTAAAACGATTATTATGTATAGGTACGAATTCTATGGGAAGCATGTGGACACATACTGCAAAGCAACTGCATTGAAATTGCATTATTTCCGTGTAATCTCCACACAGTGTTCGAAATGATTTCTTCTGCTAAATGTCTGTAAAAAAGATGGAAAGATGATTGTATATAATGTGAACACATTATGCCATATCCCGTAACCACATGCAATGCAAAAATAACAAGAGCTGTCCATAAGACAGCGTGCTTCACTATTCGGGGATTTGATAAAATGAATATATGTCTGAGTAAGAGACCTCTACTTCAAAAGGAAGATACACAAAGGGGCATAATTCCATCAAATACACAAATCTGAGTTATTAGGATTGTTACAACACATGCAGATGATGATGATAAAGATATATTTTGAGTTTCAAGTCATTATCTTATAATATACAGTTCCAAAGTTATGTCCAGAAAACGAAGTTTGTAAAACATTTAAGTGTAAAAGGGGCATAATTCGGTCAAAAATACAAATCAGAGTTATGGGGATTGTTACCACACATGCAGATGATGATGATAAAGATACATTTCAAGTTTCAAGTCTTTATCCTATATTGCATTAAAATTATATCCAGAAAGCGAAGATTGCAAAAATTTTAAGAACAAAAGGGGTATAATTCTGTCAAAAACACAATTAGAGTTATGGGGTATGTAGCCACACATGCAGATGATTATAAACAAATATCTTTAATTTCAAGCGATTATATTTTAAAGTACTAAAGATATGTCTATAAACGAAGCTCTCGAAAAAATTAAACAAGAAAATAATTAAAGTATAACTTCTTGGTGACCTTGACCTTGGGTATAATGGGCCCAGTCCCTGCACATACTTTGTTTGTATGCTGGACAATGTTTATGTGAACTTACAGTATGATATAAGCAAAAGTAACAAAGATATGACAGAAAAACAAAGGTTGCCGAAAAACTTTAACCTTAAAAATAACCTAAGTATAAGACCTTGGTGACCTTGACCTTGGGTACGGGCCCAGTCCCTAAACATACTTTGTTTGTATGCTGGACAATGTTTATGTAAAGTTACAGTAAGATATAAGCAATAGTAACAAAGATATGACAGAAAAACAAAGGTTGTCGAAAAACTTTAACCTTAAAAATAACCTAAGTATAGACCTTGGTGACCTTGACCATGGGTATAATGGGCTCAGCCCCTACACATATATTGTTTGTATACTGGACAATGTTTATGTAAAGTTACAGTAAGATATAAGCAATAGTGACAAAGATATGACAGAAAAGCAAAGGTTGCCGAAAAACTTTAACCTTAAAAATAACCTAAGTATAACAGCCTGGTGACCTTGACCTTGGATATAATGGGCTCAGCCCCTACACATATATTGTTTGTATACTGGACAATGTTTATGTGAAGTTACAGTAAGATATAAGCAATAGTAACAAAGATATGACAGAAAAACAAAGGTTGCCGAAAAACTTTAACCAAGAAGGGTCACGCCGACGCCGGGGCGAGTAGTATAGCCTCACTATTCTCCGAATAGTGGAGCTAAAAATGCACGGAAATGTGTAGCCTTGTATATCCCACGCTGCAGGAGTCCAGTGTGAATTAGGCATTAGGTACTGATATCAGAGATATGGAAATCCTAATATTTTCATTTGTCTGCAAACAAATGAGATGTAAAAATCCATTTATACATGGTCAAAAAGTGATGTTAATTTTAGATGCTAGTGTCCTGCAGCAATTGAGAGGCCCTTACCTGCTAATGTAAAGTAAAGTTTCTTGTTATGTGTGGGAAGTTGAGGAAAGTCCCCACAGGCTGTAATGGATGGAACAACTTATTTCCAGCTGCACCCATGGCAGGCATTATATTAACCTCCCTAGCATCCATTCTAGGCCAGTACTGCAGGAAATAGTACCAATTTAAGTAAATCACCCAGCACTGAACACAAGTCTGGATATCAGCTGTGACTGGGAACTAAACCTGTCAGAACAACTGGCATTGTAGTCTAACCTGCTAACCACTGCACCACTGTCTTCCTGAAACAATTTCATTGAATTTTATATGTTAAACCATTTTATCATCTCCATAAACTTGAAGCAACAGTGTTTATACACTAAATTATTAAATACAATATTCTCGTAGCCATTTCATATTGATTTACACCAAGTTTCGTTTCATTTTAATGGAAACTGTAGGCAGAGTTGAGTAATCAATGTCCTGATGTAGTTGTCATATTTCATAGTCCAAAAAAGGGCCATAGCTCCAGAAAAACAGAACAGATGTGATAGTTCCTACAATTTGCATTTGTTCACTTCATATTAATGATATATATCGAGTTTCATATTAATTGGATGCAGACTGTAGGAGGAGTTGAATATAAAAACATTGTGATGAACAGAATTACAAAACAGGCTTAATGACGGACAGTCCTGGCAGTTTTTATATACAATGAGCATGAAAGCCTTCTGACAAACTAAGACTTTTTCCTATATTGCAGCAATGGAATACTATGGCAAGAACATGGTGGCTGTTTGATGCCAAATACCAGTGCCCACACAGATCAGCAGAGAAGATATGCATGTACCTAGAGGGCAGACATAAACCACTTTATCATCCACTTTGTACGTTACACTTATACACAGAGGATATAAAAATGTTTCATTTGTCCTGTCCTTTATAATGCCTGGTTGTAATAACATCTGATTGTAGTAACATCTGATTGTAGTAACTCTAGGTTGTAATAACATGTGATTGTGATAACACCAGGTTGTAATAAAATCTGATTGTGATAAAACCTGGTTGCGGTAAGTTGTATTTTCACTAAGCTGTGATAAATTTTAAACACTTTGTTATTAAAACACAAGTATTCTTTCATTTTGGTAGATGAGACATGTTTTACTCAGCAGACAAATAAAGGATTTTATATTTTACAAAGATATTTACTGGCTGGTGTCTGATGAGAAGGTGCTCTCACAACCCATGCAGTATTTCAATTTATATTAAATTCAGTAACAATGGTGCACATCAGATGAGGAATATTTTAAGCTCAAAGATCAATTGTGAATTTTAATCTGTTGATACAAAGTTATGAGTAATATATGTTTGTTGTTTCAGCTGATGTTGGGGACCATGTTGTTGTGATTAACACTAGACATGTTGCTATGGTAGAAGATCTGTGGAGAAAACTACTCTATGAACATGATACTAGGTAAATTTTTAGATTTACATCTAGTTTCAACATGTGTTTGTTTCATGTTACGGAAATGACTACCATTTGACCTTTGAAAATACTTCTTTAAATAGTGCATTTTTTTACTGGGTTATGTTCACCTGCTTAGCTCAGTAGGGAGAGGGTTGATCTGTGAATGATCACAGGGTCATGAGTTTGAACACCATGATTGGGATATGGTTCTCAATTGATAAAATTCATTCATGAGTAAGTATTATTCATCTTCCACCTCTAATTCATATGTGGAAATTGGAAGTTTCTTGGGGAGAACATGCAAGTACAGGTACAGAATCCATCCGGGAATTAACTGCCCAAAATTACATAACTGAAGTTCTGATGAAAAACAGTGCAAAACCCGAAACAAGCAAATCCTGCTTTAGGGTTGAAACCCAGTAAGGTTTTACAGGCATGTAAAATACTTCTGTTTGAGAAAGCTATCTAACTGGCTTCTGGAAGGTTGGTGGTTCTGTCCAGGTGCCAGCCTGTGCATAGACCCCAGCTGGATCTTCTCCCACTTCCTTACCATCCCCTTTTCATCAATAAAGCTGGAAAGTTACCATGTGATCTTAATTGTGCCAGTATCACTTAAAGCCAATCAAAATCAAATTAAAAAGTGGTTCAAATCGGAGCTGGTTAGCAAGTTTGTCGCATATCAATTGCTCTTCCACAATTAGGATTGGAAATTGACATATAGAATTCATGTGCAGAAACTATCCAGTTTACAGCTGGCTTGCTGAAGGTCTGTGTTTCTACCCAGCTACCTGAGTGTACATGCCTGAATTTTTTACAGACAACCTGCTGATTTAGAGTAAATTAGTATTGATTAAATTTCTTCTGGTATTAGCTGCAGATAACTAAGCTGAAAGAAAATGAAAGATGTTAATCAGAAGTCTAGATCTTAAGCAAGACACAATCTTTATACAGTATTTGAAGGTCTGCCAAATTAAATATTGTTGTTTGTTGTATACAGGTTTGCCCATGGTAAATCAAAGACTACTGCCTGGAAATTACACGAAGCTGATCCTACTAAAGTAAGACTGAATAATCATACATTTATTTTATTTTGAAATATTTTGGGAGGGCATTGATGTGAGCTGCTCAGCTTGTATGTCATGGGTTTGAAACAAGCAGTGATCATTATATGTAACTCCTGATATAATATCAGTACTGTTGGGTTCCTTTTTAGGTATGGGAGAGTTTATTAAGTGAAGTATGTGGCATTAAGAAACTGCGCTCAGTCTATGCACTCCCTTTTGGTTTCTGAATGTAGATTTCACTTCATAGCCTCTATCTTATGCATAGTTTTAGGTAGAATGGAGATACACAGAGATTTGTTGTATAGGCTGGAGATATATGGAGTTTTATTTCATACCTATATAAATTTAACCAGTGGAAAGTTTATCTTTCTGTCATGTGACGATGAAATAGAAAGGGTGATTTAAATTGTATTCACAGCATTTTTAGCTCGACTATTCATAGAATAGTGAGCTATTGCACTCGCCCATGCGTCGGCGTCGGCGTCTGCGTCCGCGTCCGCGTCCCGATTTTGGTTAAGGTTTTGTATGTAAGCTGGTATCTCAGTAACCACTTGTGGGAATGGATTGAAACTTCACACACTTATTCACTGTGACAAACTGACTTACATTGCACAGGTTCCATAACTCTATTTTGCTTTTTTACAAAATTATGCCCCTTTTTCAACTTAGAAATTTTTGGTTAAGGTTTTGTATGTAAGCTGGTAACTCAGTAACCACTTGTGGGGATGGATTGAAACTTCACACACTTATTCACTGTGATGAACTGATCTACATTGCACAGGTTCCATAACTCTATTTTGCTTTTTTACAAAATTATGCCCCTTTTTCGACTTAGAAATTTTTGGTTAAGGTTTTGTATGTAAGCTGGTATCTCAGTAGTTACTAATGGGAATGGATTGAAACTTCACATACTTCTTCACTATCATGATTTGACATGCACTAAGCAAGTCCCATAACTCTACTCTCTTTTTTTTCAAAATTATGCCCCTTTTTCGACTTAGCAGTTTTTGGTTAAATTTTTGTATGTAATCTGATATCTCAGTATCCACTAATTGGAATGGATTGAAACTTCACACACTTGTTCACTGTCATGATCTAACATGCACTGTGAAGGTCCCATAACTCTACTTGGCATTTTTACAAAATTATGCCCCTTTGACTTAGCACTTTTTTGTTAAGTTTTTGTATGTAAGCTGGTATCTCAGTATCCACAAATTGGAAAGGATTGAAACTTCACACACTTGTTCACTGTCATGATATGACATGCAGTACAGAGGTTCAATACCTCTACTTTGCATTTTACAAAATTATGCCCCTTTTTCAACTTGTATTCATTCAATTGACAAGGCTGTTGAATAGTCGAGCGTTGCTGTCCTCCGACAGCTCTTGTATGTATATATAACAATATCCGAAACCTACAGTCCAGAAGAGCAATATCTTCTTAATATTGGACTAATGTCCACTAGATCCACCTAGTTTCATAATAGAGGGGACAACTCTTCTTATTCCTTATGCAAAGAGTCTTCTGGATTACTTCCCTTTTATGATATTTCGTCAGCTAATATCTTTAAATTTGAAATACATGTACATGAAGTTTTGTCCTCACATAGTTTAGATCTTTGGCATTAGTATTTAATGGAAGTAGGATCAAATCTTTGCATTTTAATCCAAACTGCATATTGATAAGATTTTTATTTTGTGAGAAAGTTCTGTAATTACTTTTTCAGATAATGTATAAATCTGTATATCGTGCTGGTCCGAAGAATTTATTGCGTCCTAATTTGATGAGAAGATTGCACCTATATCCTGATGAGGTAGGTTTTATTATAGTTATATCCTGAGGAGATAGTACCTGATAGTCAGCCTGACATGTTGACTACTTTCTTTTCTGTTTGTCACATTGACAATAACAGAAATTTAGTTATTGGCAATTAACACTAATCAGAAAGGGCTTAAAGCATTAAGCATACTATTTTAAGGGCTGAGTGCAAAACCATTGTAACTGTATACAAATAAAGAACAGGATACAATATTTTTGCACTAAGCCTTTTGTTTTGACAATCCCCATCTGAGACTAACAGCCAATGAATTCGAATCCCTTTGAAGTCATTTCAGTAAGTTCTAAAGGTATCAGACCTGTAATGACAATTGGAATTGTTGTGTGATTACTAAAGAAATAAATGTCATAGTTTTTCGTTTTACACACTTGTAAAACCCAAAACTGAAGTACACATAGCCGATAATGGCTGGAAGGCCGTTATCATAGATATGTATACAAAGTTTTGGGTTTTACAAGTGTGTAAAAAAAAATATGACACTTATTACTTTTGTTTCTTTTTATAGTATAAAAAACTGTTTTATTCTTACAAATCATTTCAAATCTCTGTACTGGCAGTATAAATAAAAAGTGAAAAAAGTAGTCCAACATTGGGAACAGCACAAAAGTTATCCCAATAAATTTGTTTTACACACTTGTAAAAAAGTTCTGTCAGCCAATCAAATTGAAGGAAACGGTCCAAAAAAGAAACAAATATTCTTGGTATCGATATCATGGATACACTCATTTGCCGCGCCATACAAAAGGCATGAAAAACTGTACTGGTACCTCCATTGCCAGGCACTCAGTATCGAAAGAGTTTCAACTGCCTCGATAGCCTAGTGGTAGAGCATCCTCTTTGAGTGCAGGAGGTTGTGGGTTCAATCCCTGGTCGTGTCATACCAAAGACTTGAAAAATGGTACCAGTAGCTTCCGTGCTTGGCACTCAACATTAAAAGGGAAACTGGCCTTTTCTTCCATACCTTCGTGGCGATGGATTCCATCATGAATAAGGTGCCGAGAGTGATTAATATAAGTTGTAGCACTCATCATCCTTCGGCCATAACAGAAAATTTTTTTTTTTTATAACAACTGGAGAATTACATACAGAGGATATGTAACTGAACAGAGAATGCAGATTGTCTTCATTACTGGGCCACTACCTTATGGTAATTATGGTTGACTAGATGATATAATTTGCTTTTAGCACTTATAGCCAATGTTAATCTAATAAATGATCTCATTACAGGAAGTTCCAGAAGATATTCTAGGAAATATAAGTGATGTAATTAGGCAGATACAGGTTGTACCAAAAACTTTAGATGATTATCCTGAAGAACAGCTCAAGACGTTTCCGAAAATATTTGATTGGTAGGTAATTGAAAGAATGTAGCAAACTTGCAGACAAATTATATAGGGCTATATCTAATGCTTGGAAATTACTAATTTTTGTTGGTTTAAGTTAAGAAATAATATATCTCATCAAGTGATTTGTCGTTGAATGAATCATTGTTTGGAGTTCAAATGCGAAGGAATTATATCACGAGGGCGCAGCCCGAGTGATATAATATTCTAACATGACCAGCAAATAACCTACATACATGTAGAGCAAAATCTATATCGGGTTATTCTACAATAAACCACTCGCGTGCAATGACGTCATTCGATCCAGGCGCGTAGCACGGTCGTAAAAAGTAGTTACCATTTTTATGCCCCAACTTTTGGGGGGGCATATAGATTTGCTCTTGTCCCAGGACTCACCCTGGCGAAAGAAAAGTTGTAGCCAACACTTTAGCTAAACAGAAAAAGTTGTAGCCATTTTTCCAACATTGTAGCCAACATTGTAGCCAACACTGTAGCTATGAAGACTTTGTTGTAAACACCACATATCATATAAAACCAAGTAAATGTAAGATTAAACTCTCTTTTATTCAATTAATTAATAACACATATTATATTCACAGTAAAATCTGAAATATAGAAAGCACATAAATAACAGCACTGGAATTAAATAGCACAGCTCATACAAGTTCAATATTTATATACATACAGTGGTTAACAGTGATACTAGTTCGTTTGTTTTGTTTTATTCATTCTTATTTGTTTACGCTGCGCTGCGTAGTTATGACTGTTTCCAGTCTAACTAATCAATCGTAGGCCCAGCGAGATTGGAATTTTGAGACCCGTTGCCAGATACAGGTCGGCGCCTGAATCGATTCCAAAGAATTAGATTCATATGATATAGTTAAAAGGAAGTGTCTAGGGGTACGGATCCGTACCTCTAGAATCTGATTCTAGAGGTACGGATCCGTACCTCTAGACAATTGATCAGGTCGGATATCCGGGCACTTCACCGATAACGTTGCGTAGCAACAAGAGCGAGGTGAAAGTAGACGCCATTTTGTAAAGTGAAAGCACTGTGTGTATCACGGGTGATCATTGTTTTTATTAATTTAAAGTGATTGAATGGAAAAATAAAAAGATGCCAAAAATTTATAATGTTACAGAATGCACCTATAATCATTTGTGAGAGAGAAACCTATCGTTCTTTTAGTTTCCTGACGTGAAATTGAACAATACATCGCCGATTTAAATGGAGTCGTGCATGCGGCAGACAAAATCCTGACGGCTCTGAATGGATACCAACTGCAAAGTATATTTACATTTGCAGTCAGCACTTCCGTAGTTTTTATTATGAATTTATTTAATTCATGCCGTAATAATCGCAAGAAATCCGATCCCCTTACAGTTTAAGGACGTGAAAATAAACTGGGTAAATGGGTCTCTCTCTCCATTCCAGTCGTTCTGTAGATGGCCTCCAATTATAAAATCTCAATTAATATTTTTTCATAAACTTTTTTGTCTTAAATACATTTCCAGCAATTTCATGTTTGTTTTTTAATAAATAGGCCTATTGTTTGTCAATATTTTTCTTCTTTCACTTAATTCATTTTGATAAAATTATTTCTAAACACTCCCTGTCAACTCTGGGCTAGGTCTAATTTGGACTTGTGTAATGTGTTACTAGATAATAATTGTAAAGGTTGATTCATTAACGTTAACTGTTATTCTATCAACACCTTCAATGTGGGATTTAATTAGCAGGTGTCGTAATATTAACACCTATATTTAACCAGAAAAATGTGTGATGAATAATGGAGAGAGGATTATTCTAATAATTTCTTCAGCATTTCATAGGATAAAACAAAACAATTATGTATATAAATTTCATTTATTATAAAATCAGTCTTTTTTTTTCAATGTGACAATCTTTAAAAAAAATTATAGATCTAGATATGAAAATATAAAGTATACATATATCTCTACAACATGAACAGCTAGTTTGTCTTAATTCATAAGTGAAGAGTCTTGAAAAAGTCGTTCCGACTTCATCTCAGTTTTGTTATATTTTCTGGTCCTTTAAATTTGGGATCATTGATTTCAACTCATTTGAATTTGAACATTGAATACCGCTTTAAAAGCCGGTGCTAGGGAGCGCGGGCAGTGTTGCATTTTCCATTAATGCTCATGAACAGATTCAATCAAACCCAGTCTGCAATTTTCACTGTTTGCATTGTTCTCGGTGCTTCCGGGGGATCTACTTTTCAAATTATATTAGACATTCACACAATCATAAGTCACAGGGATCACTATGGAGACGAGTAGTAAGTATGTGGCAGGTTGGTAAAATCCAGTTCTGACCGGTTCTGTCCAGATCCTGGATGCCCATCACTAATCAAAGAGACTGATTTCCTGTTCCTATCCCTTTGATGTACACTATGCCTCCAGGGACTTATGTTATTTGGACACTTGGCAGGTGGATGCACATTTTTGTTATTTGCATAACAGTATACCTTAAAGAGATTAATGACACCATAGTAATAAACCCCTGATTTCATAATACAAAAATTGTATAATCCATCCATTGTTTTATGTAAAAAATTGAGTTCCAAAATATTTCATTCAAATAGATTCTAGAATCTATTTTTTTAAAGGGACAATATTTTTGGAATATATACAAAAGAAAATAGATATAAAATATAAATGTCACATTCATTTTTAGGATTCTCGCACAATGTATATGTACATAGATATAACTTATATATTACGCAAATGGAATCTTGCCATCCGAAGGGCCGAAGAACTGGCAGTCCACAACATGTCACTTCTGCCACCAGAGTTTAGACACGTTAATAAATCGATAATTTCCAGTAAAATTAGAGAAAAAAAATGAACAGAGAATAAAAAAACACAAATAAAACTATATTATGATCTATTTTATTGAAAAACAACATCGCCGAAAACTTGACAATACACAACATATGTCACTTCTACCAGACCATTATTGACACGCTAATAAATCAATAATTTCCCGTAAAACTAGAAAAACCTTTCAGGAATACATTATAAATGGACAGGGAAAAATAAAAATTAAGAAATAAAAATGTATTATGATATATTTTATTCGAAAACAACATCGCGACCCGTACCGCTACTATAATCGCTACGGGTTGCTACGTGATACTTTCACCTTGCTGTATCTCGGATTTATCGGTTGCTAGGAAGTGACGTCACGCCGACCTGATCAATCCTGTTAGGGGTTTTCTAGGGGTACGGACCTCCTTTTTCTAGAGATTTAGGGTTATATATATCTTAAATTTTGTTGAAAATGAAATAAAAAAGTAAGACTTAACCAGTGTTCACTTAAAATTTGGATCTAAATGGTTTACAGATACCAGCGTTCACCCGATTGTTTACCTTCTATTTCAAAACCAAGATAACCGAGGGACTCCAAATGAATAAAATGTTCCGTGCCGATCAGTTTGTTGTAAAATAAACTGTTGATAACATATAAGTGAGTGCATGTAACCCTTAAATGATTTCTATTTGAAATTCAGCAGAAAAAAAAATAAATTAAGCATAATAATATGCACCTATTTATTTTGTTATTTAACAAGATATAATGATAATCGGCACGGAACTGATTGTTTAATAATCAATTAACCGACATTAAGTAAAGAAAACTGTTTGTGAAAACGTCCCTTGTATCTCGTAACGGCTACCAAATGAGTGGAAAACATAAATACCCTAAGGGTTAATTATCATTAAAAATAGTTTTTTCCCCAACATATTTAACATTATTTTGTTTAATCTTTGTATTTTTTTCTGCCAGTTCGAATCCTTATGATTTATTTGGTGTTCCTCGGTTATTTACGTTTCGAAAGAAAATGTAACAAATCGGGTGAACGGTGTTGTCTGTAAACCATTTAGGTTTAAGTTTAATGTGAATTATGATGAAGTTTTATTTGTTATTTCATTTTCAACAAAATTTGAAATGTAAATGACCCTTAATCTCTAGAAAATCGGAGGTCCGTACCCCTAGAAAACCCCTTACAGGCTTGTCTAGAGGTACGGATCCGTACCTCTAGAATCAGATTCTAGAGGTACGGATCCGTACCCCTAGACACTTGCTAGTTAAAAAGGGACCTTAATTCAAGGCCCGGGTGTTATTTTTGAACATGTCTGGTTTTTGGCTGGAGTATTTATTGTTATTATATTGTTTTTAAATGTTATACCCCCCTAAACTGTGTCATAATTTCCGAAATAATAAATAGGTTATGAAATATATATTTAAATTTGTTAAATTTTGACATCCAGGGTAAGAGCCGCGAC
Source organism: Mercenaria mercenaria (assembly GCF_021730395.1). NCBI lineage: Eukaryota > Metazoa > Mollusca > Bivalvia > Venerida > Veneridae > Mercenaria > Mercenaria mercenaria. Next base: position 101,081,370 of record NC_069363.1, read on the forward strand.
TACCTTACTAACACTCCTGAAGCGCCTGAGAAAAACTGCCACTGACCATGAACTACATCTATACTCTTAAGCTTTATTTAATTAATATTAAAACTTTAAAAACATTAAAACTTTAAAAACACGTTTAAAACATAGTCGTTATATACGTCCGATTGTTGACAGTACACGGGTTATTTATAGATTACACGCCACGCCTACTGCATAAATGTGTCATATCGATAAATATGCTTATTTTATACTCTCGTAAATATTCAATGCGCCCTACCGACACCGTTTTACTATATTTTTTAAAATGCTGTCATTTTGTCATTTTTTAATGTTTTTCCGTTCTGTTTTTTGTACTTTATAGTCCAAAGTGTGAATTTAATGATTATATCGGTATTAGTTACTTTACTTATTACATGTAACAGATATTTACGATCGCGCTGTATGAAATTTTGCGGTTGTTTTTATCAAAATTCGACCGTTTCTAAGTGATTTTGGTTATTTTAATGATATTATCTTTCTAAAAGTGCTCTAGCAATGTAGCTATATGTATTCTTTAGCGATTCTGCAAATTTGAAGATAAACTATATATTAATAAATGTTTTACACGCGAATCCTGTGTACCCGTCGCCTAAATTACGCGTAAGAATTTTAACTTAAAATTTACCTGTTTATCTGTTGTTTGTTTACCGTTGTGTGTCGACGTCTGTATGTTTCCGGATCATCATCACTACTGGATTTTCCTATGGTGGCGTCTTTCTCGGACTGGGTCATGCTTATGCATGCCACCATAGGTCCCTATCACATATATACATTGCTGACCATTTAAATTATTTTTATAGCTTTATTTGATATTGGTTTCTTATGATTTCATGATTTTATTACTGTTATTATAGAATTTGTTTAAAAAGTTAAAATTGAATAAAAGTTGATTAAAAAGCTAGCTAAAATTTGATAAAATTTGATAAAATCAGAGTCGGCCTTTGCCGAAAGACGAAAACACAAGTGATACTAGTTCAATATTCTCCTGGAATTAAATAGCACATTTCAATATTTATATACATACAGTGGTTTACAGTGAAATAAGTCTAATATTCTCCTGGGTTAAAATAGCACATTTCATACAAGTTCAATATATTTATATATTTATATACATAGAGTGGTTTTCAACTTTTCAGTGATACTAGTTTATAATATTCTCCTGGAATTACATGTAAATAGCACATTTCATACAAGTTCAATATATTTATATACATAGAGTGGTTTTCAACTTTTCAGTGATACTAGTTTATAATATTCTCCTGGAATTACATGTAAATAGCACATTCCATACAAGTTCAATATATTTATATACATATCTTGATGATATCTAGGTCAAGTTTGAAACTGGGTCAATTGCGGTCAAAAACTAGGTCAGTAGGTCTAAAAATTATTAAAATCTTTTGACCTTCTCTCGAGGCAATATTTTTAGCTCACCTGTCACAAAGTGACAAGGTGAGCTTTTGTGATTGCGCGGTGTCCGTCGTCCGTGTGTGCGTGCGTGCGTTCGTAAACTTTTGCTTGTGACCACTCTAGAGGTCACATTTTTCATGGGATCTTTATGAAAGTTGGTCAGAATGTTCACCTTGATGATATCTAGGTCAAGTTCGAAACTGGGTCATGTGCCATCAAAAACTAGGTCAGTAGGTCTAAAAATAGAAAAACCTTGTGACCTCTCTAGAGGCCATATATTTCACAAGATCTTCATGAAAATTGGTCAGAATGTTTACCTTGATGATATCTAGGTCAAGTTCGAAACTGGGTCACATGCCTTTAAAGACTAGGTCAGTAGGTCTAAAAATAGAAAAACCTTGTGACCTCTCTAGAGGCCATATATTTCAAAAGATCTTCATGGAAGTTGGTTAGAATGTTCACCTTGATAATATCTAGGTCAAGTTCAAAACTGGGTCACGTGTCTTCAAAAAGTAGGTCAGTAGGTCAAATAATAGAAAAACATTGTGACCTCTCTAAAGGCCATATTTTTCTTGGGATCTGTATGAAAGTTTGTCTGAATGTTCATCTTGATGATATCTAGGTCAAGTTAGAAACTGGGTCACGTGCGATCAAAAACTAGGTCAGTAGGTCTAAAAATAGAAAAACCTTGTGACCTCTCTAGAGGCCATATATTTCATGAGATCTTCATGAAAATTGGTCAGAATGTTCACCTTGATGATATCTAGGTCAAGTTCGAAAGTGGGTTACGTGCCGTCAAAAATTAGGTCAGTAGGTCAAGTAATAGAAAAACCTTGTGACCTCTCTAGAGGCCATATTTTTCATGGGATCTGTATGAAAGTTGGTCTGAATGTTCATCTTGATGATATCTAGGTCAAGTTCGAAACTGGGTCACTTGCCTTCTAAAACTAGGTCAGTAGGTCAAATAATAGAAAAACCTTGTGACCTCTCTAAAGGCCATATTTTTCATGGGATCTGTATGAAAATTGGTCTGAATGTTCATCTTGATGATATCTAGGTCAAGTTCGAAACAGGGTCATGTGCGGTCAAAAACTATGTCAGTAGGTCAAATAATAGAAAAGCCTTGTGACCTCTCTAGAGGCCATATTTTTCATGGGATCTGTATGAAAGTTGGCCTGAATGTTCATCTTGATGATATCTAGGTCAAGTTCGAAAGTGGGTCACGTGCCCTCAAAAACTAGGTCAGTAGGTCAAATAATAGAAAAACCTTGTGACCTCTCTAAAGGCCATATTTTTTATGGGATCTGTATGAAAATTGGTCTGAATGTTCATCTTGATGATATCTAGGTCAAGTTCGAAACAGGGTCACGTGCGGTAAAAAACTAGGTCAGTAGGTCTAAAAATAGAAAAACCTTGTGACCTCTCTAGAGGCCATACTTGTGTATGGATCTCCATAAAAATTGGTCAGAATGTTCATCTTGATGATATCTAGGTCAAGTTTGAAACTGGGTCACGTGCCATAAAAAACTAGGTCAATAGGTCAAATAATAGAAAAACCTTGTGACCTCTCTAGAGACCATATTTTTCAATTGATCTTCATGAAAATTGGTCAGAATTTTTATCTTGATAATATCTAGGTCAAGTTCAAAACTTGGTTACATGAGCTCAAAAACTAGGTCACTATGTCAAATAATAGAAAAACGACGTCATACTCAAAACTGGGTCATGTGGGAAGAGATGAGCGATTCAGGACCATCATGGTCCTCTTGTATACATAGAGTGCAGTACATCAGCTGCTTGTTACTATCATATTTGAGCCAAGGAAAATCAATCAGCCATTTATCTTTGAAAGCACGATTGTCAACCTCCTCGATTATTTGCTTTTTTGTGCGGGCGAACAGCCCAAATCATTCTCTAGACGTCTTTTTCCAGACATGGTGAATCAGAGATCTATTAGAGATATTTTATACTGTTGGATCACAGGAGCCTGAAATTCTATCTATAATGCTCCAAAATGGCTAAATATAAAAATTACCCCTCCTATATATATTCTTTTTTTATATATATAGGAGGGGTAATTTTTATATTTAGCCATTTTGGAGCATTATAGATAGAATTTCAGGCTCCTGTGGTTGGATACATTTAATTGCCAAAACTGTGAGATCGTCAGCTTGCGCAATTAGACAAACTTTCACTTACCATCCTCTTTAATTGATAGTTGTTTGCGCTTATCCACAGTTTGTTTATTAATCACGTGTGTCAGTTTTTCACACTCTTTTTCTGACATATTACTCTTCTTGACCTAATTATAATTGTTAGACTGCGTATTGATTTTTTAGCGACATGCTTAGCGAGTTTCTGGTAAGATTTGTAAACCAGTCTGAAGGGTTTAAAATCTGGAACATACATTTGGAAAAAAAGTTTTCGCGAACGTGTTTCGCCAATTCATAAAAGTTGTAGCCATTCTTATTTTCTTTCACATTTGGCTACATTGGCGGATGGCAGTGTGAGCCCTGTGTCCGTCAAATAAAAGGAAAAGCTTGTTAACACTCTAGAGGTCACAATTATGGCCCAATCTCAATGAAACTTGGTCAGAATGTTACCCTCAATAAAGTCTTGGACAAGTTTGATGTTGGGTTATCTGGGGTGAAAAACTAGGTCACCGGGTCAAATCAAAGGAAAAGCTTGATAACACTGTAGAGGCCACATTTATGACTGTATCTTCATGAAACTTGGTCAGAATGTTAATCTTGATGATCTCAAGGTCCAGTTTGAATCTGGGTCATGTAGGATCAAAAACTAGGTCACCAGGTCAAATCAAAGGAAAAGCTAGTTTACACTGTAGAGGCCACATTTATGACCATATCTTAATGAAACTTGGTCAGAATGTTAATCATGAGACTCTACTGAGGTCAATTTGAAATCTGGGTCATGTCGGGTCAAAAACTAGGTCACCGGGTCAAATCATAGGAAAAGCTTGTTAACACTGTAGAGGCCACATTTATGACTATATCTTCATGAAACTTGGTCAGAATGTTAATCTTGATGATCTTTAGGTCAAGTTTGAATCTTGGTCATATGGGGTCAAAAACTAGGTCACCAGGTCAAATCCAAGGAAAAGTTAGTTAACACTTTGGAGGCCACATTTATGACCATATCTTAATGAAACTATCTTGATGATCTTTAGGTCAATAGGTCAGGTGAGTGATACAGGGCCTTTATGGCCCTCTTGTTTGTTTTAGGTCAAGGTCACAGGGGCCTGAACATTGAAAACCATTTCCAATCAATAACTAGAGAACCACTTGACCCAGAATGTTGAATCTTCATAGGATGATTGGTCATGAAGAGTAGATGACCCCTATTGATTTTGGGGTCACTCCGTCAAAGGTTAAGGTCACAGGGGCCTGAACATTGAAAACCATTTCCAATCAATAACTAGAGAACCACCTGACCCAGAATGTTGAAACTTGATAGGATGATTGGTCATGAAGAGTAGACGACCCCTATTGTTTTTGGGGTCAATCTGTCAAAGGTCAAGGTCACAGGGGCCTGAACATTGAAAACCATTTCTGATCAATAACTAGAGATCCACTTGACCCAGAATGTTGAAACTTGATAGGATGATTGTACATGCAAAGGAGATGACCCCTATCGATTTTGGGGTCACTCCATTAAAGGTCAAGGTCACAGGGGCCTGAACATTGAAAACCATTTCTGATCAATAACTAGAGAACCACTTGACCCAGAATGATGAAACTTCATAGGATGATTGTACATGCAAAGTAGATGACCCCTATCGATTTTGGGGTCACTCCGTTAAAGGTCAAGGTCACAGGGGCCTGAACATTGAAAACCATTTCCGGTCAGTAACTTGAGAACCACTTGACCCAGAATGTTGAAACTTAATAGGATGATTGGTCATAAAGAGTAGATGACCCCTAACGATTTTGGGGTCACTCTGTGAAAGGTCAAGGTCACAGGGGCCTGAACATTGAAAACCATTTCCGGTCAGTAACTTGAGAACCACTTGACCCAGAATGATGAAACTTCGTAGGATGTTTGGTCATGCAGAGTAGATGAACCCTAACGATTTTAGGGTCACTCTGTTAAAGGTCAAGGCCACAGGGGCCTGAACATGGAAAACCATTTCCAATCAATAGCTTGAGAACCTCTCGACCCAGAATGTTGAAACTTCATAGGATGATTGTTCATGCAGAGTAAATGACCCTTATTGTTTTTGGGGTCACCCCGTTAAAGGTAAAGGGTCACAGGGCCTGAACATTGATAACCAGTTCCGATCAATAACTTGAGAACCACTTGACCCAGAATGTTGAAACTTCGTGGATGATTGAACATGCAGAGTAGATGACCCCTATTGATTTTGGGGTCAGTCTAATAAAGGTCAAGGTCACAGTGGCCTGTTCATGTAAAATCATTTTTTGGAAATAACTTGAGAACCACTTGACCTACAATGTTGAAACTTAATAGGATGATTGGACATGCAGAGTTGATGACCCCTATTTATTTTGAGGTCACTTGATCAAAAGTCAGGGTCACAGGAGCCTGAACAGTGACTTGAGAACCACTAGGCCACTAGTGTTGAAATTTAGCGGGATGACTGACATGCCAAGTAGATGATCCCTATTGCAGCCAACCATCAATGTCTCTTTGACTTTCACTCCTGACCCCTATTGACTTCGTGCCGATAGGACTTTGCATTGGGGGAGACATGCGCTTTTTTATAAAAGCATTTTCTAGTTGCCAGCTGTAATTAATCAAAAACAAACTTTCAAACACAAGTATATATACAGTTTATTCTTTCCAAATGAATTTGACTGTGATATTGGTCTTTTTGTATTTAAACAGAAGTTTGCTTAATTTCCTTTTATCACACAGTAAGTCACAGTCATTGCATTAAAACTTTTTGATATATCACATGTACCAGTATACATAAATCTTCAATGAATTGATATATTCTCCACTTACTGGCCAAATAATTTAATAGTTCATTTTAAACTAATGGTCATTTACTAAAATAGACAGCATTCTACAGATATGGGACGTGGCATCATTGTTTCTCTCCCTTAGATTTAAGGACAATAAATAATAATGTAAAGCATCTCTAGCCCGGCCTTCTTGTTCCATACACTGTCCTAGTAAATTCAGAGCTGTTTCCCTGTGTCCAAGGTCTGGTTCCTGATCAATGGTCTTGGCAAGGTTTGAAAGTGCTCTTTGTTTTTCTTCATTTCTCTGCATATTGCTGTAGGTCTTGTATTGTAGAAAGTAGAGGTAAGGAAGAGAATCTATCACAGCCCAGTCCATCCACTCATCATTGCGGCCTCTGAAAGCAAGGTCCTCTTCTGTAGATCTAAACATTTCATATCTTAGTTCATGTGGAACACAATTTATTTCACATGGCAGAAATTTGACACAAAATGCTATAGTGTACTGTATAGCTTCTTCATTATGATGTTCAGCTATTGCACAAAAACCTCTTCTTGAAGCTTGATGGATGAAATCATGACACTTACAAACTGGTTCAACAATATTTAGATCATAGCTTCCTTCAATATCTCTGAGAACAATTTCTGTTCTTTGAGTATCCCCTAAACAGTAAAACATGGAGGCTAGTTTCAGTTTACTAGATGCAACATCTGTGTTCAGACCCATTGAGATCCAGGTGAAAGCTTCTGCTGATATACCATTATACTGTTGAATGTTGAGAGACGCCAGCACAGATCCCAGGGTTGTACAGAACCATGGAGTCAGAAGTCTGCTAGCTGTTTTGTCCAGTCCTTGGCATTGATTAGAAATGCTGACTAGTTTGAAAATATATTTCAACAATGTTTGTATAGCTTCTTTATAACTACTGTTTGTAAATAAAGCCAGACGTTTCTGTATCGTCATATCAATTGTCTGTGCAGTGAAATCTAATAACTGCCCTGAAATAATTTTACTCTTTTTGATATCAAACTCAAAGAGCAAATTACTGAACTTCAGCTGAAGCCTTGCACCAAGATCATCACATTCAATCTCCAGTAGTGCTCTCCCTTCACTGTTTATAATATTCTGCAGTATTTCTAGAAGGTAAGGTTTAGATTCATGAGAAAAATATCCTTTCATCAAGTTGTTTTCAGGTATGATAAAATGTGGACAGTTTTCATTCAAAATACTGTTGTACAGGACAAATAAACACAATGATAGACAAACAAGTAAGTTATTTTCTCTCCAGACATTAGAATGTGTATTTGCAATACAGTGGAACAGAACTGTTTTACACATGAAACTTGAAATACTATCTCCAAAGTGTGGCTTGATGAAGGTTTTTAATATCATCTTCATCAAAATATAACAGCGAATCTGTGTAATATTGAGATTAAACATCAAACATCTTTCTGCTAGAGATGTTGATATTCTCAATTCAAGCTCTTCATTTTCCTTGCTTCCAACACCAACAACAAAACATCCGGTACTGCTACAATATCTTTTCATGTCATCTGAAGGCCACTGACCTACACCTTGCTGGTCTAACCATTGTCTAGCTTGTAGAGGCCATGATTTACATTGGAAAGCACTAACACTGTCATAATCTATAAACCCAGGTTTTCCTTGTTCTGCATATGCTGGACCATGCATTACTCCTCTCTCCCAAACATCAGCTGCTGCTACTGCTGCTGTCATGAGTGTGTTCTTTAGCAATATTCTTCCTGTTCTGTCTCTGAAGTGGTGTTGTACAGGTACATCATTGTACGGAAGAGGAGCATCATCTCTCAGGAGTTGTAGTAGACAGTAACCAGATGATACAGTCTCATCCTGGATCATCAAGTAATTGCATACACCAGGTTCCCAGTCAGCCCAGTCTTGTATCACATTTAAGTTATTAGGACAGATAAGTATATCAATGTCTGAGTCTAGTCCATGTGTAGTGGTTCCCTCAGACTGACTGCCTAAGAAGTATGCTGAACAATTGAAATCCTGTTGTTGTAATGATATTGTTTGCATAGATTCCGCCAGCAGCCATGTTCTTCTTCTTTTCTGAACAATTCTCTCATCCACTCCTATATCAGCGAGAACCTCGGACAGTCTCAATGACACATTCTCCATATAACCAGGTTGTTGAAACATTCTGAAGAAAAAGGAAATAAAGTTTGATTACTTTGTAGACTGATTCCTGTCCATAATTTACATGATTTTCTACCAGATACTTTAATTTATTCTTGTTCTCCTTGTTTATTTGTAAGGTGAAAAGACTGCCATTTTTGAATACAATTGTGAAATTTGACAGATTTTTATGTGGTAGTCAGGCTTATAGTTCAATAATTTATTATGCTGTCTTATACTATAACAGAAATATCCAAAAGGATCACATATAAAAAATTTGTATTTTAAAATGAATTAACTTAATAGATACCTTTGTTTGGTATAAAGTCAGCAAAGTTGTAATTAAACTTCTTCAAAAGACCGATTAGATAATGTCTATATTTATAGTATTATGGAATGTTTGTATTTCACTTCCTCTTTCTGTTTTGACATAAAGGATAACTCTAACAATAAACAGGTTTTAGGAGTCATTTGTTACGTACCTTTGTAGTAGAATAACTCTGTCTTTTAATTATGAAAAATGATTTTCTATTTTCTTTTTAAATTATAATTTGTAATTAGCCTAAGGCAGTTTATGTAAAACCCTTAAAAAGACTTCCCTTCTTGATTGATCTCTAGCAAACTTGGTCTGTAGCATCATTATAAAGTCCTGTCCCTGAGTTGTGTTCAAATGAGGGCACTTGGTCCCGTTTTAACGGTTTAAGGGCTGCTAGACCTTATATGAGAAAGGTCTTTTAAAAACATTATCTCATGAACTACTTGATGGATTTTCATCAGACTTGGACTGAAGCAGCATTATAAGATCCTCTTGTAATTTATTCATTTGAGGGGCATTTGGCCTCTTTTAGGCAGGGCCTGCTAGAGTGAAAAATAAAAATGCCTTTAAATGGATTCTATTCATGAACTACTTGAACAAACCTTGTCTGGAGTATCATTGTTAGGTCCTTTACCATGTTTGTTCAATTGGAGGGGGATGGGGGGGGGGGGGGGCACATAGCCGACCAGATGGCCACTTTTACAGACAACTATAAGAACTTAAAATAGAAATACCTTTAAAGTACCGCTATATAGATCTTCATTAAACTTGGTCACAAATACCATTATAAGGTCTATTAAATTAGTTCATTTGGGGGCACCAACAATGGGTCCTATTAGGGTCCGCTAAAATTTAAATAGAAGTACCTTTGAATGATTTCTTCTGATGGATATGCATTTTTGTGAGTGAAAATATAAGAAAAACCTTTAATTAACTGTTGTTTTAATAAACAGCTTAACGGATTCTCTCTACATCTAGTTAGAAGCAATGTCAGATGGTTAAGATTTTCTTCATGTTAGCGATTTAGGCCCATTTGGGTCTCTTATTATATCTCTGATAACTACTGAATGCATTTGATTCATATTCAAAATGATAATTTCACATTATCGCTCACTATGATGGAAGCTACATATCTGTGAAACCAGTTTTTCATGAATTGTACCCCCTTTTTACTTAGAATTTTGGATTAAAGATGTGCTGCACTTTCAGTCTGTCAAATATGTTTCTGAATGGATTTCATTTAAACTTAAACTAGTTCTCAGTTGTCATCAACAATATCACATGACACAAGGTTCTTTACTCCAACGCAGATACCATACTTGATGATTCAGCATTATACCTTTAGCCTCTGAATAGCGAACAGTGCAGACTATGATCAGCCTGCACTGGTCACAAAGACAGAATCACTTGCCACCAGCAGGCTAAGGATAAAAGAATCTAAAGTAACAGTGTATTTGTTTTCTTAAAACTTGGTAAAACACTTAAAATAAGGTTTAATTTTAGTGGAACTCAGTGTTATTCCTTTTTTAGGAGGTTTGTTCAGACAGGGTTTAATGGAAGCAAATAGCAACTTAAAATGAAAATAATAAAAAGCATCCACTTATCATTGGAACACTTGTCTCTACATGATTTTGGAAACAATTAACACCTACACGGCTACTAAACGCTAGCGCCACCACCAAATTGTGGTGATAAGGAAAAGAGCTATCAACATTTCCGTGGTGCAGCTATCGCCCGTTTCTACTTGTAAACAAGTGAGTAAAATTTATATTTTATCTTATATTTTTATTGATAGAACTTTTTTCGAAAATCGGAGAATGTAGTTCCATGTAACAACACTTCAACTACAGGTTGGCTGTAATTTCATTAAAATATTATGCAAATTGTGGTGCCAGGAGCTTTTCACCCGAATCTGACAGTGACACATTTTTATATCGGCCAGTATTCGAGCATCATTCCAATGAATAGACAGACTGTAATAACATACCTGCATATACAAATGGTGTAGAAATGAATTACACGTATTCCAACACCAACGAATGACGAAAAACACAGTAAAAAGAGAAAAAAAAACACTATTTTTTAAAGTGGTGGCGCTATCACTCTAGTGGTGGCACTATACAGTAGTGGTGGCGCTGTTATGGCTAATATATTCAATTTTAATGCATGAAAATCCCACAGCGGAGCTTTATATGGTTGTTGAATTCGAGGACTTGGATTGATTGTAAAATTTCTGTCTGTTACAATGTAAATACGTGGATCTTTCAATATACATGAGTGGTCTAGCGGTGCCACTTGAGATTATCATTTACCTTTACAATGTGACAAATTTTTTGAAAAGATGCTTTGGAAGCATGGACCGAAACCGACAAACATGACAGCAGACTCGGTTTGGTCGTGCATGAATTGAAATGAGATATGTATCATCCCTCACGTCTTCTAGCAGTAGAATTAAAAGATTACAGTGCCTTAAAAATTATTTCATATTTGAGAGAGAAATTTGGTTAGGAATATTTTTGTAATTCACATGTTAAAACTGATTTATCCTGGACACAAATCTTTGTTTGAAATAAATGTATTGCTACTATTTTTCTTGACTGAATTAAAAGTACATGTTTGTATTTAACCCTTAGCCTGCTAAATATCTAAAATGGACTGGTCCATCATTCAGTTTGGGCAATACCATTTATCATTCGAAGGGGTGTTCACTGAAAATTTACTGACTGAATAGCGAACAGTGCAGACCATGATCAGACTGCACGGATGTGCAGGCTGATCTTGGTCTGCACTGGTCGCAAAGGCAGAATCACTTGCCGCCAGCAGGCTAAGGGTTAAGTAGAATATTTAAGGTTAGAAATAATTCTACATTAACATTTAAAACAAAGGGAAATATTTACATTGACTACAAAAATCCCAAGGGTCTGTGTGTATTTTGTTCTTTTTTTTCTTGTGTGTGTTCAGGTTTAATGTCTTTTTGAACATTTTTTCTGTCATATAAAGGATGGTGTCTACTTGTAGCAGTGACCACAATGACCAACTTTACAGTGCTGCATCAATGGAATATCACGTCGTAGACACATGGCATGATACCCCACCCAGTCACATTATACTGACACCGCGCTTAACAGTCCTAGCACTATCCTTTTAATGCTTAGCGCCAGGCGAGGAAGCTACTAGTACCATTTTTTACGTCTTTGGTAAGACGCGGCTGGGGTTCGAACCCACGACTTTCCGCACTCGAAGCGGACGGTCTACAACTAGGCTACCGAGGCGGTGTTTTTTTTTGTTTTTTTTTTTGACAGAGAACGTTTCATAAGGGTAAATAACCTATGATCGTGTTTTTCATTCTTTAATAACATAATTCCTTGCAGGAAAATTACCAGTTAGGGAATATTGGTGTTTGTTTTGTTCCGGATGCTATTCGTATTATTGAATGCTGTAACAGTGCCACCACTACTGTATAGCGCCATCACTAGAGTTATAGCGCCACCACTTTTAAAAATCCTGGTATATTTCTTCTAACCCGAGATTCTATTATTCATGGTGTGTGCGTATATAATTATTTATCATTTCTGCACCATTTGCATATGCAGGTATGTTCTTACAGTGTGTCTATTCATCAGAATGGTGCTCAAATACTGGCCGATATAAAAATGTGTCACTGTCAGATTCGGGAGAAAAGCTCCTGGCACCACAATTTGCATAATATTTTAATGAAATTACAGCCAAACTGTAGTTGAAGTGTTGTTACACGGAACTACATTCTCCGATTTTCGAAAAAAGTTCTCTCAATAAAAATATAAGATAAAATGTAAAATTTACTCACTTGTTTACAAGTAGAAACGGGCGATAGCTGCACCACGGAAATGTCGATAGCTCTTTTCCTTATCACCACAATTTGGTGGTGGCGCTTAAGCGTTTAGTAGCCGTGACCTAGTTTGGTGATTATATTCAGAACAGTTATCACAAGTTGGAAATGTAGTATTCAAAGTAAATCCATGTTTGATATTGAGAGTTAACTTGAGGCATAATAAAACAAGCATTTATACTTTTTTACTAATAAAATTTTACATAAAGCTGTACATCTGTTTATGGTAGTGTTGCACGTTTGATATACTGGAAGTGATGGCGTAATGTCATTTATCTTGAAAATGTACAATAAATAAAATCTGGAAAGTAGATCCCTCGGAAGCACCGAGAACAATGCACAGTGAAAATTGCCGACTCTGTTTGATTGTGTCTGTTCATGAGCAGTAATGGAAAATACAACACTGCCCACGCCCCCTAGCACCGGCTTAAGCAGTATTCAATTTTCAAATCTAAATGAATTGAAATCAATGATCCCGAAGGACCAGAAGCCTGAATTCGGCATACGAAAAAGAAAATCATATTATAAATTAATGGTAACCTGTGAGTACATTTACTACAATGGTACTGTTACTTTCTTGCTATAGTTAAAATATAATATTAAAACATCTGGCACATTATATTATTCAAATAACGTCATAAAATAAGATTAAAATGTGCAGTTAAATTAATTAATGGAAAAATAAAATATATGTTAAAAATAAGTATGCTGACCTATACATTTTATTAGCTCATCTGATTTTTTTCGGGAAAAAAAATGATGAGTTATTGTCATCACTTGATCAGGTCGGTGTTGCCTGGTTAAGTTTTATGTTTATGTCAGCCTTTCTCTTAAACTATCAAAGCTATTGCTTTGAAACTTGGAACACTTGTTAACCATCATAAGCTGACCCTGTACAGCAAGACACGTAACTGCATCATGCTTTTTGCAAGATTTATGGCCCCTTTTGTACTTAGAAAATATCGGATTTCTTGGTTAAGTTTTATGTTTAGGTAAAGTTTTCTCCTAATCTTTCAAAGCTATTGCTTTGAAACTTGCAACACAGTCACTTGTTCACCATCATAAGCTGACCCTACACATCAAAAACATAACTCCATCCTGCTTTTTGCAAGAATTACTGCCCCAATTGTACTTAAAAAATCAGTTTTCTTGGTTAAGTTTTATGTTTAGGCCAGCTTTTCTCCTAAACTATCAAAGCTATTGCTTTAAAACTTGCAACACTTGTTCACCATCATAAGCTGACTTTGTACAGCAAGAAACATAACTCCGTCCTGTTTTTTGCAAGATTTATGGCCCCTTTTGGACTTAGAAAATATCAGATTTCTTGGTTAAGTTTTATGTGTAGGTCAACTTTTCTCTTAAACTATCAGAGCTATTGCTTTTAAACTTGCAACACTTGTTCACCATCATAGGCTGACCCTGTACAGCAAGAAACATAACTCCATCCTGCATTTTGCAATAATTATTGTCCCTTTTGGACTTAGAAAATCAGTTTTCTTGGTTGAGTATTATGTTTAAGTCAGCTTTTCTCATAAACTATCAAAGCTATTGCTTTAAAACTTGCAACAGTTTTTCACCATCATAAGCAAACGCTGTACATCAAGAAACATAACTCTATCCTGCTTTTTGAAAGAATTATTGCCCCTATTGTACTTAAAAAATCAGTTTTCTTGGTTAAGTTTTATGTTTAGGTCAGCTTTTCTCCTAAACTATCAAAGCTATCGCTTTAAAACTTGCAACACTTGTTCACCATCATAAGCTGACTTTGTACAGCAAGAAACATAACTCGATCCTGCTTTTTGCAAGATTTATGGCCCCTTTTGGACTTAGAAAATATCAGATTTCTTGGTTAAGTTTTATGTGTAGGTCAACTTTTCTCTTAAACTATCACAGCTATTGCTTTTAAACTTGCAACACTTGTTCACCATCATAGGCTGACCCTGTACAGCAAGAAACATAACTCTATCCTGCTTTTTGCAATAATTATTGCCCCTTTTGGACTTAGAAAATCAGTTTAGAAAATCAGTTTTCTTGGTTGAGTATTATGTTTAAGTCAGCTTTTCTCGTAAACTATCAAAGCTATTGCTTTAAAACTTGCAACAGTTTTTCACCATCATAAGCAAACGCTGTACATCAAGAAACATTACTCTTTCCTGCTTTTTGCAAGAATGATGGCCCTTTTTAGACTTAGTAAATCATGGGTAAGACAGTATTTCTATTATACAAAAAAACCTGATGAGCGTCAGCATCCGCAAGGCGGTGCTCTTCTTTAACCACATAATAGGCCATTAATACGACTGTGAGAAGTTTCATTAGAATCTACATAGTAGAAAAACTCCATTCGCGAAAATGGTATGAAATTTATCATTTTCCCCATGGACTCCCATTATGAAAAAATGTGAAAGGTCTAAATTTTTCAAGTCAGTATAACAATAAATTAAGCACACAGCCCCATCTATTTATATGCTGAATTTGCCAAGTATATTCTAAAAATTTGAAAAATCGATTCTTATCGAATTCTACATTATAGACTGAAAAAAAAATCTGCCCAAACGTGCAGAACTACCTTAATAATGATATTTTCCTTTTTATTTCATCGCTCCTAAACCAATACATACTTTACATTGGCTGGTTTGTAATAAAGTGCTCTTTTCATTATCTAAAGTCATAAAACTGAGTTCATGGACCAGTTGCAAATCTCCAGCATCTGTTTTGGTTGATCCTGTGTACAGTTTTCAAAACAGCAAATGGGAATCTTGGATTCTGAGACTAGTTTCCAAACTTAAGTTTACAACCTGGGAGACTGATAAATCACAGTCTAAATAATGTAGAATAATTGCAGGATTTTAGCTGTTCTCCGAGACTAACCTCAGTATTCATTCCTGATGATTTATAATTTACAAATGCTCTTACTAAATTTAAAAACCTACATATTTTAACATAAATTTGTAAACACACTACTTTAATGGGCGTACATTATTCATGTTTTTAAATGTGAATTTGTACTGTTTTCTTTTTCAGGCCAAAAGACCATGTGTTATTCAAGCGTAAGTCATTAGAAGAAACATTACAAGACATTGAAAAAGCAAGATTAGAAGCAGAGGCAAAGAAAAAGAAAAAATGAAAGCTGTAGAGATTTATGTTGATGATTAAAGACTATTTACAGCTCTTGTCTGCCAGGTTAATGTTTTATGGAAGTGGTTGTAACGGTTAAGGAACATCTGAAAAAAAGTTTGAAAATAAAACACTCAGTAGTTTGCAAATAGTGTTCTGCGGACCTCTAGAGAGCTTATGAATTCATTTCAGAATATTATGCGACCAGCGTTACATTGCACAAAGACAAACCGATAGAAGTGTTCTTATTTTTATGAACTGCAATTAAACATAGAATGAAAGTTAAGTGTTACTCTTTCTTGTTCTCAAACCCCACCCACTAAAGCTCCTTGCATGTATACATGTACATCTGTCCATACTTAGTGGTGATTAAGCCCATCCAATCCAAACCCCTTGCATCCTTGCAAAACTCTTTTCCACATTAGTTACTGTTAAAGTTTTGATGCAAAGAAGAAGCATTTTTCATTGTTTTCAGCTAGACTATTCAATAGTCTAGCTATTCTACTCACCCTGGCGTCGGCGTCACACCTTGGTGAAGTTTTGAATGCAAGTATACATGGCTACTAGTATCATATAAAGGCATATAGCTTTGAAACGTATCTTTTTCGTCTTCTAGGTCAATTACCAATCTCACTGGGTCAAGTCCCATAACTCTGACATGCATTTTGGCCAAATTTTGCCCCCGTTTGGACTTGGAAAATCCTGGTTAATGTTTTACATGCAAGTTACTATCTCCAAAACTAACGCAGATAGTTTTTCACGTTTGACTGTACATATTCAAGTTTAGATATGCATAGCAGGTGATACTAAATAAAAGGTCAAAGCTTTGGCCTCTGGAAGCAGACAGTTTGTCTTGAGTCATTCATGTTGCTTTTGATGGGAGAAGTTGTCAGTTACCTGTGGGAAATGAGGTAATAGAGGTCCAGAATCATGGAAAATTTGCTAGTCTAATTTTACATACCTGAAGTGCAGTTGAAAAAAATAGCATTAACTCTATATCATGCAAACAAGTAAGACTTAAATAATTCCCTATTTAGCTTCATAAAATGGCAAAAAAAACTGAAACTGATTTAGAACAAATACAGAAATTTGCAGTGCTAAAACAGTGAAATTAAAACATTTATCTTCAATCAGTTTATATGTTGGTTGCAAATGTGAAACAATAACTACACTATTTGCTGTCATTTTTTCGTAGCGTTTTTTTGAGTTACGACTTTATTGACTCTTTAAATACTGATGAAACCTGATTTTATTGCACTTGATAGTTGTTGAATGTGAGAACAGATTTATCCCCTAGTTAGCGATAACACACAATTTAATATTCTTATCTTTCTATATTGAACTCTTTATTGTATGACAATAGGTTAGTGTGAATGTCAATAACATAACTGGCTACCAGGAATATTTGTATGTAATTTATCAGCAAGACATTAATCTTTTCCCTGTTGGATTTCAACAGTGGTCCATTATTCAGTTTGGGCTAAACCACTTATTTTTAACCCTTATCATGCTAAATCCTGCCTTTGCGACCAGTGTAGATCATGATCAGTCTGCACATCCGTGCAGTCTGGTCATGATCTGCACTGTTCACCATTCAGTCAGTATGCTTTTTGTGTGCACCCCCCATTTTACAGTTAATGGAACTGTCCAAATTTAAAGACGGGAAAGTTCATTATAGAAATTTAGCAGGGTAACGGTTAAGGCATGTAAGACAGATACAAATTTCTTATTGATTTCTACTTACAGATATAATCTATGTATCAATATTGGCCACACATTGATGTTTCCTTTTATAAGTCTCTTAAAGGCATGGAGTGCAGTCTTTGTAATGTAAAGTGGTTGTATTTGTCTGTCTGAATGCAGAGACAGATTTGTATGAACAATAGCTGGGAGACTTGGTTACATTAATCATGTGCAGACATTGAATGGAATATTTCCTTTTCAAGTTCATAAGCTTTCAGTTTAAGACATTGATTTGCATGTACAGATTGGTAGAAGACTGTTGCTGAAAATCTCTTAGAAGATTATAACAGTGAAAAATGATGAATTGTGAACAAAACTTTGTAGTACTGAACTTTTATAATAAAAAAAAATGAACCACACCAGGAGAAAACCTACATAGTGCGTTTGCGACCAGTCTAGTCAGGTTCCATGTTGTTCACTTTCAAAGACTATTGCAGTTGGAGAAACTGTTAGCGAACAGCATGGATCCTGACCAGACTGCATGGAAGCGCAGGCCGGTTTGGATCCACGCTGGTCGCAAAGCCACTATGTTGGTTTTCTCATGGTGCGGCTCAAATGCGGTCTATACTCATTCAATTTTTCACAGTACAGAAGGGAAATTCTTGTTCTTACTTTCTGTTACTACTGTGTTTGAGAATATTTAAATTATTCCACGTGCCTGTCAGAAAATAAATCCCATTTTGATATGTTGGTTCAAACAAAGTGTTATTTCACTAGATTGTAATCTGGAGTATTATTTATCACTTTGACAAATTGCTGGTCTTAAGGGATGAAGCCTTAAAACAATAATCCCCATAAAACCTTAAATTCCTCTTCTTTAAAATGATTGATAATGAGCAACTCTCTTATTCTTGGAGGTATCCAGGTAAATTCCTCTCAACAATATCTACGCAAAGATGAATATTAAAATCACCGTCCACAACTCATACAATTCGGTCTTTGTTACTGTTTATGCTAAAAGATAAAATTGCAATTAAGTTGATTCAAAAATAATGAAATAATTTTAGACCTTCGACAGATTTTTTAAAGAAAATTCAATTGTTGGATTGGTATATTGTCTAGCTACATAAAATGATAAGATTAAAAACTGAACGTCAGTCCAGGTAATAAAGTATGTTGTGCCCTGGAATGAGTCTGTTTTTTTCCTAAAATGTGACATAACCAGCCTATATGCGAACGTTCGTAACGTCACCTAACACGGGCCCTTATCTGTCAACATTTAATACGTCACCTGACAAGGACCCTTATCCGTCAACGTTCATAACGTCACCTGACACGGGCCATTATCCGTCAACGTTCTTAACATCACCTGACACGGCCCCCTATATGTCGACCTTAATAACATCACCGTGTTCCTAACGTCACCTGACACGAGCCTCTATATGCCGACGTTCATAATATCACTGTGTTCATAACGTCATCTGATACGAGCCCCTATATGTCGACGTTCATAACATCACCATGTTCATAACGTCACCTGACACGGGCCTATATCCGTCAACGTTCATAACGTCACCTGACACAGGCCTTTATCCGTCAAAGTTCATAATGTCACCTGACATGGGTCCCAATCTGTCAACGTTCATAACGTCACCTAACATGGGCCCCTATAACTCAACATTCATAACATCACCGTGTTCATAACGTCACCTGGCGAGGGCCCCTATCCGTCAACGTTCATAATGACACCTGACACAGTCCCCTATCCGTCAATGTTCATAACGTCATCTGAAACAGGCCCATATTTGTCACCGTGTTCATAGCGTCACCTGACAATGGCTCCTATCTGTCAACGTTTATAACGTCACCTGACACGCGCCCCTATCCATCAAAGTCCGAAAATTAGGCTTGAGAACGGCAAAGATTATATTTTCCATAATTAGCTGTCAAATTTATGAAAAAAATCTATAAGGTATTGTCGTCACTTGATCGTCAGCACCGGCATCGGCATTGGTTAAATTTTTAATGGGTCTACCTTTTCTCAAACATCATAAAAGCTACTGCTTTGAAACTTTGCAAACTTCTTTATCATTATTATATAGATATCTATGTTGGCCAAGAATTATAATTCTTGATATGCATTTTGTCAGAATTTTGGCCCTTTATGTACTAAGAAAATTTGAGTTTCTTGGTTAAGTTTTTTGTTTAGGTCCGTCTTTCCTCAAAAACTACAATCTTAAGCTAAAGCTTTGAAACTTTGCACAATTGTTTATCATCATTAGTTGACTGTGTAGGCCAAGAACCATTATCAACTCTAATTTACATTTTGTCAAAATTAAGGCCTTAAAAATTGAGGTTGTTTTGGTTAAAAGTTTTAACTCTAACCTGCATTTTGTCAGAATTATAGCCCTTATTATACTTAGAAATTTGGAACTATAACTCTTTTCTAACACACTGACCAGGACTTGCAGACGAGTAATGGCACCCATAGGTGGTGCTGTTGTTTTGCTTTTGCAAACTAACAGTTTAAATTTGTCTAAGCTATTAGTAGCTCATGAATAAATATCCGTGCAAAGTTTCGCTACAATCTGTTGTAATATATGAATCCTAGAGCAAAAAAAAGAAATAACCTTTTAAATTGTAAGTTTCAGACTTACAATAACAATGATGGATACGGGCCCAGGGCTCTTTTTTGTTGTTGTTGGTACTGCGACGATCTTTACAGTCACCATTTTTTGACGACATTTTTGTTGGGAAAATGAAATTTATTCATAAAAAAGGTAAAGTATCCACAGGATGAAACGCGATTAAATTTCAAGAGGGGGCCTCCGTGGCCGAGTGGTTAAGGTCGCTGACTTCAAATCACTTGCCCCTCATCGATGTGGGTTCGAGCCTCACTCGGGGCGTTGAATTCTTCATGTGAGGAAGCCATCCAGCTGGCTTACGGAAGGTCGGTGGTTCTACCCAGGTGCCCGCTCGTGATGAAATAATGCACGGAGGGGCACCTGGGGTCTTCCTCCACCATCAAAGCTGGAAAGTCGCCATATGACCTAAAAATGTGTCGGTGCGACGTTAAACCCAACCAAAAAAAATTTCAAGATGTTAAACACCCAAGCTGGAGATCATGACAATCTGACTAAAGTACTTGATCTTCTAAACGAAGATCTGAGAACGACCCATTCACATTCGTCTTCTGTATATTTTGGATTTCCAGTATTGCTATTTTTATTTTATCCAATCAGACGACTTGTTCGAATGTCAAAGAGTAAGAAAAATGTGCAGTCATTCCAGGGCCCGAACCCGGGACCCCTCGCTTACAAAGCAAGTGGCCTACCGACTGAGCTAACCGGCTATCTGATACATTATGACATAAGAATTGTAAATATCAAAAGTCAATGCTACAGGTAGATTTGCAAGATGTTGTAAGTTAGGCTCTGATTGGCTAGCGAAAGGGTCGTCAGAACGAGGCAATGAATAGGTCGTTCTCAGATCCTATGCGTAGCGTAATAGGATATGTACTTTAGTCAGATTGGAGATCATGACAAATGGCGTGATTTGCGAGTTTTATACTCTGGTACTTTCAAAACGATACTATCTAAAATAAAAGAAACACAAATCTGGTTCCGATTTAATAAATAACTACACGAAGTATCCTTTCTGTAGCAAACTCATGAATAATAAATAATAGCTTTTAGTTTTAACATTAAGAACAAAAATGATATCCTATGTGGTACTTAGGTGATACGATCTAAATTTCAAATTTCAAAAACTCGAAGACGAAGATATGTTGTAAGTTGTACAAGTGGACGTTGCATAAGAACGTTGTGATGAAAGAACGACTTTAAAAAATTAATTTGATATCACAGCGTTTCATGCGGTTTTTTTTTTTGGCCGTTCCTTTCATGAACAAAAAAAAATTGTGCAGAAAATATCATATAGTTCCACTGATAGTCCCTTTAAAAGTGCTGACACTCCTTTAGATTTTTACAACATTTCCAAAAGCTGGGTCGCACGTAGATCTTAATGTAATCCTGAATTTGAAACACAAACATTAAAGCTAAAACTCCAGTATGGATAAAAACTCCAGTATGGATAAAAACTCCAGTATGGATAAAAAAAACATTAACTAAAGTAATCTGCTTTCAAAAGATTATAAAGGAATTAAAATTTCTATTAACTAAAGAAAATAATAAAGTCAAAGGATATTGACTCTCGTTACAAAAAAGTAAATATTAGGTAAATTATACAATAAAAATAAATAAAGGAACAGCGGAAGTGTCACAAAGATATACTGTAATAATAAATATCCTGAAATTGAACTATGTAAAGCGAACTAGTCACAGATTATTTTTTTATATAAAATTATAGTTGAATTTTGATAAACCCAATTTTTCATGTTTTCAGTGGTGTATTTGTAGCTTTTATTGGTATGGACGCGGATTGATAAGAGTGATTAATAATTGGAAATTTAAAGGAAAGTTAACTTAGATTAAGAGAAAGATGTACTCAGTACTGCGAAGCTCCTAAAAATATGCGCCAGCCATATTTAAAATGATAAAACTCATTTAAAGGCCTTCTCACAAACAAGCTGTGATGTCGTGGTTGTAGGAGACGTTTCACACGTAAAGACATGAAAAAATGTTAGTTTTACTTATCTGATCAAAAAAGGTTTCTTTCATTCGTGAACACAAAATTAACATTTTTATCCGCGGCTGTGTTTCTCAGGGCAAATATACAGTCGAAAATATTCAGATGGTACGTAGAAACAAACGAATATATATCCTTCCACATTTCACAATTTTGCATCACTTTGTAGCGACAAAATTAACATTTCTTTCATATTTACGTACATTTCATACCGGTTTCACGAAACTTGATTTTAGAAAAGTTCACCAAGTCTAGTTCCAGTGCGCAAGGATTTAGTGATTGATCTGTAGCCGACTTTTGTCTGATCGGACCACTGACATTTTTATGCCTCTTCAACATTGACTGCTGGTACAGTTTTATGGTTCATGCTGCGACTAGTTCTGCCTACACCAGTTTCTTTCACAGGCTTTGAATTTTTACCATCGGGTTGTTTCTTTGAAGAAACCGAACTATTTATAGACTCACTACTCGATTCGAGAGCTCCTTCTATTTTACCCCCGTGGCCAATGTTTTGAGAAAGCTTTCTAGGGTTTTGTTTTGGGGGTTGTTTGCTTTTTCCCGCGTTTATAACTTCTTCTGTGTTTTGCCTGGTCATTGTTGCACTTTTCCCGCGAGTTTTTCTTCCTTTAGCGTCCATTTCGTCAATGGCGTGTTCAGAATTTGCGGGCGTTATTGGTTTGTCAAGAGGCGGAAGTGACGCGTTATCACATATTTCCACGACAGCTGTATCTCTATAAGACGGCGTGCACTGATACTGATATTTGACATACAGTTTTCTTAAGTCAGTTCTCCAGCTGGACTTTGGCAGTAAGATATCATTCTCTACTTCAGATCTTCGCGTAAATGCAGATTTTGAACGGATATGTCGTCTGGGAGCACCCTGTTGCACTTCTCCAGCCTCGTGCATTGGGGACATGTTAAACAGAAATTCGGGGTTGTTTCGTATATCATTTGCGCTCGTGCATCTGATTAGTTTCTTATCATTCTTTTCATATGGGGGAATTTCTACCGTCGGGTCACGACGCTTTGATCTCCGGGGAATGTCGTAACTATACACCGTCGGCGTCCGCCGGTATGAATATTCGCTTGTCGTTAAAATGCTGGATTTAGAACTTCTGTGTGACAATACTGATGAACGTGGGCGGCCGAAAGACCTTCTGGAACTTCGGACAGAAAAACTGTCACCATCGAAATCCCCTGATTTCAGATCCATTGGAATGTTCGCTTCTATACCATTTGTGTCACTTAGAATGTCCGGATTCTCAAGAAGTTTAGCACATCTTCTTTTATTCAGACGATGTGCCTCCTGTAATGGCGTGAATCCGTCATTATTCATCTTATCAAAGTGAATTTCGTATTTAACATACATCTGTGCGATAAGTCTTGTAATGGTGGCATTGCCGGCCCGCACAGCATAATGTAAAGCCGTATTTCCTTGCTTATCGCCCTCGTTTAGATTGAAATCTATTGCCTTTAAATAAACACGCACTAAGTCCACTCGTTCATAAATTACTGCGTAATGAAATGCATTCAGTCCATATTTGTCCTTTAAAAACAATGTGGCGCCATTTTCTATCAGCAGACGACATATACCAACGCCCCATGCTGCCGGTTCTATAAATGCACATAGCATAAGAGCAGTCCGCCTTTCCCCGTCTCTCTGATCTAAATTGACACCATGGTCAACGAGGAATCGAACCTGTTGAAAATATCCATTCTTTATAACATCCAATAAAGACATAGGCTCGGTGTTTCTTGGGTTCCTCATTTTCGAATTTCTGGTAAATCTCGTGCGTCCGATGATGTCTATTTCATATACACGTCTTGTCGTTTCTTTTCATCGTTTCTGCGCAGATTCTCTACAGCTGCAATATAAACATCTTGATTAAGCAAAGCATAGAAATTTTGGTGTATCGAATAATTAATAAATCTCTCGTTAAAATATATCTTTATTGTCTCACACTGAAATTAATCTAACATGAAGCAATAAATAAACAATAAAGCAGAAATGAGTCGTAACATGAGAAAACCAACATAGTGCATTTGCGACCTGCATGGATCCAGACCAGCCTGCGCATCCGCGCAGTCTTGTCAGGACCGGTGGTTCTACCCAGGTGCCCGCTAGTGATGAAATAATGCATGGAGGGGCACCTGGGGTCTTCCTCCACCATCAAAGCTGGAAAGTCGCCATATGACCTATTATTGTGTCGATGCGACGTTAAATCCAACAAAAAAAGGATCCTCAAAACCTTTTGCAATTAGAGAAACCGTTAGCGAACGGTATGGTATGGACCCGGACCAGACTGCGCGGGTGGGTAGGCTGGTCTGGATCAATGATAGTCGCAAATGCACTATGTTGGTTTTCTCGTGGTGTCGCTCAAATATTTTAGTGGCAGAAGTTTCGAGAGTTTCTTGTGAAATTTTATTCTTTCCACCTGCCCTGTGGTTAATGTGAACACGTCTTACCCGAATATTGCCATTTATAATATTTCTCGATGTCCCATCTCCGAAACTTAGTCCCAAAATATTTTTCTTATAGTGTTTTGAAAGAAGAATTAAATATATTTGATAATATATCGATATATGACAAAACTTTAACACTGAATTAAGCGAAAATAAACACTTCAAAGATTACACATGTATAACATAAAGATTGTTTTTTGAAGTTTTTCTTTTTAATCTGAATATTTTTACGTTGAAAGTAATGAGATTATTTGGCAAATTTAAAGGATTATTTTTAATCTATTTTGATCATGGCGAAAATCAAAATACCCTGAAAATAGGTCGTGGATTGCTTATAAGGCATATTTTGATAAAAGAATGATAAATGTATTTGGTTAAGATTAAATTATAGCAAGTGATCGAATATGTATTGAACGATCAATTTACAAGTAATTTTACTATCCTTGAATGGAAGATTATACTGTGAAAATAATTGTGATCTTATAACGAACATTGACATATTAAAAGAGAGAGAGAGAGAGAGAGAGAGAGAGAGAGAGAGAGAGAGAGAAAATTATTTAGCCTGTCAAAATATGGCATTTTGTGAATTCAGCGGTCAATCCCAAATATATATCAAAATGCTTTGACTGAATATTAGTTTTTATGTTATTATTTCTTCTATTGATCTACCGAATATCTGAAGACCATTTTCATATTATGTGTTCAGAAGCAATTTCCGAAACTGATCTTAAAATAAAGAAACAATGAAACAATATTCAAATTGCGATACAATTACGCTCATAAAAGCACGAGCATTTTCCTCTTTGTTATATTTTGAAACAAGCAAAATAGGAACTCACCCTTTATGAACTCCCCACTGAATTATTGAATACTTTATATTCATTATTACTTAACAATTTCATAAGTCTCACACATACAAAGACATTCAATATAAGCTGAAGTAACCTAAACCAAGTTATTACCAATTTTGAAATCCAATCCTTCTAACTGTGACTAAATCTCCAACGCAAATGATTTCCCTGTTCAGTTAAATTACATTTTTGTACATTCAATATTTGTTCAAGGTTTCAATAGGCATTATATCACTACTGTATTTCACCTAGGATATATCTACTTTTAGATATACATCGGGCATACACAACTATAAATACTACTTCAAACGGCTTCAACTTTTAAAATGAACGTGTTTCAGAACAAATATGTGTCAACAGTATCATGCTCGTATTTTATCTTATCTTACTTTTAAGGGTATATTTTTAAATAAAATAAATACGCATAGAACTATTTCACATGTTTTCTCCCTTAAAGTCATACATAAACAGTTATAAACTTGATTTTTTATGGCTTACTGATTTGAAACCATCATTAATTCTGCGCTTTCCCTTTTAAGCTAAATATAACGTTTTGTAAAAGTTACTGATTTGATAATATTTTATTTGCTATTTACAACAAAATATATTGCATACTTAGAAAAAAGCAAAATCTTATATCAGCTATGATGTTAAGTTTGACAAGTTTATTTCATTTCTTTGAGAAGATAGCGACCCATGAGGAATAGTTAGACATGTATACAATTCATGTTATATGAAAGAAACCCACAAGCCATCATTTCTCACAATATCAACAAATAATTCAGAAATCATTATTTACTATAACAACACATGTTCTTGTTATTGAGATAAACGTGTTTACAATTTAAGGCTTACTTTATTTCTTTCTCTTTTCTCCCGTTTTGTTACTTGGCAACGTATAATCTGTTATCACATAAAATAATTTTTATTTACCTGGTTGTGTCTACTATTCCAAATTCCAGTGGCATGTGTGCTTTAAATCCATCTTTAACTTTTAATAAATGTAAGTAACATGTTTAATATGCTAGATCAATGTAGAAAATCTTGTAACGTTATTTTGAGCGTGCAAGTTTAAACCAGCAGACGACTTTCTCAATAGGTTTATATCAATAAAGAATTAATACCTATTTGCAAGTGATCAAATTTGTACAGAGAGCTACAAGATTTTATTTTCTATTAAAATACTTTGCCGAAATCGTTTGAAGTATTAACCCAATAAATGTCAAATTTTATCCAAAACATTAAGTGAACTTTAATGTTATAACTTGAAGATAATTATGAAGATCCTTTTTTTCTTTTCAGGTTTGAATAAAAGTACAGAGGTACAAATAAATTACCTTATTATTATTCATATGTTCCAGTGTTTTATTAAATTAGTAGCCATGATTTAATCAATTACTGTCTTCCGTTTACAAATAAGTCTCGGAAAAAAATCCTTCAAGTAAGATCAATATGCTCTGAGTTCTTATTTCGCACAATTGGGCAAAACTAATTACAAACTCGTCTATTTACCTGTTATAATAACCCGCTTCTATAAAAGTTACAAAGGACTCTTGGTATTTTATCAATTTTCCTGTCAATATATTATTGAATATTTTCTTTCGGTCACAAAATTCAATTGTGTTGGTAAATGTATGTGTAAATAAGCTTTTCGATCAGGAGTCAACGTATGTTTGTTTACTGTTTATTTGTGCCTCATCACTTACGTATATCATACATGTACGTATATGCGAATCAATCAAGGTAACAACAGAAGTCGCCAACACGCATATCATGCATAGAACAGAACAGAACATACACTTTATTCGATTTGTACAGAGTACACCATTAGTATATTAACAAAAAATGCTTTAGCTAATACAGTCATCACGTGATACATTGCATCTAACATGTGAGTTAGTTTTTTTAGATATGTACATCATAATTAAGAAAATTACCAATAGAGGGTACACAAGACAAATCTAAACAAATATTTACTTTCAAGAGTACCACCAGTTACGTATATTTTAGAAGTGTAATTTTGCGTGTATTTTAACAGACGAAGCAATTAAGGTAACACAAGGAAATCGCCAGTCATTGTTTGGCTTTAAATAGACAACATTTTATGTATATGATTTACAGTTATTTCATAAATCCAGGAATAAACTTTTGAAGAAGATACAACGCCTATGCACTGAATACCATATTAAACATGACTGATTAAAAAAAAAACAAAAAAAAAAACAAACAACAAAACATCTGGCTGATATTGGACAATTGCTGCTAAACACACGTAATATGAAGTTCGATATTGACGACATACGTAACAACAATAAAAAGTCGTAATTGTATTATTCATATATCTTTTATATCGGACAGGCATCGGGCATATCGAAGCATCTATCCGATATAGACATAATTATTCGGGAAAGTATATATAGACCACAGGCTAGGTGGTATAAGACATTCCGCTTTCCTGCAAATTAAATAAATCTTTGGCTCGATAACCTTTTTATTACAAGTGAGAATTTTCCGTTTACAATATATCGAGCACTCTACGACACATCCTCTAATCAAAATATTGTTAATAGAGAACAAAATTATTATTTTCATAAAGTAAAGATCTGTTACAGTTTGGAACATAGAGAACTAAAAGTGCCTGGTACTTTATAATATAAAGGTAAAGGTAAAGGTCTTGTTTATTATAGTGTCACCCCTATTGAAAGGACCAGCCAATTTGGCTTATGAGACACCTTTATTGTTCGTACCAATTACCTCCCAACTCCTACCACTATGCCAGGCGTCAGGCGGATAGAAGTCGGTAACCATTCATTTCAACTAGCTCGCCCTTTTCGGAACGAGTCCCATGACAAACATCGAACCTTCAACCTCCCGATATCGAGGCGGACGCCTTAACCACTGGGCCACGGTGACCGGACATATATAGGACATTTCAAGATAGCATAGTTCTCAATCTTCTAGACACCTGGAGCGCAGAATGGACGAACACTACTTTGAACGTCTTCCATGGCTACACACACCTACATTTGGCAAAATGCTGCTGTAAGCCTACGGGGTAAAACCACTAATGTATTTTATATCGATAATCGTACACGTGTAAGTACATATACTAAGCGAGCTTATGGCCCAACGATTTTGAGATACTCTGCAATTATGTTGTCCATTGTTTTCTTGTTTAGAGCAAAGCAATTATTTTATCCCTGGACCATACACCGCTTTTCATGGAATTGCACTCTGAACGTAACTCCTATGAGCTATACCGAATAAGAATAAGCTGACTGTGACAATAAGATGCAAATCAGTCCGGTACAACCCAGAGCCAATGCTACATTTTCAGATAAAAGGTCAAATAGCCTAACTTCGTGTTCGCCACTTTGTGAGGATGCGTCATTTAATCTCAACTAGATCAAAGGTCAAGATCATACTTCAAAGAGGTCAAAGTTCATATAGCTTTATTTCTTGCGGGTTAAATGATTTTCAAATAACTACAATGGTAATACGTTGAAAATAATACATGACATGTCATCAGGTCTGTTTACCTTATAATAGAGTTGTGGCAATGACTTATGGCTATATTAAAGGTCAATGTTACAACTGGAAGTCAAAGGTCAACTCGCTTTATTTCACACTGTGATAAATGTTCACTATCAGAATATGACAAGAATCATGCACGATCCAGGTCACTATATCTAAGTTCAAGGTCACACTTTGAGGTCAAAAGTCAAATAGCCTGATTTTGTGTCAGCTTCTCATCTTCTAAACTGCAGTAAGGATTTTTATAGAAATAGTTGTTAACCCTGTAAAGAAGACTTTCAGAAAGCAAACGTCTTGTTACTGTGTCCAATGTCAAGGTCACACTTTGAGGTCAAATGATCACAACATTTTACCTCGCCTGTATCAATGCGGCGTCTAGGGGTATTAATCTTCCAGTGATAGCTCTAGTTTATTTTAAAATTTCCATAATCCCGTAGACCAGTAGAAGACTTCTTTGTAAGATTTATGAAAAAAAAACTTGTATAGTTCATTTAAGAAGAAATGTGATTGTTTTCCTTAATTTACTACTGAAAGAATTTAAAGAAATATTTCAGCTACTAAAATGGTGACGAAACGCCGCAAAAATAAAAAGGAGTCATGGCATTGAGGGGGAAAATGTGTTAAATCTTCTAAACATTCAGTGCGAAACAACTTCTTCTAACAAATATGGTATTTTTTAATGACCACATTATATATCATTAAACAATCAGTTGCCATAATCGAAAATGTTGAACAAAGAATCGAAGAAATTGGAAAGTTTGTAAATAAGAAATGGTCATTAAATACGATAAACTTAAAACAAAATCTCTTTAAACGTACAATAATCTTTATAAACTGAACTTCTTACTCTTGAAAACGTCAGTCTTTGTAAATAACCTGCCCATGCAGGAGACGGTTATATAGTAGCAAATATTCCCATTAAACAAATTTACTTTTCTTTCTTTTATCCGGCTTGCATTGAAAGTGTTATTTATACTGCCCTTTAACGAGGTGTACATACTTGGATCATTCTTCTCCTGCAGTTCGGTGGCAAATAAAACCTTTTATCTCTAGAAATCATTTAAAATAATGATGATCGCTGAACTTAATATCAAGCGAGAGTTTTCATAACAAAATCAAAATAAAACAAGCGAAATCAATGTTTCTCCCGCCGTATGGTATAAAGGTTTCAGCTACATTATTCGTCTACAAAAACCGTTTTTAATTCACAAACGGATATCATTTTGTCTCGATATTTCCTTCCTTACTCAATTTATTTAGCTGAAACAACTTATTCATTTTTTTTTGTAAAAACACCTCATTTCTAACTGAAGTTATTGAATACAGAATTGCCGATGAACTTTGTGTTCTTCTCTTCAAACGTTTAATTTCATTTTTTTAACCTTGATATGAGCCGCGCCATGAGAAAACCAACATAGTGTATTTGCGACTAGCATTGATTCTGACCGGCCAGGATCCATGCTGTTCGCTAACGGTTTCTCCAATTGCAGTTGGCTTTGAAAGCGAACAGCATGGACCCTGACTGTGCGGATGTCGCGGTCAATTATGTTTTTTTTTTTTTTTAATATTTTGAACAAAATCATTTAAGCATCGCATTTTTTCTTTTTACGCCTAAACACTGGCGGATAACGACATGACATTGTAACAAACTTACATCTATAGATTTGGTTCGTCTTATTCTTGTCTTACACAAAATTGTTTTAACTTTGTTTGGGAGAAAGAACTTTAAGCTGTTACACTGTCAAATTATTTCAAGCAAGAAAAAGTAATGAATTAAATAGGGCCTACACTGTTCGGACATTCGTATTTCAGAAATTGTCTTTACGAAGGGAGGATACTGTTGTAAATATATC
Organism: Mercenaria mercenaria; assembly: GCF_021730395.1. Taxonomy (NCBI): domain Eukaryota; kingdom Metazoa; phylum Mollusca; class Bivalvia; order Venerida; family Veneridae; genus Mercenaria; species Mercenaria mercenaria. The sequence continues at coordinate 101,112,237 of NC_069363.1, forward strand.
GGTTATTTCACAACAGAGTGAACAACTCTTATAATAAAATGTTTTTGGATCTTGGATATTTTCTTTCCCATTATTTGTACTATATGTAGAAATCTTAGTTGGCTAAATTAATTTCTCCGTACAATCAACCTCTATGCTGTTTTGCGCTGCATCTCTTTGCAATTCCTATAGATCTATATAGGCAACGGTTTCAAATTCCCTGCATGAAGTATGTGCAGTCATATCTTATGTAGCTCTAGTTTTCATTTACATTAGTATTTATGTATCGTGTTGAAGCTAAGAATAAGATTTATCATTCTTAATTTCATTATCATACGTTATTAATTATAGTAACAAATTTGCACTGAATTTAAAATTTATATGAGCAGCATGAGGCCGATATTAATAGCGTTCGTGTGAGCTGGTGTGCATATCGATATCAGGCACACTTCCGGACGTGCAAAAAATCCATATCACACATACTTCCGGTATTTGAGCGCCTGCTGTCCGGTAACGGTAGATCGATTGCACGTGAAAATGGCAACGTAATTAGCAACAAAGATGGCCGCAGAGCGTACGCTTGAGTCCTTAGCTAACAAACTTTTCTGCCTGGACAAATTAATTCAACCACGGTTTAACGAAGAAACTGATACCTACGTATTCGTTGGACAAATGAAACACCAAAAGGAAAACCAGAACTGAAAAGTGACATACAAAGGTGAGATCTAAAGGCGTGGCTGGAAAGTATCGACGAGCCAAGAGACTTGGATGAAATTCCACCAGAAGAAATTGAGAATTAAACATCCTGTTAGCAAGATTATTTTCAAACAAGAAGATGGATGGTGAAAATTAGGAGTCGAAAACCATTTACTGTTTACAAAGCATTCAGAGTAGAATCTAGCTAGACCTACTATTCATATACTGTAGCCTAGTCGTGACAGACAAAATCTATGACGGAAATATGATATGGCCCTCAAACACAGCAGAGTTTAATTTATAGTTCTAAGAGGAAGCTTTTGAAACAACACGGAAAGGGCGATAAATAGAAGAGATTAATACTGAGAGTTACAGTAGGGCCTCCCAGAACTGGCAAGAGGAGGTAAGAAAAATTATGTAGATCTACTCGTTGACAACCTTACTTCGTCACTTAATTTAAGATAGCAATAGCACTTACCTTCTTTTTTCAATCCACGGACTAATCTGTGAATGCCATATCGATTGTAAAACAAACATGCGTATCTGTAAACTTCTCACACCACGCCATATTTTCCTGTTTTATATGTCAAAACAGTCGATCCCTGACGTCACTCAATAAAGTGACGTAAACATTATTGAATACACATGTTACTGTTAGGATCACAGTTTCTGTAACATGTTTTTTCTTTATCAAAACTTAAAGTAAAATTAACAAAACATATGTTACACATACCCTACACCTCTACCCTTCTGGACCAGAATATAGAAAATCTATAAGTTCAAACTTAGGCAGTGTGTCCACTTTTGTCAATTACGGAAACAACACTGTGGCCCTGAGCTTTTTTTTTATTTATAAGACTTCTGTATATTTAGACACTTTGTTACATTAGTCTCTGTATGCTGGTCTTGTAAACTTATATATATTTTCATGTGCAGGTTCGAACCCTCCCAGATACCATTTCTTTTCTTAGATATTTTTAAAAAGATTTTAGCATAGTATAAATGGTTTTGTTATCGATATTATCTGCAATTACCTCTTTGAAAACAAAATCGATAGATCTCTGTTATAAGATTTTAAGAAATTAAAATGTAATATCAACATTATGTTTTTCTTCTTCAGATAATCCCCAGGCGCTCACTAATGCAGTGTGGTTAAACAACACCGTTCATTTTGGACTTAGAAGTCGTCAGGAGCATATGACGATGCTTTCGGGCAATGTTGAGCTACATCAAACTTCATCCGGAGACGAGTAGGCCTACCTGCCCTTCATTGAGAGGCTAATTAAGACTAAAATGGCGTGTCAAACGATTCTAGAGCCGATATACCTAAGACGTTCGCACAACCTGGTGTGTCAAGAGGCTCAAGCCGAGTGACCGCGTAAAAAGTTACCCGAGAGCCGGATATTCGCATCTGCACCTAGAGCCAGTGATAGAATCGTTTTCTTGCATACCATATTCAACAGAGAAGAGTAAAAAATAAATTAAAACAAATGATTTTCTTATAGCACTTATTTCTCATAGTTGTGTATTAACAAAGCGCGGGGACTTTACGTCCGTAAACAGAAAGTACGTGATGACGTTACAGAGACGAAAACAACGTAAGAGTTCCGGTTTTGTTTTATCATCTGCAATGAAACGTTATGTTATTTCCTTAAAATAACGTTGTTTTTCTTTTAATCGAGAAATATGCCTGGTGTTTGATCATGGCTTTTTTATCTTTTTTTTTTTCATCGTCGACCATGTGTCAAATGCCGTTAAGCATAACCGAAAAGGTGCTACTCCCCAGACATTCCTATAGAATTAGTACCTTCAGAGTTTGTTTGATATCCCGAAAACTGTCATTGACAGTGATACTGAGGAGAGTGTCAACCGAGCCATATATCTGGCGATAGACTGGTCTAAGATTGATATCGGTTTATGCTCCTGTTTACAAGCACAGCTCATAAATTGGTATAGAACCATTCTGCGGCCACTCACTCCGTTGATGCTCCCGTAAAAGCCCGCGCCTTAGAAGAGACGATATACCATATACTCGACGTCAGAGGTTCTTTCATATCTATTTAAAGATTTTTTCCCCAAAATTCAGGAGCGCTGTTTGAAGATTTATTAAAAACCGATATTTTATGGACCATATATTAGAAGTTTGACATAAATTTTCTGTTGGCATCCTACAGCTAAGCCTGATACATTCTTCCTCTCGGACGATGTAGCTGTCTTCAAGCCGCTGCCATCGTGAGTGGTGCATTCACCTCTGCAACAGAGTATGCAACAATCGGCGTTTTGTTGTCACAGCTGCTGTATCAGAAAAATAAATTGTTTTCTTTAAGTAATTCTAATTAACATGTAAATTCTTATTACTGATATTAAATCCGGTATGTTCGAGTTCAAGTAGGAACTGTCTTAAGTCTGACGCAAACACTCGTACTTTTTCCAGCCAATTTACTTACGATGAATTCGTACTTTACGCAAATCATTATGCCATCTTAGGAACTTAGGTTGTCCATTTTGGTGTGTATTCTGGCTTCGGTAGTGTGTTTCTTAACTGTATGTTTAATGATTAAAATAGTTTGTGCTTCATTACTCATATGTATACATTAATACGAACCTTTTTTTTTCATGTGAAGTGCTGTATGGGTGATTGCCACTTTTGAATATGGTGACTTTCCAGCTAACAACTCATGTCTATCCATCCCAACGCGTCTGCGCAGTCTTTTTGTTTCACTACAAAAGCTGTAACAATTTTGAAATGATCGATTTTTGAAAGAGCTTCTCACATGTTAACGAGAGCAACCAACACAAATATTCCGTTGAATGTTTTTATCAGAAATTCATTTTTCCTTGCAAATGTATTTTTAATTTCAAATGTTTTCCTTATCCATTGTACCATCTTACTATTGCAGAGACGAGGACTGTTTATACTGTATTCCAGCTTTCAAATATATTTCAAACAAGATACAAGAAACTATATTTATAGGCGGTTATGAATTTAACAATAAACACTTTCCGATAAAAACAGTGTCAAACCAGGATAAAACAAACACTTGTTTGGATAAAATAGTTTCAAGCGTTTCAAAGAGAAATAACTCCTCCAGCCTTATTTAATCAACGACACTATCAACAACGCGATGAATAACTATAGATTTAATACACTTTAACCGAGGCGATCTGAGCGTACAAGTACTGAAAGTTTGAACACTGGCCACAACTACAAATCCATATGCTCATATGCCATTTTTAGAAGGCATGGTGAAGCAATGAACTTGTCCATCTTTCAATTAAGAGAGTACCGTTAAATTAGCTAATAAAGAGATGTGCAGGCTGATCATGATCTACACTGGCCGCAAAGGTAGAATCAGTCATGTCTAGCACGATAAAGGTTAACATAATTAATGGTTTGAAATATTAATTTGGTAAAATCAAGTTCATAGGTGGTGAAAGGATGATGAGTAGGTAATAGTAGCATCAAGGGCTTTTTGATTAGTTCCATCCACAACATGAAATTATCTTTATAAGGTAAAGTAGATAACATTATTTCCAAGTGAAATATTGTGTTTTTATTCTATTATTAAACACATATTGAGTTTCCTCTTCATAAAGGACCCACTTTATCATTTTTACGAACCACTCACCTGAATTCATTCTTGAATTCATCCAAACCTTAAGTTTTCAAATACACATTACCTTTTCAAATACACATTACAGCATACAACCGTGGGGAAAAGAATTGGTAAAAGTGTCAACAAGATAAATAAATTACCTTCGCTCGACATTCTGAGGCCCTTAAAATGAAAACACAGGGTCAGAATAAAGTGTATGCGTTTATAAAAGATAAAGATCGTTATTCTATTGATCCGTCCTCTGACATGTGCTTTATGAGTATCTTTGTATCCCATTTATCCACCCATTCGAATAAAATGTGCAAAATGTGCAGGTTTTCTTTTGAAGTTTTTACAATTTTGTCAATTTGTGTTTGCTTTTAAATACATTTATGATAGATCTATTATTCATTTTGCAAGGTAAAACATGTCGTTACTGTGGTTTACCAAACAGGGAATATAGAATGTATTTGAACAATGATGTCATTATGTTGTGGACATAGTGTGGATTTAATAAAATTCTGACGTCAGTTGATTGTTTACTTAAGTAAGTATTGAAACTTCTGTTTGGTTTTCACTCTCTCATTGTATGTTAAATTGATAACATTTTTAATATTAATTTAAAAGTACAAGCACATAAACAGCGCATTATCGAACTTGAGGATGTCTTTTATAGAAAATGCTTTTACATCGCCGAATTTGTTTTAAGGCTCGTCTCATTGTCATATCTGGTTATAGTAGTAAACGGTCATATCTGGTTATAGTAGTGAACGGTCATATCTGGTTATTGTAGTGAACGGTCATACCTGTTTATAGTAGTGAACGGTCATATCTGGTTATAGTAGTAAACGGTCATACCTGTTTATAGTAGTAAACGGTCATATCTGGGTATAGTTGTTAACGGTCATATCTGGTTATTGTAGTGAACGGTCATATCTGGTTATAGTAGTAAACGGTCATATCTGGTTATAGTAGTGAACGGTCATATCTAGGTATTGTAGTAAACGGTCATATCTGGTTATAGTAGTAAACGGTCATATCTGGGTATTGTAGTGAACGGTCATATCTGGTTATAGTAGTAAACGGTCATATCTGGTTATAGTAGTAAACGGTCATATCTGGTTATAGTAATGAACGGTCATATCTGGGTATAGTAGTGAACGGTCATATCTGGTTATAGTAGTTAACGGTCATATCTGGTTATTGTAGTGAACGGTCATATCTGGTTATAGTAGTAAACGGTCATATCTGGTTATAGTAGTAAACGGTCATATCTAGGTATTGTAGTAAACGGTCATATCTGGGTAGTAGTAGTAAACGGTCATATCTGGTTATACTAGTAAACGATAGTCTACTTAAGTATTTTAACTTCTGTATGTTTCCCCTTTACCATTGCTTGTGAAAAATGCTTATATTTCCGAAGTACAAGCATATAAAAGCCTTTATGTATTTAGCATAAGCTAGTTGTCGTTGCCTGTAGAAAATGTCTTAATATTCGGTTGAATTCTTTGAAGGCTCGCAGAATATGTTGCACAACGAAATACAATGCAACCTTTCTAGAGCAAAACAGTTATGGCAGACTAAAATGTGTTCGATGAAGAGGGGTGGTTTGTATAGAGGGCTGAATTTACTAAGAAGTCTATATGCACTATTGATAAATGGGAAAAAACTATTTTAGATGTCCTTTTCAGAAGTCTTAGGTCCTTGAAGTGAAGTTAACGTTAAAACAGGTTAGAGGTTATATGCTATTTATAATTATATTGTTTTGGATATAAAAGGAAACTGTATTGACTGTCGCTGTTTGGTCAAGATTTCATGTACATGTCGTTCAGATCTTTGAATAATTTGCTTACTTATTTTGGCAGTTATGCCAAATTCATGTCATATTACACACACTGTTGGTCTTTAATTTTATGTGAGTTTTTACATTTTATCAAAAACGTTTTAAGGTTTGTTAATGTACAACGCCATTGAACATGTCCAGAAATGAGACCGTGTTTTGAAGAGTATTGTCCCTTGATTATTAAGCCAGATCGGTTAAATTTGGTTGTTTCCCTTTATACCATCTTAACGCGAGTATCGACTTTTGTTAATCTCTCTTATCTTGATAATCTTGACCTTACACTGGTTTTGTTAATTAGGGGTATTGCGACAACATTGTGAAACTTTTTACACAAGCGGAGTTTATACCTTGCCCGAGGCAATTTGCAGTGTATTTCTCAAATTGGTGATTTTGAATGATAATCGGGCTTTTGTTTCAAAATTGAGAGCCGGGAAGGATATTCCCATTTTAGATATGTATTTAAACTTTTGATTATATTTTTTAAGGGCAAAATATGTGTGAATCATCAATTAAAAGTTAATTAATTAAAAAATGATTTTTGAAATTTAAATATTTTTATTCAAACATGTAATTTAAAATAACAGTTTTAACCTAATTTGACAAAGACAGAATTAGATCGACGTACATGTTTATTACCTGATATACAAAACATTCTTGTTTCTTCAAATTGGTGATTTTGAATGATAATCTGGAATTTGTTTAAAAATTGTCAGGAAGCATGTAATTCCCATTACTCAACGTATTTTTAAAATATGTATTTAATGACCTCCAGATCTGGCTAAAAATAATCTTTCTCTCAAATTGAAGTTTGTTAATACTAGAAGATGTGTTTTTGTGTCTAAAATATTTCGTCGAAACCAATAGCGCTATAGCGGAATAAGTGAATTATGACTTCAAAATATAGATTTTTTTTTATAATTGATACAGTTTACCTTGAGTAAAGCGTTACAATCGCTTTTCGATTTTTATCATATAAAGTAGAAAAACAGCAAATTCTCAAGTATGTCCGTAATATATAGTTAAACTTTGTCAGTAATTAAGTTTTAAAGCCTTCTTAAGAAATATAGCATTTATTTCCAGATATCTATAAAAGTATTTTTTCTTGTTGTCGAACGATCTGGAGGATAGTCCCTTTAATTTTTAAAATATTTTTATGAGGGCGAAATATATGTGTATTTCGGGTCTCCTTGAAAATGTGTCTTTTCAATTTAAAAAAGTTTTTAAATATTATGGATCTGTGGCCTGTAAATGCATTTTACTTTACAATAATGTGAATTTGGATTTTGAACGGTAAGATAAATTATCAAAATTTATAACTCCATATCCATAATTTAGATTTTAACTTTAAAGTGTTTATGCAAGAGCTGTAATAATTGTCCCTTTAGGCCGCGGGGCATGTCAGACAAACAGATACTAATCCAATTAGTAACGGTAATAAACAGAAATATGTCAGCATTCGGTTAACTTATTGTCAAACACGTTATTTGACTTTCATACATATATAATCATTACAAAAAGATAAGATAAGAAATTTTTAACAACAATATTATAATACTTACAAACAAGAAACATGAAATTTACACCCGACCCAGTGGACTTGTTATATTTACATGTACAATATTCAAGTTTAAATATGAACATGTAGTTCTATATGTTAATCAACTTTATGTTATGTTACGTTTTAATGCAATAAATAATTCTAGTTGTGAAAATGGTACTAAATGAATTTAAAAATGGAATATTTTTATTTAAACATGTAATTTAAAATAACTTTATTTTTATTTAATCTGACAAAGTAATGACATTAAACACGGAATTAGATTGACACACATGTCTATCTAATTCTGTTTATCCGGTGTCATCAGTACACGTGTACTGTGACGGGCAAAATTTTCCAAATTAGTAAAATCAGTGATCTTCAAACGTTTAGGGAAGCAAGAAGACATAAAAATAATTTAAAAATAAACTCATTGAAAGAAAGATTAACTTTTCTAGTTTACTTCAATAACTTAATAAATGTTGTGAGATGATTATAAATATAAGAATAAATCATTCTAAAAGACCATGTAAAGCTTAAAATCTGTCATTTCCTACAGAAATCAATGGGACTCGGGATCAAAATTAGTTACTTATTTCAAACGCTTAGGGAAGCAAGAAGATCATATTTTATTTTATTAAAAATTATATTGAAAGAAAGTGCAAATATTGCAGATTACTTCAATAACTTAATAAATATTGTCAGATGATGCTTTTGATGTCATTTGATGTGTTAAAGTTTTTCTCCTTCTATATTTCAATAGGCGTAAATTGACCGATAATGGCTAATCGATACACCCGATAACCTGTTTTCAAGGGAGACAATTTCGCCAATAAGCCAGCAAATTGGCTTAGATTTCTGGGTACGTATGTCATTGTACAGAAATAGGCGTTTAATCAAATAAATCAGTTTCAGTTTTCAGTTTTAAACGACTGACGCGGTTTAATTGTTTTGAAAATTCTAGATTTGGCAAATAATGAACTCTATTTTTCTAAAAGACGCTGATAACACTTGAAAAAGCTGTCACACTCGGTAATTCAGTCGGCGATAAATCTGGGTGTTAGTATGTCTCCATCATCCTCCATTCCAGTTTAAGAAAAGTTAAAGACATTTCAAATTCCTTTTAGTTGTGTACATGTATTTCTAATATAAATGCAATTTTGGAAGAGATATTCTCACGATAAACAAATCAGACGTTTTGAATCCTAAATTTTGCGGATTGTAGGTTGCCCCTAGTTCAGTTAGAGACACAATAATGTTTTCGATGCATATATATCACAGGCTTTGAAAGTAATTATAGAGGTACCGTCCAACCAGCACGCTGTGTTTGATTTTCTACACTTGTCAGAATTTTAATTAACGTTTTAACGCTACTTTTATCAGTTGACCACAAATTATTCATGAAAAGGTTTGCTGTCAGTTCGTGTATAAATGACTGAAACACTTTTTAAAGACTTTTTAAGTCTGTTTGAAATACACATGGTATCTTTTTTCGATCATAGCCATACAGGATTGACAAAGGTTAATTACATTAAACACGCGCTTCCTTTGCTCCAATGGAAACCAGTTACAGCTATGTCTGCGAAACCTTGACAAAAATACAGGATTTTTCGCAGAAACGTGCTTTTAATTTACCGACATCTGGCATCCGAAAACAAAACTGAAGAGGAATCCTTGAAAATTCATATAAAATACCGAGTTCAAAAGATTTGAAATATATTAGTGACATTCCAGGAAGGAAATATCTAAACTACAATTTGAAATATATTAGTGACATTCTAGGAAGGAAATATTTAAACTAAAGACTGCGTCGTTAATGATTATAAATTTCATTTTGTACCAAAAAAAAAAAAAATGATTGTGAACAGGTTGCCGTGTCTACTTTTTGACCTGTCTGACTTTAAGTTTAAACTTCAATCAACTAGACTGGAAAAGGAACAACTTTTTAACACTGATTGCATTATTTCCTTTTGAAATGTGGTAGAGTTTACGTTTCTTTCAAATGCTATTACAAAGTTTAACAATTTTACACTTGCTTGTGTTTTCCAAATAGACATTTTTACTCTAGAGGCTCCTCACAACATCATTCGGTAAACAAAAATTGAGCCGCGCCATGAGAAAACCAACATAGTGCATTTGCGACCAGCATGGATCCAGACCAGCCCGCATCAGCGCAGTCTGGTCAGCATCCATACTGTTCGCTTTCAAAGCCTATTGCAACTGGAGAAACCGTTAGCGAACAGCATGGATCATGACCAGACTGCTCTGATGCGCAGGTTAGTCCGGATTCGTGCTGGTCGCAAATGCACTGTGTTGCTTTTCCCATGGTGCGGCTCAATTGCTTTTTATCGACGTAGATGGATTTTTTAACAGATAAATATTTTACTTCAAATTTTGTTTGCTTTAGAGCAATTGAATTTTTTACAGTTTTATCGTATACTTAAAACTTCTTGTTCGTTTTTTGAAAGTTTGTTTTCTTAGTGAAAATAAAGAGCTCAAAGCTAAACTTGTATCTTTATGTCATTGAATAGCATTAATCTAAAACTGATTACCAAGTACCGAGTAATCTAAAAGATTATAGGCTACACGCTGCATTAGGGAATAATAAATTAATGAATTTGAAATAAAGTGGCTGGTGCATATGACTATGATATTAAAATGTAAAAATATTAAGACGAAAATATACTATATATGGAAAGATATAATATCAAGTTTTCATTTTCATGTTCCTTGTGTTATATTTTCATCTTCATAGAGAAAGTCAGCGAATCCTTGTTTCTGAAAAGTAAAATGGCAGGTGCGTTAAAGCAGACATAAGTCCCGCAGATTATTTTCACAGCGGAAGTTTACGTCATAAAACGGGGTTCTATCAAACTGTGATACCACACTGTCTTTGATTCAGATTTGTGTTGATAGGTCATCAGTTAAAGAATTAAAAGGATTAAGATGAAATAAAGATAATAAATGACACAAATAGTTACAATAGGATCATACCAGATAATCCTGACACCGTCTAAATGTCCTATAGTATGTTTTGACATTTCATTTCCTTTAAATCTAATTGTATTAATGGTCTTATCCTTTCCTTGTTGGCCACTTTGCTGACCAGGTTTCGGGACTGTGTCGTTTCAAAAAGACACATATACATTTTCTTCGAAGTTACATATAAAAACTTTACATGATTCTTTTAATTCATATGTACATTATAAACGATTAACTATTTAATTTTCTGTTCTTATTGCTATTCACATTACACACTTACATACAATGGTGACAGGTACATGACTGCCGAAGTTACCCTAACCCTATTGGCCCATATTCCTTAGAAGCAACAAAAGAGAGAAAAAACAAGCATGACTCAGGATCCCGTTATCTCCGACTGACTGAGTTTTATACACTCTACTATTTCATAAAATTTAGCTTTACATTTTTCGCGCCAGTAAAGTATAATGAACAAACACTTACTAAAATGGTAAAACAAAGATAATGCCAAGCAAGCTGATTTTTTTTTTACACGGAAAACAGCAGACACCCTATGGGGTCAAGGTCTGGCAAAATCCATTCAAGCCGAATACAACACTGCAGATCAAGGCCCTATTATATACTAAGGTTTGTGTCAACAATGATTATGAATTTGATTGTAACCAAAAATCTATGAACAGATTGTTGTGACTACCTTTTTGTATACATACTGTCTGACTTCATATTTGAAAATACTGAAAAAGGAACAATATATGAACACTGACTGCATTATTCCCTTTGAAGCAAAATGCTGCATTTCCAAAATTCCAATTTCAGTTGAACAATGCCAAGAAGTTTAAATATTTTACACTTGCATGCATTTTCAAAAGCAGAAATAGTTACTCTCGATGCTTTTCACTTGCGGCTTTTTGAAGTCGAAAGACACAAAATAGTTCCTTAGATGATGAAAAGAAGAGATCAAAGCTAAGATTGTACCTTTATGGCATAGAATGATATTAATTCAAAACTGATAACTAAGTACCGAAAAATCATTTATACATGCAGTTCGCTCTTTATTGCCATCATTTTGTATATGCACACGCCAGTAGCGATCAAGATTTGAAATAGACAAGAATTCCGCAACATCTTGATCCATTATCATGGTGTTGATACCAGATATAGATAACAAATGATAGAAATAAAAACAACAGAGTCATACCAGATAATAGAAGCATAGGCTAGATGACCTGTGGCATGTTATGACATACACCAACTTTTCATTTCTTCTAAAATTAGATTGTATAAATGTCCTTAACACTTCCCAAATGACATCTTTATAGATCAGATTTCAGAATTGCGCCTTTTCAAAAAGGAACATATGTTGTTTTTTTTTCTAGAAATATACGTGTACAATTTCTACATTGTTGCATCAATTCATACGTATATTATAAACGATTATTTTATTTTCTGTTGTTTTTTTTTTTTCATCTATATTCATCCTTGCATAAAGTGGTGAAGCGTATATGACTGCCGAAGCAATTGTTAGATCTTAATGCGTATCTGTGTAGGTAAACGTAATAAAACAGAAAAGCAATTGTATATTTGGAAGTTTGAATCAGGACACCGTCTTCTCTGTTTTAATTACGTTTTCATTCATCTAACTATTTATTTCACGTCAGCAAAGTATACATGTAAAGAATAAACACTTACTGAAATGGCAGAACAAAGATAATGACAGGTAAGTTGAATATCATTTGCGCTGAAGCGGCAAACACCAAATACAGAAAGTGATACAATTCTGTACTATAGAGGTTTTTTCAAGTTAAGAAATATTAATACGAAATCGTCGTTTCTTTGTTAAACCATACTAAATCATACCAAGGTCTGGGATCTGTTTAATATAAAATGAATACCATTTAAAACGAGCTTTTTAATAATTTATGTTCAGAATAATGCGTCATCGTGCAAAACGAATTTCTCAGAGCCTTTTTATCTTTTGAAAAAGAAATTGCATACTCATCATGAAAGTTGTAAATTGTCAGGACAAATATTTGAACGAAATATAGTCCAACAATATATCAATTGAAATTGTGAAAAAAGTGTGTCCGTTCTTTGTAAGGAAGTGACACATTTATCTCCGATCAATGAGAAAGTCTTTATGCAACTCGAATAAAAGTTGTCTTTTATAATTGTTTCATTGAGACTGTCTTTGTAACCACACTGTACATAACCAAGACACTTCTATAATGTGTGTGTCCTCCGACACTTTTCTTTCTTGATTAAAACATAAAGGCATACACCTTCTCAAAATAAGAAACTTATAGTATATACACACTAGAACTCATCAGCCGCTAAATAAAACCGAAAGTAAAGCTGGGGTCACATTTAAAGCAAGAAAAATATTTTCAGTCATACAAACACACTGCATAATATCAAGGGTGCTGTATTGTGGTGAAACTGCTACCAAGATGTCGGTTATAGACCTGGAATGTGATTTCAGCAAAATAAGTGGAAATGAAGAAATGGGTAAAAAGCAACAACTCTTTGAATCCGACACTGTTCGCGTCTCCTGGTTATGAACTGATTTACAAAGTGTAATTCTAACGAAGGTTTCTATCATCTTGCTTGGCATTGACGAGTGTTAGGTGACCAGACTGGAGTTAGTGGGTGTGGTAATATAATTTTTGGAAATATAAGAAACTTTTTGTTTGAAATATTAAGACAAAAGTAACGATTTTCTCATTGTTATAGCGCTTTATTATTGATCTGCATATGGGTAAGACATTATTCTTTAATAAAGCAAAAAGAAATAAAATAAATAAAAAAAAAAAAAAAAACACGGGCTGGCTGCTCTTGACATTTTTATTCTTAAACAATATATTGTTACAGGTCATAGCATTTCCTAGGCATATTTTGTGAGGATATGATATCAAAGCAACATGAAGAATACTTCATCTTCTTAAATCTTTGTAAAATGTTCAGTACCACCGCCGATTTCAACTCTTAATTTATATATTTTCAGTTGGAAAGTATGCATAACGTTACGGACGATATTGCGTCTTTAAATAATAAAGCCTTAAAGAAATAATGTCCACCGGTCCAGTAAAGAAGGTGTCCGTCGCTCATCTTCGAGGTTCAGCTTCAGCTTCCCATGAGATATGCCAAGTTTTCTCTCCCTTATTTATCGAAGTACATTGGAGTGTCTAACTTGAGAGGTCTAAAATGGTTCAAATACGTATATTACATAAAGTCTTCACGGTTTTCTTTTACCTTTCGTCTAAAATACACCAGTGTACGCCAAACTGAATCTGAAATGTATAAAGATAATACTAAAATATTTAAACTCTTTGATAAACTATAAACCAATGCAGTAAAATATAGGCAGGTTCATCTTGATCATGAAAAATTCTTACACTTGTAATACGAACGGGAAATTTGGTAAAATCAAACGAAGAGTAATGTTCATACCTTCCTCCTCCGAGCATGTGACAATAGTATCACAAGCTGTTTGATGAATCGACTATTATAAAGTCGTGGATGTGGCTTTGAATAAATATTTTTCCCACTGGGATATTGTGTTTCTATTTCTACAATGTAAATTTATCAACTTTCTTTCTTGAAAATAAGATCAAATCAATTATTTTTCGCCAAGTATTCGCCTGAAAATTTAATCCCCAAACCTTATAAAGTTTTAAAAAATAAACATTAAATACAGATTACAGCCGAGGAACAAATTGAGCAAAACTGTCTACCAGATAAATAAATTACCTTTGCTCGACATTTAGAACCTTAAAATGAAAAGCCTGGGTTAGAATGGAGTGTATACGTTTAAAAATGATAAAGATCATTATTCTATTGATTTGAGGTTACAGGCTTCTTTTACATCCGTCCTTTTTGTATAAAATATGCACGTTTGTTGAAAGTTTTTTATATTTCTGTCGGCTTGTGTTTTGCATGTAAATGTATTTAGGATAGATCTATCATTAATTTAGTAAGTCAAAAAACATGACGTCGCTGTGGTTAACAAAAATGCGGTTATAGTATGTGTTGAAACAATGATGTGATTATATGGACAAACTATGGATTTATTAAGGTTCTGACGTCACATGGCAGAACTGAAAAGTAAGAGTCTTGCCTTTATTTCCCTCTATTATTGTATTTAACAACAATCTGTGCTTACGTAGACTTTACCGCGCATTTGATGGAAATTTAATGACGTTGTAGGATAATATATTCATTTACTTTGTTTTTACGCGTTTTGTGCTAGAATAGCGTTAGCGCATGTTCTTTTCTTTTTATAACATCTTCTCTCGGAAATCATTGGTACCCTCGCCCTAACGGGCTCGGGTACCAATCAATCCCTCGGGATTCTGCAGATATTATAACATGAAAAAACATGCGTTATCCCTACAAAGTATGGTGGCTGATTTCTGCCATCTCGTTCTGGCGTGTTGGCGCGTTTGCAGGGCGCTAGAACGCCAGGACGATAATTATACGCGCCAAGACGACAAACAAGGCATTTGTCGTTCTGGCGGGGGCGCCAACATGCTAAATTGGGAAGTTGTCGTCCTGGCGTTCTGGCGTTTTAGCGCGTTTGCAGGGCGCCAAGACGCCAACACGCCAGGACGACAATTATACGCGCCAAGACGACAAAATCCATATTTGTCGTTTTGGTGCGTTCACTTGGCGTGTTGGCGCGTTGGCGGGGGCGCCAAGACGCCAACACGCCAATACGACAAGTGAACACGCCAAAACGACAAATATGGATTTTGTCGTCTTGGCGCGTATAATTGTCGTCCTGGCTTGTTGGCGTCATGGCGCCCTGCAAACGCGCTAAAACGCCAGAACGCCAGGACGACAACTTCCAAATTTAGCGTGTTGGCGCCCCCGCCAGAACGACAAATGCCTTGTTTGTCGTCTTGGCGCGTAAAATTGTCGTCATGGCGTCCTGGCGTTCTGGCGCCCTGCAAACGCGCCAACACGCCAGAACGAGATGGCAGAAATCAGCCACCATAACAAAGACATACAGAACGATACCTATATCATAGGCTTTAGTGCCTTTCTTCTGTGTCATATGTTCGATGACATTCTTTTTCATTTGACATGAATGTTGCACATTTCAATTACAGTAAGTATATTTTATACTTCCTTTGGATGGAAGTATTCAACAATTTTCAAAGAAATAAATTTTCTGGCAGTAAAATTTCTTCAAATTGGTAATAATAGGAACATCAAGGCATCAGTCCTTCCGTCAGGCTTTCAACCCAATTGTCTAATTTTTTTATCGAACCCCCACTTTTTACATATCAGTTTAAAACGATTTTGAATTTTAAGACGAACTGGAAAACACTTACGAATATCGAGAGCGTGTCGGCGCTTACGTTTAAAAATTAACACAGCATCCAAGTACAAAACACAAGATTATTTGTAACTGCTCGACACTTACTCATAATAGGGGATTTGTCAGGAATTTCAATTAAGAATATAACATTTACCAGTGGATGTATCATGGATTTAATTTTATTGTACAAACAAGTATTTAATATATCGTAGATAAACCTTCCTGCTTTGGTTTGAATTTCTTTTGTGTGTTTTATTTCTTTCAAAAACATATTTATATTTGATACATGGTTTTACTGCGATGATGGTATGATGATCATTATCAAGACATTTATGACTTTAGGAAGACCTTTTCAATTGCAACGGATAAAGCAGTTTAGCATGTATTTTCAAATTGACAGACACGCATTTTAGAAGAGAACATATTTGTGTACTATTTTCAATTTTTACCTCTAAAACCTGAATTTCCAGAACGTTACGTAATAGATCATTCGGCAGTAATGTTACCTGACACATCTCTTTAATGAATCTAAATGAAACAGAAAACCTTTTTGACGAGGGAGGTAATTACGTTTTATTATATTTTTTCATATTGTCAGTTATTGGTTGTCAGAATATTAATTGAAATTATAAACATTCATAGATCTTATCACATATTTGATACAGATCGCTTTCGCGAATGTAATTCAAAAACAGTGGTGTTTACAATTTAACAGAAAATATGCAAGAAAATAAAAAAATACAAAGATCTGATGACCATCTTAGGGTGTGGTTAAAAAGTATTTTGGATCCGGTGGATCACATTTAGATGTAACTTTAAGACTATACAAAGAAATCCAATAACTGAAACTTCTAACAGTCACAAAGATGCAAATAAACTTAAACTTGCGACATATAGGTTAGAGACCACCAATTGTTTCCCTATAGACTTACATTGTAACATTATGGCGTGTACGGCCTTCCATACATCGAAACATGTATATCTTATTACAAGTTTTTCAAGAACTATCTAAGCTCTACCAAAATATCGGACGAAAAACATATGAATAGTGATACTTTATTTAAGTAATTTTCGTGTGAATGAGATGACCCCCTGTTTACATCATTGACATGGCGGGAGAAATTCGTTTGATAAAACTTTTTTTCAATACACATAAAATGTAGCAAATTTTGTCAAAATGTATAATAAAATACTGTAAATGCAGTGAAAAAATATCAATTTTGAAAAAATAATCATTTCCTGGGTTTGTTTACATGACTGACCAATCAGAACGCACAGACGTTACCTTATTCCCAGGTATACATTTACCTCATTCCCAGTAAGTTCCCTGTACTTTTTTGAATTGGTGGTCTCTGACCTATAGCAACAAATTATTAAGAGAGTCACAAGTAAGCTACATATGTGAGCTACATTTGTAAGGTATATAACATTTTTTCTATTTTTTGTGTGATTTTGTCCATTATTGAATTTTAGTGTGATTTTCTTCATTATTTAATTTTTGTGCAATCCTGTCACATTATCGAAAGTCTGTGCAATTGTCGTTTGTGTGTGTGTGTGTGTGTGTGTGTGTGTGATATGGTCCATTCTCGAACGCTCGTGTGATCTTGTATATTATCGATTTGCTGTGATCTTGTTAATTATCGAAGTTTTGTGTAATTTTATCCATTATCGAAATTTTGTGTGAAATGTGTGGGTTTTTTTTAAATATGAAGTATGTGAATTGTGATAGTTTTGATGGACCAAGGGCCATAACTCTGGTGGCTTAATATTGTTCATCAGCAAAATTGTCCGAGGCTTTGTGGACATTATTGTAAATGAGGCTTCCTCGGGGCGGTCTCTATTGTGAAACCTTAATGTTCTGTCTAGTTCAAACATCCATTTCTATGCAGTTACGGCGGAAATCTTGCCGTTCTGTAAACATGATTTAGATCTTGCTATGCCAGTAAATTTCATAAGATTCCTGTAAAAATAAGGTCTACAATTAATGTTTAAGGGTAAAATTTTCGACGGGGCGACGGATAGACAACGAATGACGAAAGGTGATCACAAAAGGTCACGTCTAAACAATAAACAAAAAAGATAAATTTCATTTTGAATATATTGTGTTATCCACATTTTATAATCATTTTATGATAATAGTCCCCAATAATTTCATTTTAGCACGAAACATTATCATTTGTGCCCACGAAGGTTTTTTCTACTGATTAACATGGATTTTATCGTAGGTTATTATCATATTTATCACACAAATCTGATATAAACGAGACAAAGATTATATACTTCCAGTGAGCGTCCATATCATGCAAAGGTCTGCCCTGCTTTCACATAAAATGTAAAGCCTTGATGATGTAATTATATTTAAAAGAAATTGGTTTCTACATAAGGTATGATACATTGGTATTAAACAGTTTTCTTATTTGATAAAACAGCAAACATCATGCACGTATGGTATCCGGTTTCTTATGAGAATCACTATATATTTACAACGTTTCCGTCTTATCATTAACAAATATAGTCTCAGTATTGTAGGAATATAATTTGTTGTCAAACCTAGTATTCATTTAGATGCACAAGAAGGATAAATGGAATATCAGATACGGAAAGTATATGCCGATATAATAAACATACTGTGTTCATGTATTACATTTCGATACTAGACAGGTTTTCACGAAATATTATTATTATCCCGTGGCATCTTTGTTAAAAAGCAAAGACAAATATCAAACAGGGAATGCCACGTACCAAAAACGCAGCCTCCCCAAAACGAAACCCACAGCACGCAAACGCGCACACCACAAACACACACACATACACATACACGCGCACACACAAAAAGCCAACGCATTAGGACAAAACGAACAAACAAAGGAACACAGTGGGGCACCGCCTTGGAACGTTGGAACGGTCAGTGGCAAAAACACCACTGGGGAGCTTAAACCGGTTTATGGTGCGCACCCAACCTCACTCTTACCCCCCACCATGTTTCAAAGACACGGGACAGTGTAAATAAAATTAATCCCCTCCAGGTGAATCTCTAATTCACGTAATGGAAACAAAAAGGCATGGCATGTAAAACACAAAAATGCTCGTGTATAAATATATAAAAAGCAAACCTTTAGAACCAAAAACGTATGTACTCAATGCCTTTTCAGAAGACAGAGCAACAAGAGAAACGCCCTTAAGGGCCCGACGAAACAGGTCTGAAGACAGATATAGCCTTAATAAATATTACCAAAACGGTTTACCTGAGATCTGTTTCGTCTAAATAAATACCATTTTAAATGAGCTTTTTAATAAGTTTGTCTGACAAAATCCACCATATTTTTCGAGTCATCTGACTATTTAGTGTAGAACAGCCCAATATCTAAAGCCAAATTTCAGTCAGGTCAGTTATCGTCTGGTTTGGAAATGGTCCGGGTCAGACAACCAAATTGAAGAGAAGTGCCAAGGCAGTATAATTTTGATTCTAATGAGACATTTTGCTTTGAAACATTAAGACAAACATAACGACATTCTTGCTTTTATTTTTTAATTATTTAAATGTGTACATGCAGTGGGATTCGAATTGAAGTTTATGTTGTAAGGTACAAAATAACTTATTCTAAATGGCAAACAAACAAATTAGCTACTCTTCCCATGTTTAATCTTACACAATTTACTGTTAAAGACCATGAGGAAATGACAACAAAGCAACATGAAGAACACTTAAACGTCTTAAATCTTTATAAAAATGTTCAATACCCCACCGCAAATTTAAACTCAAGTAGGTTATCAATCGCTAATATATCGTGTGTATCGTAACAATAGACATATAGCGGAATGGTTGTATCATGCTTCAAAAAAACTTGATTTATGTATACTTCCGGTTGGAAAATATGCATTTTGTGACGTAATGGACACTACTGCTTCCTCCTCCTAGATCCTGTAAGCCTTTAATAAGCCTTTAATTACCCCGCCCCATGTGGTTCTGGGACGATCTGTGTATGAAAAGAATTGGAACCACTGCCTTACCCTTGCATACTCGTAACAGGCGACTAATAGGGTCTTAACACTTGGTTTTGCTGCCACTCAGTGATTCCAGCAGGTATGCAAATTTTGATTCCGTACCTCATGTTTTTATTTCGATGTAAATGAGATGTGAAACCAAAATTTGTAGTCCTGTTTGGCGCCTTATAACCTATACTGTGTTGGTGCGCTGTAAAACCTAAATAAATAAATAAATTTAATAACCCCCAAAAGAGGCAAGAGGTAATGTTCGCTGGTATAGCAAAGAACAGTTTTAGCTTTCAATGAGATGTAGCAAGTATTTTCTCCCTTGTTCTTGATAAAGTAGATTGGATTGTGTAACTTGCGGAATCTAAAATCACACTCATTCAATTGTACGGCATTAGTATAAAGAGTATACTATAGTATAAAGTTTTTGCGGACTTGTCATAAATAAAATACGTATAAATATTCAAGGTTTTCTTTTACATTTTAGCTGAAATATAACTGAATCGGAGTTACGTGCTTAAAGTAACTGTGGGAATAACAAGCGAATTCTACTACAAATCCAGGCGTTTTGAATTGGGTATAATTTAAAGAAGTAAACTGGTGACGTTTTTCTTTATCATGGAAAAAAATCCTTGCCATATAGTGAAAGTATAGCTTTGGGCAAAATTGAATTCCTGGCCAAAAGTGGAAAACTCACAAGTCGCCCAGCATTCCACTTTCCATATTCTCTTCCGAGCATGTAATAATAGAATAAGCTGTTTGTCGACTACTCAATGTAACAATTCTTTTTTAAGGTCATAGGTGCCGATCTCTTAACATGTACTTTAAATAATATTTTTTTCCTAATGGGATACCGTGTTTCAGGTACTACAACGTAAAATCAACGTTCCTTCTTGAAAATAAGATCAAATTTATCTCTTTTTTTTTAAGTACTCATTTGAACCTTTTCTTCCAAACCATATAAAGTGTGAAAAGTAAACATTTCAGATGTATACAACCAAGAAACAAATTAGTAAAAGTGTCAGCCAGATAAATAAATTACCTTCGCTCGCCATTTAAGGACCTTGAAAATGAAGACCCTTAGTTAAAATGAAGTGTTTGCTTTTAAAAATGATAAAGATGATTATTCAATGGAATTGGGTTTCTTTTATATCCACCCTTTTATATAAGATGTACACATTTATTGAAAGTTGTTTTCAAATAATATTATAGTTCTGTCGGTTTGTGTTTTGCATGTAAATGCATTTAGGATAGATCTGTGGTTGCTGTGGTATACCAATAGCAGGTTTTAGTATTTATTGAAACTATTGATTATTACAATAGGGTACAGCTTGTACAGCCTTGTATAGTATCGTACATTCTATGTAAGTTTCATGAAAATTGCCCAAGAACGTGACCTATAATCGGCTATCAGTGTGAAGTAATGCAAGTTTAACTAGAACAATGGCCACAACTCTTTTCACATTATCAAACTTGTCCTTGATCGTATAGCAATATACCTGTATGATCTTTGTAAATGTTATAGTGAATATTTCTCAAGAGATGTGACATCTAATGAGTGAAAATGTTTACTAAGTCGAGGGTCATCATTATGGTGTTATGAGAAATGCCTTGTAATCATGAGCAATGTGAATGTGGTAATTTTGATGAATCAACGGCCATACCTCATGTATTTTAACATTGTCAATTAAAAAAATTGTTAGAGATATTGTAGTCATATTTCTATTGTTTATAAGTTTCATTAAACATTCTCGAACTACAAAATGTGTATGGTTTCTAATACTACTATGTTGACAATGTGAAATATGGCAATTCTGACTATTTCAAACGATCGTTGCTCAGGTGTTTACAGCAGAATTCTTGCAAGTCTACGAAACTGGCATAGATCTTGCGGCCGTATACATTTTATATAAGTTTCAAAAAGATTCTCGATACAGTGACAGTGAAGTCTCTAATTAATATGTTAACAGTAAAATTGTTGACGGACGGACAAGCGACAAATAGATGATGAGGGACTAAGAAAGATCAAAACATGTTACCTTTTAGCCCTTAGAAAACAGAAAAGATAAATTACATTTTAAAGATATTCTGTTATCCAGATTTTATAAACATGTTGTGATAATAATTCCATTTTTTATCATGATCATAATATATATGCCCCTTAATCTTATTTATAATGATGTACATGGATTTTATCAGATGTTTGTACCACTCGTAGTAGGTTTATTATCATATTGATCACACACACACACATCTACTTTAAACGAGACACTTAAGAAAGAAAATACTATGTACTTCAAATGATTATCACATGTCATGCAAAGATCTATATAGCTTTCAAACCCTTTATGATGTAATTATGCTCTACATAAGGTATGTTGCACTGGTATTGAAAATATTCCTTAATTGATGAAACGAGAGCTTTCGAAATATAAACGAATATGAAAAATAACATGATACACAGCCCCTGATTTCTGACACATGGTGCTTTTTGTTTAATTTCACATCCAGGTAATGATTTTTTTTTTCTGAAACTTAATTCACTCTATTGTCTCAGCTATGAAAAACTCTACAATTGGAAGCATGGCTGTCCCGTTTTTTCTAGACGCATTTGCACCAGCGTGCTGAATTATAGATTTAAAATTTTTACCGGGGTAACAGTATTTTAAATTATTGGAACCCACAATTATTTTGTAGCTCTTCAAGGCCTCAAAACGTTAATACATATATCTCGCGTTAAATCCTAAAATTGTAATTTGTTTTTTAAAGTACTTTTCTATCCAAACAAACGCTAAAATGGGATATCATGTTAGCAGATTTGCTGTTATTAAGTTTTGCTTGAAAAAAATATAAATATGATCTGTTCACCGGGACTATTTACACTTTAATTTAGTATTAATATATAGGGTACAAAATGTTCGCATTCCAAAATCGTCGCATTCAAACCATGTCAAATTGAAACAGTTGTCCTTCCATAAGTATCTGCGCCAGCTACCGATAATTCTGTTGATTACATGCTTATAAATTTAAAATACAGCTAAGTACGAACTGACAGAAATCCAAGCCTTATTCATTAGTTTGAAATCGAAGTCCGTATCATATATGTGCGTGGACTACTTTTATTTATATTCGTGAGCCGGGAGATAATCAGTGATTGGACGTACACATATACTTTTTTGTGATGTCAGCTTGTCAAGTAATATCAAAATATACAGAAAAACATATGGTATTTTCCAAAACACTTGAAAAAAATCTTTTAAAGGTGTGTCATTGTACATTTTGCATAGCAAAATCATTTCAATAATGAATAATGTGTGGTCAGTTGTCAAACAAGCGTCAAAACGTTAATTAAAATTCAGATAGGAGTAGAGATAATCAAACACAGCGTGCTGGCTCAGTCGACACTTTTATATTTACATTCAAACCCTGGATTATATATACAGTGAATGGTGTACTATGCAAATAGACTAAGGTTTGTAATCGAACGAGGGACTGTCCGCGACCCGCGATATCAACAATACAAAATAACCTTTTAACAAATAAAGAAGACATTTTGTCGTAAACTTCGTCGACATCAAGTTTGGTCGTGTGAGCAATAATCTGAAACAGTCAAAGACAACTTTTTTTTATATAGAAATGCTGTGAACCAGTTTCTTTAACAACTGTTTGCGTTGTTGGAGATCAATTCTGAACTTGTCTCACCTTAACTATCAAAAGAACAATTTTGGAGCACTGATTGTACACTATTTCCATTCAAAGTAAAATGTTGGTAGAGCTTCTTTTTCTATTTGATCATATCATGAAATTTAACATTTTACGCTTGCTCAATTTTTCAAATGCAAAAACTTTTACTGAAGAGCCTTTTAAACATTTTCGATCGCAAAAATTTAACAAAATATTTGACCCCCAAATTATGTTTGTTCTGAAGCAATTGAATTTTTAAAGTTTGATCATATGAACTTAATGTTCTTGCTTGCTTTTGCATAATTGTTTTCTTAATTGAAAAAAGAACTTCAAAGCGCTAAACTTGTACTTTTGCGGAATGATATTAATTTAGAATTGATAACACTTCACGGAGTAATTTAAACAAGAAATATCTTTAAAAATGATAGTCGGCGAATTGTAGTAAGGAAAGAAGTTTATGAATTTTTCATCTAACATTCATCTTTCATCTAACATTTTTCAAATTGCAAAACTAAACACCGCACTTTAACAATTTAAATGGTTCTCTTTATTTTTTCGCAAAGGTTTCGTAGGGTTGCAATTTTGTTTCGTTTATCCTTAGACGAATAATTAAAAGCAGTAGTTTGATGAAGATTCATGAAGCGGTTCATGAGAAGAGGTCATTAAACTGTTTATATTTTTTAGCTAAATTGGTCCCTATCCCCATTTGTAACAAAATAGCAGGAGGCCTTACGATATTGTTACACATCGAGTTTGATAAAAATCCATTACATTTTAGAGGTTAATGCGAAGAAAGGCATATCTACTTTTAGCTATAGTGGTCCCTAATAGGCCCAAGTTCCTATATAAACAAATTTGGAAGAGGACCTTATAATGATGCTCCAGACCAAGAATGACAAAGATTCACCAAGCTGTTCATGAGACGCTGTATAAATAAAATCTGGAAAGTAGATCACTCGGAAGCACCGAAAACAAGGCAAACAGTGGAAATTGCAGACTCGGTTTGATTGAGTCTGTTCATAAGCAGTAATGGAAAATGCAACACTGCCCACGCCCCCTAGCACCGGCTTAAGCGGTATTCAATCTTAAAATCTAAATGAATTGAAATCAATGATCCCGAAGAACCAGAAAAATTACAACACTGAGATGAAGTCAAAGGCATTTCTAGTTTTAGCTCTAGCAGCCCCTAAAAGGGGTCAAATGTCCCAGCTGAACAAAGTTGGCGGCGGCCTAATAAAGATGCTACAAATCAAGTTTGATTAGAATACATGAGAAAAAATCAATTAAAGGATTTTTTATTTATTTTTATTTATTTCTAAAATAGGCCAACTGATCCCGCTTTAACAAATGCATATTCGCTATTCATGAATCTTTGGACAATGACGTCACACCTATAAAAAAGTGAAGGTCAAGCAAAACATACAATTGTAATTATTTCAATATTTCTGTTTCATAAGCAAAGTTTGATCGTAGTCATATCACATAGATAAACTGTATGCAGCGTACCTTCATTTCATGTAGTGAGATTCAGTCATTATATAGCATATATATAATGAAACAGATTTCAACTGAGTTCAATATTTGCATACCATACTAAAGAAAAGTATTCATATATAATAAATCAGTTAAATAATTTATAACAGTCAATATATCAAAGCAAACAAGTACTCATTTTAATATGCAATCTGAATAAGTCACAAAAGCAAGAAACCTTTTCATATACAGACGACAATTGTAACAAAGAAAATCTTTTAAAAAACACTTCTCTACATAAAAGACTCTTATCACACCCTTATTTATGTGATACGCAGACCGTATTCAGCTCTTTCTTAATTTGATATATGTTGGTATTTGAACAGGTTTTTATCATATTTATTAAACTTACTTATCATTTTGAGATATATCAATATTCTTGCTAAATATACTGAGCCAAAGTTAGCTTTAAAACTGTGAACAGCGTCGTTTAGGATAAACGCTTTGTCTACATTTCACTCAGCGTAGCACAATCAACAGAGTGAAAAAAATTGACACTCTCGTCCAATCAGGCAGAGTGTTGCATAAATCTTCCATTTTGATAAATTATTTATAATGCGTTATCAAGCAGTTTGATTTGCAAACTGAAGTCACGTGGCATAGGTAACGAAAACGATTTAGACGGCGTCGCCGAAAAAGACATCGGAATGACGTATGTTAATACATTAAAGTATTTTTATTTGATACAGGCAAGGTCTTAGATTTGTTTAATGTAAAATGAATATCATTTAAAACAAACTTTTCAATAAATTATTTTGAAAATAATGCATCAGACTACCAAACCAATTTCTCAGAGTATTTTCATCTTTTGAAAACGAAATTGCATACTCATCATGAATGTTGCGAACTGTCGGGAGAAATATTTGAACGAAATATAGTCAGACAATGTAACAATTGAAATTGTGAAATAAAAATGTGTCCGTTCTTTGTAAAGAAGTGACACATTTATCTCCGATCAATAAGAAAGCCTTTACCCAATTTGTCTTTTATAATTATTTCATTGGGAATGTCGATAGTAAATATACTGGAACTAAAAACACTTCTATAATGTGTTTGTCCTCTGGCACTCTTTTTTACATTAAAGCATAGAGGCATACACCTTCTGTTCCTTTATTCTAAACAAAACAAACTTCCAAGTGTTGCAGTATAGTACACACAGTTGGAAAGTATGCATTTCATGACGTAATCTTCGAGGTTCAGCTTCAGCTTCCCATGAGATATGCCAAGTTTTCCCTCCCTTAATTATCGAAGTACATTGGATTGTCTAACTTGAGAGGTCTAAAATGGTTCAAATACGTAAAATACTGAAATACATGCAGATAATTCCATTTAGAACAGGAAATGGAATAATGCTAAAATATTTACCCTCATTTTGGATGGGGTATAAACTATAAATTAATGAAGTAAAATATGGTGCATTTTATGTTTATCATGAAGAACTCTTACCACATGTAATATGAACGGGATATTTAGTAAAACGAGATGAAGGGTTATGGATATAAACCGATCTTTTTATCACCCTCACCCAAGCATGTAACAATAGTATCACAAGCTGTTTGATTAATCGACTTTGATATTTCCTTTATTATAAAGTCGTGGATATGGATGTTTTAAGATATGCTTTAAAGATAATTATTTCCCACAGGGATATTGTGTTTCAGTTTATATCATGTTAATTTATTAACTTTCCTTCTTGAGAATAAGATCAAATTGATCATTTTTCGCGAAGAACTCGCCTGAATTTTTTACATCCAAACCTTATAAAGTTTAAAAAAAATAAACAATACAGATTACAGCCGAGAAACAAATTAGCAAACGTGTCAGCCAGATGGATTAATTACCTTTGCTCGACATTTAAGGACGTTAAAATGAAAACCCTGGGTTTGAATGGAGTGTATACGTTTAAAAATGATAAAGATCATTATTCTATTGATTTGTGTTTACAGGTTTCTTTTATATCCGCCCTTTTTGTATAAAATGTGCATATTTGTTGAAAGATTTTAGCTCACCTGAGCACAAAGTGCTCAAGGTGAGCTTTTGTGATCGCCCTGTGTCCGTCGTCCGTCGTCGTCCGTCGTCAACAATTTGACTGTTAACACTCTAGAGGTCACAATTTTGGCCCAGTCTTAATGAAACTTGGTCAGAATATTACCCTTAATAAAAACTTGGATGAGTTTGATATTGGGTCATCTGAGGTGAAAAACTAGGTCACCAGGTCAAATCAAAGGAAAAGCTTATTAACACTCTCGAGGTCACAATTTTGGTCCAATCTTAATTAAACTTGGTCAGAGTGTTACTCTCTATAAAATCTTGAACGATTTCGATATTGGGCCATCTGGGGTCAAAAATAGGTCACCAGGTCAAATCTAAGGAAATGCTTGTTAACACTCTAGAGGCAACATTTATGACTGTATCTTCATGAAGCTTGATCAAATGTTAATCCTGGTGATCTTTAGGTCAAGTTTGAAATTGGGTTATGTGCGGTCAAAAACTAGGTCACCAGGTCAAATCAAAGGAAAAGCTAGTTTACAGTCTGGAGGCCACATTTATGACCGTGTTTTAATGAAACTTGGTCTGATGATTAATCTTGATGATCTTTAGGACAAGTTAAAGTCTGGGTCAGGTGGGTTCAAAATCTAGGTTAACAGGTTAAATCAAAGGAAAAGCTAGTTAACACTCTAGAGGCCAAATTTATAAACATATCATAATGAAACTTGACCAGAATGTTAATCTTCATGATCTTCAGGTCAAGTTTAAATCTGGATTAGGTGAAGTAAAAACTAGGTCACCAGGTCAAATAAAAGATAAAGCTTGTTAACACTCTAGAGACCTAATTTTAAGTTTGAAACTCATGACAATTGATCAGAATGTTTGCCTTGACTTCTAAGTCGCTTTTGAATCTGGGTTATGTGGGATCAAAAACTAGGTCACCAGAACAAATCAAAGGAAAAGACTGTTAATACTTAAGAGGTCACAGTTAAGACTGTATCTTCGTGAAACTTGGGCAGAATGTTAATCTTGACGATCTCTAGGTCAGGTTGGAATCTGAATCTGAATTATGTGGGATCAAAAACTAGGTCACCAGTTCAAATCAAAAGTAAAGCTAGTTAACACTCTAGAGAACACATTTATGACCTTATCCTAATGAAACTTGGTCATAATGTTAATCTTAATGACTTAAGGTCAAATTTCAATATGGGTCAGGTGGGGTCAAAAACTAGGCCGCCAAGTCAAATCAAATGTAAAGCTTGTTAACGATTTAGAGGCCACATTTATGACTGTATCTTCATGAAACTTGGTCAGGATGTTCATTTTTATTATCTTCAGGTCAAAGTCGAATCTGAGTTATGTGGGGTCAAAAACTAGGTCACTAGGTCAAATCAAAGGAAAAACTAGTTATCAGGGGTTAATTCTAGGTCAGGGGAGAGATACAGGGCCTTCAGGGCCCTCTTGTTATATTTCTGTCAGTTTGTGTTTTGCATTTAAATGCATTTAGGATAGATCTATCATTCATTTAGTAAGACGAAAACATGACGTCGCTGTGGTTAACAAAAATGCGGTTATAGTATGTGTCAAAACAATGATGTTATTATGATATGGACAAACTATGGATTTATTAAAGTTCTGTCGTCACAGGACAGTACTGAAATGTATGTGTCTTGTCGTTATTTCCCTCCATCATTGTATTTAACAACAATAACCTGGAAGTCTTTCGTGTTGACACATGATTTTTTAAGACATGTTGAACTCTTTGAAGGCACACAGAACGATACCAATATTATAGGCTATTAAGTGAATTTCGGCTTCTGTGTCATTTTGATTAATGACATTCTTTTTCATTTGGATGGAACTATGGAACTATTAAAAAAATTTCAAAGAAATAGTTTTCTGACAGTAAAATTTGAAATTTTTTCAAATCGGTATTAAGAGGAACATCAAGGCACCAGTCCTTCCGTCAGGCTTTCAACTCAATTTTCTAATTCTTTATCGAACCCTCAATTTCTACATATCAGTTTAAAAACAATTTGGAATTTAAAGACGACATGGAAAACACTTAAAAGAATATCGAGTGTGTATCAGCACTTCCGTTTGAAAATTAACACAGCATCAAAGTACAAAACACAAGGTTATACAATAGTCATTTGCTACTGCTCGACACTTACTTATAATAGTGAATTGGTCAGGAATTTCAGTTAAGAATTTAACAATTACCAGTGGATGTGTCATGGGTTTAATTTTACTGTACAAACAAGTATTTAATATATCGTAGAAAACCTTTCTGCTTTGGTTTGAATTTCTTTTGCGTGTTTTATTTCGTTCAAAAACGTATTCATATTTGATGCATGGTCACTGCGATGATGTGTAAATCAGATGTTCTTTATTCAAAATAATATAGACTGGACCTACTGACATGACATGTCTAAGACCTCTTCTATTGCAACAGATAAAACAGTTCAGTTGATATTCTTCCATTTTAGAAGAGATAACATTTTGTGTACTATTTTCAATTTTTACCTCTAAAACCTTATTATACTCTGATGAAGTCCAATGGACGGATCATGTTAGTTTTAAAATAAAAAGTTTATATCTGGAGTTAGTTCTTCGCTTTATCTATTATTTACCTCTAAAACTTGAAAGTTCAGAACTTTTCATAATAGATCATTCGGAAAGAAAGTTACTTGACACATCTCTTAAATGAATCTAAATGAAACCGAAAACCTTTTTGACGAGAGAGGTAATTATGTTTTATTATGTTTATTTATATTGTCAGTCATTGCTTGTCAGAATATTAATTGAAATTATAAACATGCATATATTTTATCACATATTTGATACTTATCGCGTTTGAGACGCCGTGTAATTCAAAAACAGTGGCGTTTACAATTTAACATAAAATATGCCAAAAAGATAATAATAAATAAATAAATGATTTAGGGTGTGGTTTAAAAGTATAGACCCGATGGACCACATTTAGATGTAACTTAAACACTATACAAAGAAAACCATAACTGACGCTTCTAACAGTCACAAAAATACAAGTTAACTTGCGACATAAAGCAACAATACCCGGAAGAGGCCGATGATTAAGAATATGCATGATTTATTAAGAGTGTCTTTTGAAGACTTTTACAAGTAAGTTACATTTGTAATTTTCTAATCCAAATGCAATGAATCAGGTACTATTTTTGCAATATTTTCCATTATCGATTTATTTTTGTGTGTGATCTTGACCATTATCGACTTTTTTGTCCATTATCGAACTTTCGTGTAATCTTATCCATTATCGATTTTCCGTAATCTTATCCATTATCGAAGTTTTGTGTGATTTTGTCCCTGTGATTTTGCCCATTATTGAATATTTGTGCAATCTTGTCTGTGCAGTTGTCACGGTATAGGACTTAAATATCAAAAATGGAGAAAATGTGCAGATGGCAGGGTAGCTCAGCCAGTAGAGCATTAGAACAATATTCCGAAGGCCCGGGTTCATTTTAATATAACCATTATGATTTCTGCCCTAAATCTTTTTTACATGGATTTTATCTAATGTTTGTACCACTTGTCGTAGGTTTATTATCATATTTATCACACAAATCTGATATAAACGAGACACTAACGAAAGAATAAAGATTATATACATCCAGTGAGTGTCACATAGCATGCAAAGGTCATTTTCTACATGAGGTATGGTATATTGATGTTAAAAGTCGTCCTTATTTGATAAAACAGCAAACATCATGCACATATGGTATCCGGTTTCTTATGAGAATCAGTATTTATTTACAAAGTTTCACTATCATTTACAAATTTAGTCTCAGCTCTGTAAGAGGGATGCAGAAGAAGGATAATTGGAGTATCAAATACAGAAAGTGTTAGCCAGTATAATAATTATACATGTATTACATTTCGATACTAGACAAGTTTTTACAATATTGTGGCATCTTTGTTTAACCATACTAAATCATACCAAGGTCTCAGGTCTGTTTCTTTGAAATAAATACCATTCAAACGAGCTTTTTAATAACTTATGTTCAAATTAATGCTTTGAATGGCCAAACCAATTTCTTACGAGGCTAACGAAATTTCATAATCATCATGAAAGTTGTGAGTCGTCAGGAGAAATATTTGAACGAAATATAGTTCGACAATATTCACTATATTTTTTTCACGTTATCTGACTATTTAGTGTTGAAACCCCCTTGTCCAAAGTCAAATTTCAGGTAGGTCAATTATCGTCTGGTTTGAAAATGGTCCGGGTTAGACGACCAAATTGGAGTGAAGTCCCAATACAGTATAATTTTATTATTCTCTCTCTCTGTGTGTGTGTGTGTGTGTGTGTGTGTGTGTGTGTTTGTGTGTGTTCGGGTTTAAAGTCTTTTTTCAACAATTTTTCAGTCATATAAACGACGGTGTCTACTTGTAGCAGTGAGCACAATGCCTAACTTTATAGTGCTGCCTCACTCGAATATCACGCCGTAGACACGTGGCATGATACCCCACCCAGTCACATTATACTGACACCGGGCTGACCAGTCCTAGCACTATCCCCTTAATGCTGAGCGCCAAGCGAGGAAGCTGCTAGTACCATTTTTTACGTCTTTGGTATGACGCGGCCGGGGATCGAATCCACGACCTCCCGCATTCGAAGCGGACGCTCTACCACTAGGCTACCGAGGCAGTTTTTAATTATTCTAATGAAACGTTTTGTTTTGAAACATTAAGACAAAAATAACGACTTTTTTGCTTTTATTTTTCTTAATTATTTGAATGTGTAGAGAGATTCGAATTGAAGTTCATTCTGTAAGGTACAAAATAACTTCTTCTAAATGGCAAACAAACAGATAAGCTGCTCTTCACATCTTTAATCTTACACAACTTACTGCTAAAGCCGTGGGGAAATGATAACAAAGCAACATGAAGAACACTTCAACATCTTAAATCTTCATGAAATGTTAAAAACTAACACCGTTTTCAGCTCAAGTAGATTATTAATCTCTAGTATATCGTGTGTATCGTGACATTAGACATATAGAGGAACGATGGTATCATGGTTAAAAAAAATGATTTATATACTTCCGGTTGGAAAATATGCATTTCGTGACGTTATGGTCCTAGATCCTGTAAGCCTTTAATTACCCCAAAAGTCAATGTTCGCAGGAGTAGTAAAGAACAGGATTGTCTCCCTTGTTATCAAACTGGATTTTGTAACTTGTTTGTACGGCACTAGTATATAGAATATAATCTAGCGGACTTGTCAGTGATTGTTTCAGATACATAAAATACTTAAAAAAATATTCAAGGTTTTCTTCTACATTCTATCTAAAATATAACTGTATGATCTGATATACATGCATAGAATATTAGTGGGAACAAGTGAATTCTACTACAAATCTAGGTATTTTGGATGGGGTATAGTTTAAAGAAGTAAAATGGTACAGTTTTCTTTATCATGGAAAAATCCTTACCATAATTATGTAAGGTGTGTGATGTGTTTTGGCAAATTGAAATTCCTGGCTGGTGGAAGATTGACAAAAGTGGAAACTCACACGACGCCCCGCATTCCACTTTCCATATTTATATCTGAGCATGTAATAATAGTGTTTGTCGACTACACAACGTAACAATTCTTTTTTAAGGTCAAAGGTGCCGATTTCTTGAGATATACTTTAAATATTATTTTAAGATATTATTTTTTCGTACTGGGATACAACGTAAATTTATTAACGTTCCTTCTTGAAAATAAGATCAAATTCATCATTTTTTCATGAAGTACATCTGAACTTTTTCTTCTAAAGATAATAGGTAAGAGTAGATTTCTCGGAAGCACAGAACACCCAAAACACAGCCTCAGAGCCACGCTTTTGCAAAGTTGGACCACAACAAAAAGAAGCTGTAATGGAAAAATATTACAGACGGGTTGCTTCAGAAATCTAACAAGTACATATTAATTTATGTGAAATATAGTATAAACCTTATAAAGTTTTAAAAAAATAAACATTACAGATTGCAACCGAGGAACAAATTGGTAAAAGTGTCAGCCAAATAAATAAATTACCTTCGCTCGCCATTTAAGGACCTTGAAAATGAAGACTCTTGTATGGGCGGCGGTTACCGCCAAAATTAGTAAATATACAATCCATTCATAAACAAGTCAGTCAGTGCAGTTCATTTCAATGTCGTGTAGTTTAAAACTCCATCTCGTCCAATATATTTACATTCAACGCATTGTAGTTTGAAACCATTTAATACAATACTTCATTTCATCCATTTAAACAAAAAGCGATGCATTGAAAAACTTGTTGCGATGCACCGTAATATGAACATGAAACCATGCAGCTCAATGTGAAGCAGTTTAACACAACATGAGTACGTGCATTGTAAGATGAAATGATTTATTACAACTTGACACTGTTTAGTGCATATTGACACCGCTTTGTGTAATTAAGAGCGGTGTATTAAAACTTGATGCCATGCAGTCCAATGTGAAGACGTTTAACGCAACATGAGTTCGTGCAGTGTAAAGTGAAACGATTCATTAAAGTTTGGCGCCGTCTAATGCAAACTTAAACCATGTTGTGTGATTTGGAGCGGCGTATCAAAATTTGATGCCATACAGCAAAATGTGAAACCGTTTAACGAAACACCAGTACGTGCATTGTAAAAGGTTGATAAGACTATCAGTTCATATGTTTGACCTTTCATAAATATCAATTCTGGATCAGTTTTACATTACATGCCTTCTGTTGCCTTTACGTATGTTAGGGTTTCACCTGGCAGGTATAACTTTTATTTACACTGTCTTGTGACTTTGGAACATGGGGCTAAGAGTGAGGTAAGGTGCACCATAAACCGGTTTAAACTCGCCAGTGGTGGTTTTGCCACTGACCGTTCCAAGGCGATGCCCCACTGTGTTCCTGTATTTGTTTGTTTTGTCCTTGTGTGTTTATTTTGTTTGTATGGATGGTGTGTGAGTGTTGTTCGTATGTGCCTTTGGGGAGGCTACGTTTTTGGAACGTGGTTTTCCCTGTTGGATATTCTTCTTTGTTTTTACATAAAATATATTGAAATTTATCCTAAAACCGACCTTGTGGTAAAAATCTAACATTTAATTTAAAACATTTCCTGCGATTTATTTGAATATTTAAAGGGACCTTCTTTCGTGAAACATATTTCTTCTCAATTAAAGCTTTGTCAGAAGTATGCTTGTTGAAACAGACTCAGTAAAAGAAAAAATAATGAGAACTCTGAGTTAATTTTTCATCCTATGAAATGTATGTTTACATGTTTATGCTTTAAGACAGTATGTCAAACTTACATGTACTTCACAATTTTTGTTTGTTTGTTTTTTTTTTTCGGGGTCGGGGTGGGGGCAGGGGGTGAGTTGTTTGATTGTTTTCGGTTTAACGCCGTTTTTCAACAGTATTTCAGTTATGTAACGGCAGGCAGTTAACCTAACCGATGTTCTTTGATTCTTTACCAGTACACACCTGTTCTCAGCAGGTAACTGCCAACTTCACTACATGAATCTGAGGACGAATGATGTCGGACACATGTTTTTTATCAAGTCGTCACGGAGAGCATAGCTAATCCCGGGCATCGGACTCACGACCCCAAGATCCGTACATCGGCGCTCACCCTAATTGAGCTAAACGAGCAGGTTAGAGGGGGGAGGGGGAGGGGAGTGGCGGCGGAAAATCTAAAGCCGTTTTTAAACAGTCCTTCGTTTAAGTTGGACAGTTTCCATGATTTCATACTAGCATTAACTTTATATCTACAAGTATCTGCTACGATCGCTCGGATCACAAATCCCCTAGCAGGTCGTATGAAATCCAGGAAACTGTCCAACCAAAACAGACAAACAAACAAACACACAAAAATGACAAAACGTTGTACAGTCGAGTATATGCAATTTTGACGAAGCATACTTCTGATAACGCTTAATTTAAGAAGAAAGATGTTTCACGAAAGTAAGGTCCCTTTAGATATTCAGATACAAATCGAAATAAATCGCAGGAACTGCTTAAAATTAGATGTTAGAGTATTAACACAAAGTTGGTTTTAGGACAAATTTCAAAATGTTTTTATGTAAAACTGATCCAAAATCTATATTTATAACAGGTCAAACTCGTGTTTCGTTAAACGGTTTCACATTTGGCTGCATGACATCAAATTTTGATACGCCACTCCTAATCACACAACATGGTTTAAGTATGCATTAGACGGCGCCAAACTTTGATGAATCGTTTCACTTTACACTGCACGAAATCATGTTGTGTTAAACGTCTTCACATTGGACTGCATGGCATCAAGTTTAAATACACCGCTCTTAATTACACAAAGCGGTGTCAGTATGCATTAAACAGCGTCAACATGTAATAAATCATTTCATCTTACACTGCACGTATTCATGTTGTGTTAAACGGGTTCACTTTGAGCTGCATGGTTTCATGTTTTGTTGGATGATTTCGTATTACGGTACATCGCAACAAGGTTTTCAATGCATCGTTCCATGTTTAAACGGATGGAATGAAGTTTTGTATTAAATGGTTTCAAAATACAATGCGTTGAATGAAAATATATTGGACGGGATGGAGTTTTAAACTAGACGGCATTGAATTGCACTGTACTGACTTACTTGTTTATGAATGGATTGTACATTTACTAATTTTGGCGGTAACCGCCGCCCATACCCTTGGTTAGAACGAAGTGTTTGCTCTCAAAAATGATAAAGATTATTATTCTATGGAATTTGGGTTTCTTTTATATCCAACCTTTTAATATAAAATGTACACATTTATTGAAAGTTGTTTTCAAATATAGTTCTGTCGGTTTGTGTTTTGCATGTAAATGCATTTAGGATAGATCTGTGGTTGCTGTGGTTAATCAAAAACAGGTTTTCGTATTTATTGAAACTATTCATTAATTCAAATGATACGACTTCTACAGCCTTGTATATTATCGTACATTCTATGTAAGTGTAATGAAAATTGCCCTAGAACGTGATCTATAATCGGTTATCAGTGTGAAGTAATGCAATTTTCACTAGAACAATGGCCATACATCTTTTCACATTATCAGACATGTGCATGGTCGTATAGCAATATACCTGTATGATCTTTGCAAATGTTATAGTGAATATTACTCAAGAGATGTGACATCTAATGAGTGAAAATGTTGACTAAGTCAAGGGTCATTACTGTTGTGTTCCAGGAGCAAAATTTACCCACAATCAAAATTATTTGAGATATTGTAGCTAAAAACTTCCTATTTTTAGCTCACCTGAGCCAAAGGCTACAGGCTCAGGGTGAGCTATTGTGATCGCTCACCGTCCGGCGTCCGTCCGTACGTCCGTCCGTCCACACTTTCCTGTAAACAACATGTCCTCCTAAACCACCAAGCCAATTTTGATGAAACTTGACAGGGATGATCCTTGGACGGTTTCCTTTTAAAATTATTCAAAGAATTGAATTCCGTACAGAACTCTGGTTGCCACGGCAACCGAAAGGAAAAACTTTAAAAATCCTCTCGTCCAAAACCACAAGACCTAGGGCTTTGATATTTGGTTTGTAGCATCATCTAGTAGGCCTCTACTAAGATTGTTCAAAGCCCCGGGGTCACATGGTTTATATAGACTTATATAGGGAAAAACTTTGAAAATCTTTTTGTCCAAAACCATAAGGCCTAGGGCTTTGATATTTAGTATGTAGCATCATCTAGTGGGCCTCTACAAAGATTTTTCAAATTATGCCCCTAGGATATAATATGGTCCGCCCTGAGGGGTCACATTGTTTCTATAGGCTTATATAGGGAAAAGTTTTGAAAATCTTCATGTCAAAAACAAAAGGCCTAGGGCTTTGATATTTGGTATGTAGCATCATATAGTGGGCTTCTACCAAGATTGTTCAAGTGATCCCCCTAGGCTGAAATATGGCCCCGCCCAGCGGGGTCACATGGTTTATATAGACTTGTATAGGGAAAAAAATAAAAATCTTCTTGTCTGAAACCACAAGACCTAGGCTATTGATATTTGGTACGTAGCATTGCCTTGTGGTCCACTATCAAGATTGTTCAAATTATTCCCCTGTGGTGAAAAGAGGCCCTGTCTCGGGTTTACCTAGTTTTACATAGACATATAATAGAAAAAAAACTTTAAAAATCTTCTTGCCTGAAACTGCAAGGCCTATGCTTTTGATATTTGGTATGTTGCATTGCCTAGTAGTCTACTACCAAAATTATTCAAATTATTTCCCTGGGATGAAAAGAGGCCCTTACACGGGGTTCCCTAATTTTACATAGACATATACAGGAAATGTTTTTAAAAATCTTCAAGTTCAAGGCGTATGCCTTTGATATTTTGTATGTATCATTGCCTAGCTGATCTCTAACAAGATTTTTCGAATTATGCCCCTGAGGTGAAAAGAGGCCCCGCCCCAGGAGTAACTTGATATATGAGTTATATAGGAAAAAATACTTCAAATATTATTTCCAAGACTGTTTAATTATATTTATCTGAAAGTGATAAGGGTTACCCGACTGTGACCTTGACCTACTGACCTACTTTCTTGTTTTTTTTAAGATACAATCTTGAAATTTGGATGACATGTACAGTTTTGCACACCGATCTTAAAACTAACTTTCATTGACCATGAATGTGACCCACTGACCTACTTTCTTGTTTTTAAGATACAGCTTTGAAATTTGGATTGCATGTACAGTTTTGCACACTAATCTTAAAACTGACGTTCAGTGACCATGAATATGACCTACTGACCTACTTTCTTGTTTTTGAAGCTTTAGCAAAGAAATTTGTTCAAGCAAGCAACTTTACTCAGGTGAGCGATATAGGGCCATCATGGCCCTCTTGTTATAAAAATTGCCTTGTCATTATGAACAATGTAAATGTAACAATTTTGACGAATCAACGGCAATACCTCTGGTATTTTAACACCATCCATTTATAAAAGTTTTAGAGATGTTTTTATATAGTTATTAGTTTCATTAAACGTCCTCAAACTACAATGTATGTGGTTTCTAATATGTTGAAAATGTGGAAAATGAAAACTTTGACTATTTGAAACGGTCGTTGTTCAGGTGTTACGGCAGAATTCTTGCAAGTCTATGAAACTGGCCTAGATCTTGCGGCCATATACATTCTATACAAATTTCAAAAAAGATTCTCGAAACAGTGAAATTTCCATCAATGTGTTATGAGTAAAATTGTTGACGGATGGACGGGCGACAGATACTAGTAGATGACAAGGGAAATAGAATAATCAGAACAGGTTACCTATTAGCACTTAAAAGACAGAAATTAAAGATATTCTGTTATCCAGATTTTATAAACATGTTATGATAATAATTTCAATTTTTGTCATGATCATGTATGCCCCTTAATCTTTTTATAACGATTAACATGAATTTTATCTGATGTTTGTACCACTCGTAGTAGGTTTATTATCATATTAATCACACACATCTAATTTAAACGAGACACTTAAGAAAAAAATACTATGTACTTCCAATGAGTGTCATATATCATGCAAAGATCTACATAGCTTTCAAACCGTTTTTGATGTAAGAATGTTTTGAGGAAATTTTACTCCACATATGGTATGTTGCACCGGTATTGAAAATATTCCTTAATTGATGAAACGAGAGCTTTTGAAATATAAACGAACATTGAAAATAACATGATACACAGCCTCTGATTTCTGACATATAGTTGCTTTTTTATTCATTTCGCATCCAGGTAGTGTTTTTTTTTCTTTCTGAAACTTAATTCACTCTATTGTCTCAGCTATGAAAAGGTCTACAATTGGAAGCACGGCTGTCCGTTTTGTTTTGTAGTCTAGCTGCATTTTACATTTTCACCAACCTGTTGAATTATAGGTTTATAATTCTTACCGGGGTAACAGTATTCTAAATTATTGGAACTCGCAATTATTTTGTAGCTCTTTAAGGCCTCGAAACGTTAATACATATCTCGAGTTAAATCCTACTTTATATGTCATCAACATAATGATGGCCCACACTGTACTTTTCAAACAAACGCTAAAATGGGATATCATGTTAGCAAATTTGCTGTTATTAAGTTTTGCTTGAAAAAAAATGTAAATATGATCTGTTCACCGGGACTATTTACATTTTAATTTGGTATTGATATATGGGGTACAAAATGTTCGCATTCCAAAATCGTCGCATTCAAGTATACATAGATCAGTTGCTCTAATTTACACAATTTTGTCAGTACATTTGTTTAAGAAATCCGAACAATTCATTACAGACGGTCCATCCAAAATATTTGTACCATTTGTTTAAGTATAGTAGAAGTACGTGTCGTTGAAATAAAAACCTGCTATAAATCTGATGTGAAATATAGTAAAAATGAGGAAAGAACACGAGGAGAGATCACAAATTTGAACCATGACAAAAATGGAAAATTGGTCTTTCAGTGTCAGTACTTGATGTTGTGCGTCAGCAACTGAAAAATCTGTTAATTATAAACCTATAAATTAAAAATGTAGCTAAGAGTACAAACTGACAAAAATCCTCATCCTTGTTCACAAGTTAAAAATCCAAGACCGTATCATGCCTTTCCCTTTGCTTCTTTCATTTATATTCATCGGCCGTAAAATAATCAGTAAGTGGATTTACTCATATTTTGGATCTATTCTGCTCGTGTGATCCAGGTCTGGCAAAATCCGTTTTGGCCACATCAAGCTGCAAAGCTATATATCAAAAGACATATGATATTTTCCAACACACTTAAAAAAACTGATGAAGATGTGTCAGTCTACTTTTTGTATAGGAAATTATTTCAGTCAAGAATAAATTGTGGTCAAATGAAAAAGAAGCTTTAATATGTTAATTAAAATTCTGACAAGATATTCATAATCAAACACATCGTGATGGCTCGGTCAGCACTTCTATATTTACTTTCAAACCCTGGATTATATCTGCAGTGAATACACTGGTATCTTATGCAAATAGGCCATGGTCTCTAATTGAACCTGGGACTGTCCACAACCCATGATATTTACCATACAAATTATCATAGGTTTGGGTTGTTTATAGCAAAAATAACTCTTCAATCATTGTATTTAATAAATCAAGAAGAATTCATCTTGTTGTACAGTGTCGAAATTAAGTTTCTGTATTCTTTGATTGGAAACTGGAAAATATTAGGTGATGTCATTGTAATGCGTGTATACAGTACCTTACCCATGTTTCCTTACTTCAATGAAGGCAAATATAAACAGCAATGTTAGCAAATCTTGACAAAATAAAGGAATTTCTGTCACACAAATGTGTTGTAAATCTCGCTGCAAGAAACCTGTTCAGATATATTAAAAATGTGTGACCGGTGTAAAATAATCTTGTTGTCCCTAACTGCACATTGAATTGACAAGTTGTAGTATTTGTGTATTTTTGAACAACCTTCCTTAGATTTCAGTTGATGTTGTTCATACACAGAGTAAACCGGGACTCAGGTATTATAACTTTAACCCTGCTGGAGGCAAGTGATTCAACCTTTGCGACCTGTTCAGACCAGGAGCATGGTCTGCACTGTTCGCTATTTAGTCTGTAAATTTTCAGTGAACACCCCTCCGAATGATAAATTGATACTGCCCAAATTGAATGATGGATCAGTCCATTTTTGAAATATAGCAGAGTAAAGGTTAATTCAAATATTCAACACCTTCCTACAAAACGATTTTAAAGCTCAATGTATTGCATTATAGCAGAAATTAAACAAACACCACTGGGATTAAAACCGGTATCTATTGTTGAATAGCCGAGTTGACTTCTTCTTACACAGCATTTCAAAATTTCGGAACAGGTGATATTTGAGTAATAAAACGTTAATTACCTCCAAGGTTAAGCCGTGTCAACAATCATCTGAAACAGTTAAAGACAACTTTATTTTAATCAAAATGCTGTGAACCAGTTTCTTTAATTACTGTTTGCGTTGTTGGAGATCAATCCTGAACTTGTCTAACCTTAACTATCAAAAGAACAATTCTGCAGCAATGATTGTACACTATTTCCATTCAAAATAAAATGTTGGTAGAGCTTCATTTTCTATTTGATAATATCACGAAGTTTAAACATTTTACGCTTGCTCAATTTTTCAAAAGCAAAAATTTTTACTGAAGTGGCTTTTCACAACATTTTCGATCGCAAAAATTTAACGCAATATTTGACCCCCAAATTATATTTGTTCTCAAGCAATTGAATTTTTAAAGTTTGATCGTATGCACTTAACAGTCTTGTTTGCTTTTGCATAATTGTTTTCTTAATTGAAAAAAAAAAAAACTTCAAAGCGCTAAACTTGTACTTTCGCAGCATGGAATGATATTAATTTAGAAACGATAACACTTGGATGAGTAATTTAAAAAAAGACATCTGAATGACGTAAGTTAATACATGTAGCATTTTTATTTGTATAGCAAAAACATATATTATATTTCCTTTCCACGTTTTTATAAGAAATATGATAACATTACCTCTATTTATTCACTGTTGGTTATAATATAAGTTTACAGTGAATTAAGAAAGTATCCGAACATTTCATTCTTAGTTTGATTACTTGAATCAAACATCTTAAAGAAACGAGACGTTTATTTGGGAAAAATACATAAAACATTTGTAATAAAATATTTAAAACAGTCAGGTAAATATAATAATATTATGACGAAAATGTATGACAAAACAAAATATCTGCCATACTTTCTGTGCCATAGTTCCATCTACTTTGGAGAAATATATCAATGTTCTTTTCTGATACCTTGTTTTTTTAAACATTGGCAGGTACATTTGAATCTTACCGCGGTATAACCGTCATAAAGTGGGGTTCTTTCAGCTATCATTTTGTGCAGATTTGCGTTGATAGGTCATCAGTTATCATATCTAATTGTTCATTTTGAACATTGTTTATTCATCGTGATTTACTAAGCTTAGGGTGAATTTAAGAAAATGAGAACTCGTAACTAGATTGAATAAAGCAGGGATAGCGGTGTTTTTGCAAGGAAGCTGAAAACACCATGCTCATAGAGTAACCGGTGTCGCGTGAGAATCACTAAAAATATATCACCATGATCACTACAGTGCAAATTTTTCTTTAGAATTGACAATATCTACCTCCAAAATTTAAGTTTTAGTTCTGTAAGAATATCTCTGTTTGTCAAAATAAGAACACATGTAGTTGCAAAAATGAGAATAAAGATATCAAACAGGAAAAAGCGATCCTCATGTGATAGTTTTATTACATTTCGACACAGCAAAGGTTTTATATGTCACAAAATAATTAATGCGATGCTCTTCATATCTTTGTTTAACTCTATAGAATCATACAAAGGCCTTAGATCTATTTCATCTAAAATAAATATCATTTTAAACAAGCTTATTCATAAATTCTGTCGAAAATAAAGGAACAGACGGCCAAATCAATTTTTCATACTTTTTCATCTTTTGAAAACGAAATTTCATAATCATCATGAAAGTTATGAATTGTCAGGACAAATATTTGAACGAAATATAGTCTGACAATATATTCACTGACATTTTGAGAAAAGTGTGTCCACATTTTGTAAAGAAGTGACACAGTCAGTGAAAAAGTCTTTGTACAATAAGAAGAAAAACTGTCTGTTATAATGATTTCCTTGTAACCGTTATTAGCTGGTTATACTGAAACTGAAGTCAATTGTATGTGTATGTCCTTGGTCACGTTTCTCTTGAATTTTACATATAAATTTGATATAATTATTTAAAAATCTATTAGGTATCGACTACACTGTCAGACCAGTAGCCTCGATGAAACTTATGGTTTGCCGCAGACCCTCAATGCATCCATACAGTTTCTGGCGGATTGAGGTATCTATCGCCAAGTCCAGCTCGCATTTTGAAACATGCTTTTACATTTTGAAGTACATGATCCAGTCTGATCTTTCTACACACAGAGGACAAGTTGGCTGATGATGCATCTTATTTCTTGTACATGTGAGCACTGAGCGTGTTGTGCCCTGAGCGACGCCTGCCACATCACTTGTTCAGACCGATCAAGGAGATGAAAAGCAGGTATACTTATATGTCCAATATTTTCTACGGATATGAACTATAACGTCAGGGAGTCAGCTCAGTGGTTAGAGCATTGGACAAACACTCGAGCGACCCGGGTTTGAATTCCGCCATAGGCAGTTGGGATTTTTCATCATAAAATCCTATGCTCTTTGATTTCTGTTACGCCCAAAAGTCATAAGATGGGAGCTCGTCCGGGATACGGAATTTATCTCACTGGATAGAGCGGTGAACGCTAAGGAGAAGAAGGAGACTGGATAGAGCATTGGACTAGCACCCGAATGACCCGGGTTCGAATCCCGCCACAGGCACTTGCGGGTTTTCGTCATAAAAGTGCTATGCTCTTTGATTTGTTATGGCTAAAAGTCGTAAGACTACAGTGTTCATTAGCTTGTTGAAGGTCATATACATGAAATCATATGATATCTCCATTCATTCTAATGATACTTTGAGGTCGAATTTGTCTTCTATCAATTCTCATTTAAGCACTTTTCATCTCATTGTTGTGTGTATTTTTACGTCGCTTTTATTATTGTCTGTGTTCATGTAATAGAGCATGACAGAGTCAGAGAAAACGCATTTTGCTTTCACTTTAAATTACATCGATTTATTTGAAATGTTAATCACAGATGGTACCTTTATATTGATAGATCGGCGCAACCTGTTACCGGCAAAGGTGTATTAATGGGGGAGACCATGTATGCAAATCTTTAAAAGGAACATTGCACGACGCTTTAGATTATTTATATACGGACATCACTTTCGGTTCGAGTTGACGTGTTCAAGTTGTGAACCTCCTTACGTATGTTTGAGAAATATTATTCTCTTTTGCCTTATGTTCAATTATTTCAGATACACTTCAGTGTACACTACTTAGTTCTTTTAGGCGTGATGTACACTCTTTCAAGATTTCATATAGACCTACCACTCGCAAGTTTCTAAAAACAATGAATGTACCATAGTATCGTAGTGTACTTGCGCAAGGAACTTTGGTCATACTTTCCACCACTTCAGTATCTAGTTTCAGTTTGAACTGATCTGACACCGTGTTAATTCCACTGAAATTATTTTTCTTGGATCAAACGTAACCATTATTTTTCTTTTCTTTATCTAGCACCGACAATGTTCTTGAGAGAAACGTTGGTAAAAGACATTTAAAAGGGTTCTGGAGTGTAGTGCTGCACTAATTTGTTTTAGAACAAATGCAGTGTTTAATGAATTGCAATTTGAACACCGAGCTTTTTTTTTCAAGGATGTCGACACGACAATGAAGGATCAATTTATCAGTATATTTTTTCGAAATATTCGCCTGAGATCAGTTCCTCTTGTTTTCATACGAACCCATAAATAATACAGATAACAACCGTTCAACGAATAGGTAGCAGTGTGAATGCCAAAGAAATAAATTGCCTTCTCTTGACATTGAAGAACCTGAAAATGAAAACCCCATGTCAGAATAAAGTGTTTACGTTTAAATAAGGTAAAG
This sequence comes from Mercenaria mercenaria, assembly GCF_021730395.1. Taxonomy (NCBI): domain Eukaryota; kingdom Metazoa; phylum Mollusca; class Bivalvia; order Venerida; family Veneridae; genus Mercenaria; species Mercenaria mercenaria. The sequence continues at coordinate 101,156,961 of NC_069363.1, forward strand.
ATCGTTATTCTATTGATCCGTCTTCTGACATGTGAATAGCGTGTTTTTTTGTATCCCAGTTATCCACCCTTTCCGGATAAAATGAGCAAAATGTGAATGTTTGTTAGCAGTTTTTTCTGCCGTTTCTAACTGCATTTAACTTAGATATATCATTCAATTTGCAAGACAAATCATGACAACGAATGAATCGAGATTATGATTTGGACATGCTGTGGATTTAGTAAAACTCTGGCCACCACTGTTTTTAAAAAATCACAGAAATATCCTTCATTGCATTAAACTGATTTCTTGGATAGTTCTTACTCAATACCTAGTGAGTTGTGCAAGAGCTTTGTAGTTGATATTGTCAGTGGTTTTTACTTTTACCTGTAATTCATAGTTCTAGCTGTTCTGTTTAACATCAGTGTGTGAGTTCCCTCAAATTTATTTTGAACCAAACTTACTGTTTTTGTGAGCTTGTCCTTGTAAATACAGCTTAGCGGAGTCAGTTCACAAGAAACTATTCTTTTTAGAAATAATTAAATGAAATTTTGACAAGGGAGCTAAATATGAACGGGTGAAATGACCAGCTTTACAGTTGTTATACTATTGTCGCAGTTAAAATGTCTTGAGTTTGCATACATATCATCGGAACAGACAATAAACATTACCACTGGCCAATTACCTTTAACCTTTACCTTGCTATATTTCTAAAATGGACTGGTCTATCATTCAATTTGGACAGTACCATTTATTATTCGAAGAGGTGTTCATTGAAAATTTACTGACCGAATAGCGAATAGTGCAGACCAAGACCAGCTCGCACGGGCATGTGCAGGCTGGTCTTGGTCTGCGCTAGTCGCAAAAGGCAACCAGCACGCTCAAGGTTGAGATAGATGTCATCTACATATTGCGTTATCCGGATTTTATAAGCATGTTATGATAAAACGTCCATTTTTTAAACATCAAACATTATTATTTATGCCCCTTAATCATTTCTATATTGATTTACATGGATCTTATCTGATGTTTGTACCACTTATCATAGGTTTAATATCATATTTATCACATAAATCTGATATAAACGAGACACTTAAGAAAGAACAAAGATTATAATATATATTATACTTCCATTGAATGTCATATTGTGTGCAAACATCTACCTTGCTTTCACGTAAAATTTATAGCTTGTTGGTGTAATTGTGATTTTAGGACAATTTTTTCTGAATAAGGTAAGGTATGGAAAGTATGTTACATTGATAAAAATATTTTCCTTGATTGATATAACATTTTTTCCGTAATTTATAAAATAATTTTGCCTAATCTATAAAGTAGCTTTTTATAATGTATTTTATGTCAGGTATGTTACATTGATATAAAGTGTTTTTTTTTTCTTCTCAATAATTGATATCATATAACAATGAATTTCAAAATATCTGTAACTATGGTAAATTACATGACTAACTATCACAATTTTATGACACACGGTTACTTTTTATTAAATTTCACACCCAGGAAGTTTTTTCAAAGTTTCTCTTGAACTAAACTTCACACTAAATTTTCATCAAAACAGTAGTAACATCGTGAAATATTTTGGACATTTATTTCAAAAAATGTACGCAGGGTAGGATTGTATAGTACCTTGTGCCATAAATAAACAAAAGGTCATGATGATCCTTTATCACTCACATGTTAAAATTAGCCTTGGTATCATCAAGATAAGCATTCTGACCAAGTTTCATGAAGAAAGGGTCACAAATGTGGCCTCTAAGTGTTAACAAGCTTTTCCCTTGATTTGAGTGGTGACCTAGTTTTTGATCCCACATGACCCAGTTTCGAATTTGGCCTACAAATCACCAAGATAAATCTTCATATAAAGTTTCATGGAGATAGGACCGTAAATATGGCCTCTAGAATGTTAACAAACTTTTCATGTGATTTTAGCACGTGACCTACTTTTTGAACCCACATGACCCAGACTCATACTTGACCTAGGGATCATCAAGATAAACATTCTGATGAACTTTCATGAAGATAGGGTCATACATGTGGCCTCAAGAATGTTAACAATCTTTTCTTTGATATGACTGGGTGACCTAGTTTTTGATCCAACATAGCCCAGTTTCTACAATGGCCTTAAAATTATAAGGATAAAAATTCTTACCAAGTTTGATGAAGTTAGGTTTATACATGTGGCCTTTTAGGGCATAAACAATCTTTTCCTTTGATTCGACCTGGTGACCTAGTTTTTTGCCTCACATGACCCAGTTTCAAATCTGGCCTAGATATTATCAAGATAAACATCCTGTGCAAGTTTGTATCAAATCAAAATATAAATGAAACCTCTATATGGCTGAAAGGGCCAAACGTAGAAAATTTTGCCCCTTCCAGGGGCTGTAATTCTAGAACCTATGATGGAATCTAGCCGGTTTTCGCAAGGAACCGAGATCTTATTATGACTTAAGTTATTAGTAAATGTGGTTAAAATCTAAAGTTAAATGTCCTGCCGTGTTCACAAGGTAAAAAATAAAAAAATAACAATTTTTGGCTCTTTCAGGGGTCAATCAGGGACTCCAGAACCTATGATTGGATCCGACGGATTCATCATGGAATTAAAGATCTATTGCTGTTAAATATATTTTGCAAGTCTGTATCAAACCAGACTGTAAATAAAGTCTCTATTTGACTGCAATGACAAACTTGCAAATCTTTGGCACTTTTATGGGCCATAACTTTAGAACCCATGATTGGATCTAGTCAGTTTTAAAAAGAACCGAGATATTATGCCAATACAAGTGGTACGTAAGTGTGATTAAAATTGATTGCAAAATGTAGTCTCTATCGTGTTCACAAGCCAAAATAACAAATCTTGGCCCTTGAAGGGGCAATAACTCTGAAACCCATGATGGGATCTAACCAGTTTTCGAAAAGGAACCGAGATATTATGCCAATACAAGTTGTGTGCAAGTTTGATTAAAGTTGATTACAAAATGTGGTCTCTATCGTGTTCACATGCCAAAGTTTTGTCCCTTTATATGAAACCGAAAGAAACCGAGATATTATTCCAATGCAAGTTGTGTGCAAGTTTGATTAAAATTGATTGCAAAATGTTTGTTTGTTTGTTTAATTTGGGTTTAACGCCGTTTTTCAACAGTATTTCAGTCTTATAACGGCGGGCAGTTAACCTAACCAGTGTTCCTGGATTCTGTACCAGTACAAACCTTTTCTCTGCAATTAAGTGCCAACTTCCCCACATGAATCAGAGGTGGTGGATTAATGATTTCAGACACAATGTCGTTTATCAAATAGTCACGGAAAACATACGCCCGCCCGAGGATCGAACTCGCGACCCCGAGATCCAAAGACTGTGCTAAGCGGTCGGTGCACAAGAAATTGTAGACGGCCGGACGAAGGACGATCACAAAAGCTCACCTTGTAACAACGTGACAGGTGAGCTAAAAGTATGTAATTTTTGCCAGCGGAATAGAAGTAAATATTTCAGCCCGCAATACAATTGTAACTTCTCAAGGCACCGAAACATTAAAATGTATTTCGCATTACTGCCTACTTTGTATATCATCAACATAATGATGACCCGCAGTGAACGTTTAAATTGTAATTTGTTATTTACTTTCCTATTCAAACAACGCTTAAATAGGATATCATTTTAGCAAATTTTCTATTATTAAAGTTTGCTTGAATAAAATTTGTAAATATGATATCTTGACCGGGGTTATTTACACTTTAATTTGGTAGTATACAGTTTACAAAATGTTCGCATACCAAACTCTATATATTTAAGCTGATCTGTATTTTATAACCACTTTACCGATGAACGAAAAAAAAAACACTTTTGATTACAGATGCTTTGTCCACAATTTTGTTTTCTTAATTGCAATAATACAAGTACATGTAATGCATGCTGTTAAAAAATGAAAACTTGTACAACTTTTGATAGTCCCAAATTATTACTTAAGCTACCTCTCATGACGGTCCATCCGCAGATCTGGCCGAAATGAAATTAGTTGGTAGATATCAGAGCGACAAGTGCCTACAACTTTGATAAAATAAAATAAAAGAAATCTAAAAAGAAATAACGCACCCGCACACGCACACGCACACACGCACGCGCACACACACACACACACACACGCACGCACGCACGCACACACACATTAAATTGAACAATACTGAGAGATTACGCATTCGAACCTTGCTACTAGCTGAAAAGTATTTCCTGTACAACTGTGGTCCGTCACTTAGAGCCAGCACCTGCTCTCTATCGACACGGAGCGCGAGGGTACCACGGTACGACAGTATGATGGCGGAGCCCGACTGTACAATGGCGATACCATGAGAGCGCGACAGTACGGTAATAACTGTCACGCTTAAATATCGTACCTTTGCGCTTCGCGTTGATAGGGAGCGGACGCTGGCCCTAACGGGACATAGTACTTCCCTGACCATCTGGTTTTAAGCACTCGGACATCGTTAAAAGGATAAAGAATTCTTACTTTTCTTCTTTGTTAATTTATTGTGTACATGCAATTTTATATAAATGAGGTATTCTCACAATCAGAAGCACAGACCTTTGATATTTTGAATCATTCATATCACGGATAGAGGACTGTCCTTGGTTCAAGTTAGAGGCCTTCGTGTATTAGTATAGGACACAAAGGTATCCGTTGGAGAGATTATCCAGGGTTTGAATGTAAATATAAAGGTGTTGTCCGAGTCAGCACGCTGTGTTTGATTATCTACTCTTGTCAAAATTTTAATTAACATTTTAAATCTTCTTAATCAGTTGAAAACTCATTCTTGAATAAAGATTTGCTGCCTCCTCTTATATAGATGGTAGAATGAAATACCTTCAAAGGACAATTTTCAAGTGTGTTTGAAAGTACACACGTTTTGAAAATACGGTGTCTCGGTACGGCTATCACCTTAGCTCTTAGTTTGGCCGTGTGCGGCTCGAGATCACGATAGCAAAGTGAGAAATTGCGAAAATTTCATGATTTCGTGGTACAGCATTGTGATCTCGCGCTTCGCCTATCTCTACGAAGAGCAAAGCGCGAGACCACGATAGTGAAATTACGAAATAATTTCGCGCTCGCGTTTCGCCATCGTGGTATCACATTTGCGCTTCGCCAGCATGACTACCATCAAAGAGGATTCGATGGACCTAACGGAACACCGCATGAACCGATTTCATTATTATTATTATTATTATTATTATTATTTGATATTTTTTTTTTTTTTGATATAACAAAAACGGGACAGACAAATGTTGATTTCAGTAGGCATGCTTTCCTTCATTTAAGACAAATTAGAGCTCATCAGCGACATTTGGGCATTTCTTTTACCGACTAACAAAGTACTGTCAGGTGTATAAACTGTATGACATGGGTAACAAATTCCATGCTGCCAGTAAACTAATCACGTGTAGCATCTATGTACTTATCTACAATTCCTTTCCATACAACAATCCAATTTATATTGTTACCCAAGTATTCCAGCTGTTCAAAACACTCTGATTTAATATATTTTACTAGAAATGAAAAATAAAGATTGATCAAAAAAGATAGATGAGTATTTAGCGTTACGAGACATTGATATCGCTGTTGTATAGAGTGGGACGGAGACTATGAATTTATACTAAATACTGCATGAACAATCGAAAGATGTTTCTTTAGCTATTTTATACTGTTGGACGTCAATCTTGGAGACGTGTTTCAGCTTAATTAGTCAAAGGAACAGCCTCTGAACACAAACCAGATATTTTTGTAAACAAATGTTGTAGAATTTCATTTGATATTGAAATATTTCTCACCCTGTGACAATAACACAACGTTTAAACAATGCACGCATGCTTAATTTTTCAACCAAAAAAGAGATATTGACTGTAAATGCTGTCCTCAACCTTATGACTGTTAAAAAAAGAAGAAAAAAACAGAGGCCTATCAAGATATCAAGATATGTTTTAGTTTTAACAAAGATATTGACTTCAAATTCGATTTGCCTTGTAGCAATTGAACTTTAAAAGTATAATCGTATGTACTTCAAAAGTTTCTGTCGCTTTTGAATGTTTACCTTCTTAATAAAAAGAAAGAATTCAAAGCTAAACTTGTACCTTTATGACATGGAATAATATTGATTTAAAATTGATTACTATGTACCGAGTAATCTAAATAAGGCATCAGGATGACGTGCATACAGCGTTTTTATCCTTGAAATACATGTTTAGATTATATTTCCTTCCATTGTAACACATTTGCATTTGAAATATGAAAAATATATTTAAAGATTTTCAGTGAATTGAGAGACTATTCGAATATCCCATTTTTTTACTTGAATGAAACGAGGCGCTGTTTTGGGAAAAGTAAAATCATAGGTTTGAAATAAAGCGGATAAAACATATAACTTCCCATTCTTTTGACTTGAATGAAACGAGACACTGTATTTAGGAAAAATGAAATCATTGATCTGAAATAAAGTGGATAAAATATAATTATGACTTGGGGAAATATAGAATAAGAAGTTATTTGTATTTTTGTAACTTTAAAAAGTGATTTTTTAGGCAATAGTGGATGTCCTTTGTTCCATAGTTTCGTGTTCATAGAGATAGTATGCGAATGATCTATTGTAATTCCTTGTTTAGGAAAAGTAAATTGGCAGGTGCGTTTGAAGATAAAATTTCAAAACAGACGAAAATCCCGCAACATCTTAATCCAGGAGTCCAAATTACTTTCACAGGGAAATTTTACCATGGTGTTAACGTCTCAAAGTGGGGTTCTATCAAACTGTGATACCACGCTGTCTTTGATACAGATTTGCGTTGATAGGTCATCAATTATAGAATTAAGGGGATTAAGATGGAATAAAGATAATAAATGATACAAATAGATACAATAGGGTCCTGCTAGATAATCCTGGCATAGCCTAGATGTCCTGTGGTATGTTATGACATATATCAACATTTCATTTCTTTTTAACTTTATGTTATATTAATGTCCATAATCCTCCCTTGGTGACCGCTTGCTGGTCAGATTTCCGGACGCCGGCTGAATCAGATGAACTTCCACTTAAAGACGCACCACAAAATAACTGTATTCTTTTGTATTTCCATGATGGTAATTATATATGATTTGCATGAAAAATATGAGATATACAAGTATTTAGTTAAAAATTGACAGTGATATATATTAGGCCAAGACAATGCGTTTAATGTCTTAACATTTTATTGAATTAAATGTAGCAATATGTACAGAAATCAGTGTATTTAGTCAAATTTCAACCACATTTTGTTTCTTAGACTGTGTAAGATTATTAATCATCTATATTCTTAAAACTATGCTGAAAATTGAAAAAGTTTGCAGATGAAGTTGTGAAAACACATTTATTCAAGAATGGCCTAAATTGTCCACCTGAAAACTTGTAGAATAGCTGTATATTACCTGTATTATAAGGATGATTTTCATGAAGTTTTTGTGGGTGAAAAAAAGTAGGTCACTAGGTCGTGATGGGTCTTTAAGGCACATACTTTCCATTATTACACGATTGCTTTTGTAAATCGCCGGTAAATAGTTTGTGCCATATGACCCGGTCTGTAGCTCACTTGCCGGTCCACAGTTCTCAATTTACCTGCGGGTACAAATGTTTAGAGTTAATTTGTGATGTCATGTAATGAAACACTTGATGAACATTGTATATGGACTGGAAAGTCATTCATTAATGCACACTACCATGCATGGACATTATTTATAAGTATATAATAGACGACTCCATTCCTATTGTCATCTTAAGTTTCATAAAAGTCATTGCATACCGCGATAAGTGTTGAAGATGCAATCGGCACATTATACATGTATATAGTGCCAAAGCAGCTCTAAGTGTCATCAAGGTAACCGAAACAAAAATAACATTCGCCTTGTTAATGTCCTTGGTGGCCGCTTCATGACTACTTTGCAGGCCACATTACAGGACTTAGGAAATGTCGTCTGCACCTTTACAGATGAAACTAACGTCTAAAGACACATTTATAGTTCTACTATATTTGATTTTAGTTACTAGTTACAAACTTTCTAGTTGATATATATAATTCATAAAAGTCTTTGACAGTGGATAGTGAAGCGATGGTGCAACTGGTAATGAGTCTACCATGATTTCACGCTTTGGCACCGGTACACAACTGATTTGCAGTGATGGGCACAGAGACAATCGGTGGTTATTGGCACCTGAATTGGTATTTTTTGTTTTGAGAAGCAATAAAAGTTTATTGGGAAACACAAGTCTGGACCCTGTCGTTCCTGCTTTATTCAATCTTTTATCGAGTTTTCATTTTACATTGTCCAAAATTCTAATCTTTTATATTTCATGTCAGTATATAAGTCGAATGGTAGAAAAAAAAGATGACATCAGCAAACATCATGCACGTAATGTAACCCGTGTCGCGTGAGAATCACTATACTGTTACAATGCTAGTGCTGTCATTAACGCTTTTTCAGTCTCAATTGTGTAAGAATATCTCTTGTTGACAGATTTAGTACAAATGTAGATGCACGATAAGGAGAATGGAGATACCTAATACCGAAAGTGGTATTCAGTGTTATAATTATATTTCATTTTGATACTACATATTTTATTTTCATGTCACGAAAAAGTAATACGACCTCTTCATATCATTGTTTACTTATAAGATGACATTGGTAAAAAATGAAATCTGGCCAGATGATGGTGGGAATGGGCTAGTTTGATTAGAATTTCGTAGAAAATGACAAATTAATTGCAATTTTGTTGAAACTGAGGATAAAACCCAAAAATATCACATTTTCACTGTTTTGGGTGTATTTTTTTTTCAAAAACTGCATATTTATAGGCTACTGATTGCTATATTTTGGCCATCAGAGGTAAAAGTGAACATCTATAACAGTTTAAATGTGTAATTTGCATGCAGATCAGAGTAGAAAATGTCAAAACAGGGCAAAACAAGGCTGAATTTAGGGTAACTGCTTCAAAATTGTGTCGCGACAGCTATTTTTGACAAAATCTGACGCTTTGTCTTATGGTACTGAAAATGCCGTAAAAACTTGGGAACTGGTGATATCAAGCTAAAACCTTGTATTTCTTCATGCATTTGGGTTTCTTGTACATTTCAAATGAAACACTGTCAGAGAAAAAAGTTTTTCTTATAGGCATATAGACACTAAATAGAAAAATGGCGCGAAAAAAATGGTAGTCGCATAATGGCGGACACAAATAGTCCTTAGTTTTTTGCTCTGTAGAGCTATTTTCCTTATTTTCTTTGCATTTTTTTTGTTGTTGCTAAAATCACATGACAGATCTATGCTTGACATGTAGGTAGCATTTTCATAATGAAATAACAACATGACAAAATTTTTCATGGAAACTTAGATCATACACCACCAGTATAATTTGGGGTCTCATTTTTTAGCTGATTTTGCAGTTTGTGTGTTTGACTGAAATTATTTGTCTTGCATCAAACATGACCTCCACTTTTCTTTTGATTTTTAGTTAGCACTGACAATATTCTTCAAGAAAATGTAAGTTACAGAAATTTAAAATGGGTCCTGATGTGTGCTGCGGTCATTGGAAATAGGTCAGTTTTATATAGAATAAAGAACAACAACTATTTAGTGTGTTATAACCTTATACTAAATCATATCAAGGTATATAAAACAAATATCATTTAAAACGAGCCTTTTGAAAATAATGTATCAGACGACCAAACTAATTTCTCAAACTTTTTCATCTTTTGAAAACGAAATTGCGTAATCATCCTGGAAGTTGTGAATTGTCAGGACAAATATTTGAACGAAACTATAGTCTGACAATAAAATAATTAAAACTTCGAAAATATTTGGTCTGTAGGCCTACATTGTAAAGAAGTGACATATCTTCCTTCAATCAATGAAAAAGCCATTGTACAACGAGAATAGAAGCTGTCTGTAATAACGATTTCATTGTAACCAGTCATAATTGGTTGTATTTGAACTAAAACCACCCGAATGTGTGTGTCCTCCGCGACTTGGTAAAAACCCACCCTTTTTTTTAAAACGAATTAACCAGTTTGCAAGTGCTGCATAAGCGGAACCCTTAATGTATTTTTCTAAATTGTTTTTCAAGAACATTAAAAATCAAAAACAAAATAAGGGTTCATTTTGATGCAAGGAATATATTTTCGGTTAAACAATGAATTCAAAAAATGAGACCAGAAATCGTAGTAGTGGTGTAGAGCTAACGTTTTAATCGCAAATGTCTTACTAAACTGTGCAGCATGTAGAAGTGTCTGGATTTGTCTTAATTTAGACAACTGAAATAGATAGGTAAGACGAGCGAAATTAATATAAGGGGCCGGGTGCAGAAATTTATTAATCTAATAAAACTTTTTTCAAAGATACACTTATACAAAGTGAACGAATTCATTGCTGATGTTTGGTTTAAAGGGGTACTTTATCACTGTAGGCTACAGTGGACCCGAATTGAAGTTGATTCTAATAAAAAATAGTTTTCCTTCGCTGTTACGAGCATCTCTGTATACCACAGAAAAAAGCGGTGTGGGTGCATTTTGTCTTAAACAATGTACTATAAAAACCATAAAGCAAATATTTATAAGCATATTTCGTGAGCAAATGATAACAGATCAACATAAAGGACACTTAAACGTCTTAAATCTTCGTGAAATGTTCAATGTTTAAACTCAAGTAGATTATTAATCTTTTATATATCTTCCGTAGGCAACCATGCGCTACAAGTACACCACATTTTTAAGCCTTCTTTTTTTTCTATTTTTTTTCATCCGGGGTAAAAGAACACTAAACTGAATATGAAATACATCATTACATCATTACATGCTCTTAAATATGCTCACAATAAAAGAATTTTATTTCACGAACCTGCAAAAAAAGTTCAATTTGAACACGTCAAGTTCTGTTCTGTTCTGTTCTGTAGCAGTCCCCTTTAACTTAATACGAAGTAGTTTTAAGTGGAAACATAAAATCTTGCAAGTTTCATTTTTTGTAAGACAGGTACATAGGGTCCTGGCCATCAATTCCCTGTCGTTTACAGGTTACGTCGATACATCAATATTTAGATACCATCTGGGATAGAAAATTGCAAAATAAATCGATGTCATTAAAAGCGACAACAAATATGTCTTTTGTGCGCCTGTTTCATGCCTCATTACATACACCCAGACAATGATAGAAGCTAGAACTATCATGCGACGTTTAAATATACATAAATGAGGTGAGAGGCAACCTCAAATAGTATGGATCAATATTTTGAAAAGATGAAAAATGTTTAAATGAGAGTTGGTAAACACGACATAATTCCTAAACCAAGATTAGAACGCGAATTTAGGTCATACTACGGTTTAATGGTTGAGGACTGACAGAAGGGTACCTTGGTAGAACCACTAAAGCTTTCTATACTGAGCCAGCTAGATTGTTTTCCTGACTGAAAAAAAAAGAAACACATACCGATCTTGGTTTTAGACCTACAAATTTGAGATGCAAGTCATACAAAACCACCTATGTATCAAGAATTCGACCACGAAGTCCTCTTGTACTTACGTATGCATTTAAGCACGACTGAAACTAAGTAACTTGAAATTGTTCGAACCGGTAGAAAATTACTGACGTAAATAAAACTGAGATAAGTGTTCTTTATCAATTTTATAAATAAGTCTCGAATGCCGATTTTTCAAGCATCATGCCTCCAGATTTGGCTAAAAAATAATCTTTCTTTCAAATTGAAGTTTTGATCATGTTATGAACATTAGAATATGAATTTTTGTTTTCTAAAATATTTTAAAAGTTCCAAATCAAGAAAAAAAAAGTTGACCGCGTCGGGAATCGAATCCCGGACCGCCGCGGCAATAAAGACATTTTCCCGTCTTAACCAATAGCGCTATAGCTGAAGTAGTGAATAATGACTTCAAAATATAGATATTTATAATCGAGACATTTTACCTTGAGTAAAAGCGTCACAAACGCTTTTCGATTTTCATAGTAAAAAGCAGTAAAAACAGAAAATTCTCATGTCGAACGATCTGGAGGCATGCCGCTTTAAAGGAATTCGACGTTACAGAGTTGAGGTCAATGCATTTTTGTACGTCAATTTGCATTATTTCTACTCGTTCTTGCAAGTCATGGTTACCATACGAATCCTTACTATTTTGATTGCATCTAGATTTAAGGGACCCAGCTGCCTATCAAAGTCATCGGTTGTGCACGGTAGAAAAATACCAGAAATGCATGTTTTATAGTGATAATGAGCATGATTGGACTTATCAAGATAAATCCGTCATCAGTGGTATCATCTGCATTTTTTCGTTCCATTTTTTGCAAGTATTCGTCAACCATTGCAAACACGAATTAACGCTCCTTTCAAAATTAAATAAATATCAAAATCACAATCAAAAAGTCTTTTCATGTGAAATTCAAGTTTTGCTGTAAACCGATACAAGACCGGGCTTACTGTTCTCAAATCTCTTTCTCGCTTTGTGAAGACTTAGGAGACCATGGTCGCCCATTGTATAATATTTGCATAGCAAATATTGTTGACGTGCTAAGGTTTCGGCAAATTACTCCGCCGATCTCTCAATGATTGAATGAAATCTTGATTACATACGAGGATGTGAAACATGTAAATACATTTAATACGTGGACCATAACAACATTTGAGAAACTCGTTATGGGTATTTCACATTTTATATTACAGTTGTGTCTGTGTTTATCTCCGGTTTGTCAAAATATTGGCAATTAGATATCAATTTGCTACAGTTAGGAAATACTGACTGATAAGGTAACAGACAGACTATCGGTTCTTATGACTTAGTATGGAGAAATGAAACAGTCAGGTTTGAACAATAATGATGTATAATGTAGGTTTTGTCATAATTGACGGAACTAATGTTACGTGAAATTTACGACAATTTTGCGTTAAATGTATTTTATGCTACAGTTAAATTCAAATTTACACTTTATTTGTACTTTTTCAGGTTATACATGTATTTGGAATTCCACACTACCCTACAATTTCGTGAGATAAACTTGTAAAGCAAAGGCCTCAGATCTCAACAGAAAAGCTCGTAAATCGGATGTGTAAACAAAGACAAGAGAGGATGGTTATTAATTATCTATAAAATCTTCAAAAACAGTCGTGTTCGCTAGTGCAGTTGAATGAAGATTACGGCGAACAAAAGACTAATGTCTTTGAAACAACATCAGATCTTAGACAAGCCTGAGCGGACAATCTAGATGGAAGCGCTGATAACGACGAAGACAGAGATAAGGCCGTTGAGCTAAGTGATCATTATCTGGAAAATTATATTGTAAATGTACAAAAGGACAACAATAAACAATATTTTAGGTATAAGTCACGGAGTCAAATCTATTAGTTTTTAAACCGATTACTATATTTCGACGTCTAAATTAAGGGAAGTGGTTTCAACGTCTGAATGGATGAAGTTGCCATTTTGTGACCAGAAGATTAATTGTAAGGTTTAATTCACTAACTGGATATGGTTTCTCCATTCGATGTTTCAGCTCTGGAATGAAAACATGCTTATGAGGTCAAAACATGGATTAATAAATATTCTGATTTTTTTTCATTACCAGTTAATTATAAGACTGAACAATTGATGTGAAATCGATTTGTAACTTCGTGAAAGATTGTAATAACACTTGGCTTATTTTTGTGAGAAAATTATTAAGGTTATTCAGGTGCCCGATATTAGATTACCTACCGTTCTCACATCGCATAAATTATCTATTGAAAGAGAAGGTTCGACGAATACGCTGACATTGAACATCTATGTCAAATCATCGCTTCGGCTTTAATGAAGCCAATTTGTGTGCTCTAAGTGCAGGTTGAGATATTAAAGCCGACAAGTAGGCCCCAAGACCAAGCACTTGACGTGTTCTTATGTCTTTGATTAACGTGTTGGCTTACACGAAAGTGATTCTCTTAAAAGGTTGAAATTGATTTTCATATACGTTTCACACACGGAATACAGTAGGCGGTTTAGATAAAACAGATTTTAGAAAATTGATTAATACGTTGCATGGAAACAAAGACACAAATATGCAGACGATTTTGAGAAAATGATTTAACATTTAACACGTGTAGTTAAAGAAAAGACAGTTCGTATTCAAGGACGTTGTTAACATATAGGAAGAAATTATTCACAATATTGCCGATAAATACAAGCGCCGTTATACCAAGGACATTAAAATTTCTAGGATGTATTAAATTCAACACTATAACACGATATTTGAACAAGAAATAAACCGCTGCAAATGTGTGCAGGTGAATGCATGCATGATCAAGGTTTACCCAGGAGGATGGATTAAATGTTCTTCAACGGGGAAAATCTATCGAGATATTACACATTTATTAAATATGTGTATTGATAAAAATGAGACATACGTGCACTTAAAACCCCACCAAGTTTTGAAGATAAGAGCAAATTTTGAATGATATCTGATCTGATGTAACTAACATAACTATCTGTGGTCTTAAAATGTTTGATATTAATCGGACCTAGATATGATCGACATGTATATGTCTAATTTATGTGATAAGCGAATTGTCAAAGGATTTCAAAATAGATAATTGAACAATTAAGAGATACGGACAGAACAGAACAGAACAGGACTTACTTAAATCGGGAGATAACAATTTTATGCATGTTTTGTATGCATGAAAGCAGACATTTACTACCAAGTCAGTGATGGCATTAATCCATCTTAAAAGTACGGAAATTAAATCAGATTTATACTCGTAAATCAGCAGGGAAATTAATCCGTGTGGATTATCACAGTGGAAGTAGAGCGGTATAAAGTGGGAAAAATACATTGTATACGTATGTAAATTGAATAAAACCGCCATGATGTGCCTTCTTAAGTGATTTTAATATCCCATGTTTGGGATTACTGAAGTGTGTTGATTGAAGGACAGATAAAGAAGATCTGTTAATAGCTATGAAAAGCGCATAATGTCAACGTCAAGGGAAGAATATCGGGAGTAAACGTTAAAATAAAGGTAATAACTTCTAAATTTGGAACACGTTTAAGAGTTGGTGTTTCATTGACAAGTTGTTTTGTTTTGGAAATTGAAGTTAATGTACTATTTAGATAAGGAAAGAAATACAAATACACCGCACGGTTGTAGTAACCGGAAGGTATAAATAACGATCAAGTTGACATAAGCGGCCATTAAACGGCAATTAGTAAGGACTGTGAAAAGTTAGATAATCTGGATAGATCGATATTCGGACAGATAAACATTTGCTTTGGATTGTAATATTGGATAAATAGTATTCATACCAGACAGGATACTTCAATGAAACTCTTACACCATA
Organism: Mercenaria mercenaria; assembly: GCF_021730395.1. Taxonomy (NCBI): domain Eukaryota; kingdom Metazoa; phylum Mollusca; class Bivalvia; order Venerida; family Veneridae; genus Mercenaria; species Mercenaria mercenaria. The sequence continues at coordinate 101,172,325 of NC_069363.1, forward strand.
TTAATACTGTGGAACACAAATAGATGAGTTCAGGATGACAAGGAGAGTTGTGTGATCTGCAATAAAAATGTAATTGTTGAGTCGTTCCCCTGCCTTTGATAGTGTCGAGTATTGATTTAACAAGGGTACTTCAGTTTTATAACATTTGTACTGAATAGATTTTACTGAAATAATAAAAAAGCTAGGGATATTGAACAAAGACACGTGAAAACATACGCCTACTCCGTGTTCGTTTGTTAATTTCTGGAAATATATTGTTAACTGAAGGGACAAAATCTTCAAAGATTATTGAATAGTTTTGGATTAATACTGAATTAATGAATCCTCATTTATGCCTGAACATATGCACACATGACTTCATACATTACTTTCATTCAGTTAACAGGTATTGAACGCTTTCATTACACTGAAAAACTGGCCGACAGTGTACACTGCTGATCAATGCAACAAGAATGCAAACCTGAATATAGTTTATTTGTAAAGCGTAACATATTCTGTGTCAGAAAGGGAGATGTTGAATGGATAATGGACATTTTTTTGTTTTCTCACCTGGCACATTTAGAGGAAAATTGTTTAACTTGAGAAAGAAGTGGCGAACGAATTTGAAATGAGAAAAAAGCCACACATTTTCAAGACAGTACAAAATTTACATATCCTTAATGCCGTGCAATGGGTACTGTTTATATGATTCTAAATGCTGGATTATTTCTGTTGGAGACGATCATGCAGCTTTGTGTGGTTGGAACACACAGCAAGGGGTCGGAGGCATTGTTTGTGATCCTGCTAGCGGTTGTAATGGGACCATTAATACTGATAAACTTTGTCTCGGCCATTCAGGTGACAAGGACCCAAGACTTCTCTGGGAAAGACATTGGCAGAGCTGTATGCATAGGCTTACATTCTTTTCAACTTGGAATAGTATGGAGGTCTTTGAAATTGCTCATTCTATTCGACCATAAAGACTGGCTGGATTATTTAAACATGAGACTGTTTCATACAGGTTTCCAAAGTCTTCCATTTTGTATAGTTTTAACCTACAGCATGTTTATAAATGAAACAAATGCAGCACTTGATATTGTGACTGTTGTTTTTACGCTTGTATCAGCTTCCATTTCATTGACTACCTACAGAACAGGGAATATCCTGTTTGAATCCGAGGAAAGTGAAACTAGACAGTTTTCTGTCAAGAAGCATGTATGCATTGTGTTCTTATCACTAAGTACATTTTCAGTTCTTGTGTCAAGATATGCATCTATTGTGTTATTTGCTGTTGTAAAACCCCTATGGATTATTTTACCTTTGTCATTACATCTTTTGATTAATTTATGTATAGAAGTCTCAAAGTTAAAATGTGATGATGAAAATATTTTGTCTAAAGTAGCCATTGCAATATATAAATCTTTTGTTAATATTTTTGACATGGTAGGCAGGGACTATTCCGGGGTAAAGTGTTCTTATGTGTTATTTTATAGTTTGATGTTAATAGAGAATCTGGTGTTTAGTTTTTACTGGATGTTAACGGCGTCGTTTGACGAGAGATTCAAGTTGCTTGCAGTTCTGATGATACTTATGTGTTTCATAGTTGGTTTAATTGTAAAATTTGCAAGTTGTGGATGTATTTTCAATGTTGAATCAGATATTCTCAGTGATGCTTTTAATAATCCTGAACTTAAAGATGTAAAACAAGAAGAGAATGACAAATTTGACAAAGCAAATACAAATGCTGTGGAAGAGAATGACATTGTGTTCCATGAAATTCGTCCCGGTGAAAGCGGACAGGGATCTGGTGTAGCTGTGATATCTAGAACCGCAGAAACGCCAGTGTCGAGATATAAACATTCCAAACAAGGCAGCTCAACAGCGTCTTCGAACAGTCGTCTTCGAGAGTATGATAACCATGCATTTGTAAAGTCTCAGGGAAACATTTCATCACATTCACACATGACACCTAACAGCAATAAACGATCTCAAGGAAGTGATAATAGGCATTCCTCCGATGGTGCTGACATTTCATGCGAATTTAGAACATTATCTGCTAGTAGTCAGGAAAGGTCACATAGTAGTCAAAGACAGTCACGTGGTAGTCACGAACCTTCTGGTAGTAGTGCCAAGCGATCTCGGGGTAAAGGCGGACCGTCAAAATCAAAACATAAATATACTAATGATGAAGTAGATCCTTATTCCACAAAAGACTCTAGAAAACCGCCACTCAAACCAAAGATTATTGTTTCTGACACGAGTAAACATGCTGCCATGAAGCCTACCCCACCTCAAAGACATTTAATTCAAATGAGCAATACAGATTTAGCATCTTCTAATAGTAGGTATAGCAGAAATACAAATACCATGAATGGAAGTATTCAGCATTATAATTATAATGGTTTTGATGATCCTTTTAGAGAAAAGAAATTATTTAACAGAAACAAACAAAGAGCAAACTCGAGATTAAATAACTATCATCAGCATAATCATCGTAATAATCAACATATTCATCAAAAATACCCATCAAATATGGACTACTCATTGGATTCATCGGAATTATACCCGTCCATGACGTCAGACACGTCAAGTATGTCATCATATCCAGACACTAATGAACGAAACTGGCGAAAACAACGTCAGCGGATCAGGAATAAAATCAGACATTTTGAATCACGTGATGGCTATTCAACGGATGTTTCAAATTCGGATTACCTCAGTTTTAACGATTATTCAATGGAAGATTCTAGTTCTTGGACAGAATCGTCTTCCTCTTCTGACGGAGCAGCAACATGGCCGCCATCTCACACCGCGAATTTACTTAAAATGTACAATATTCCCGACAAAAATTCTTCCACTGAAAATATCATGCACTGGTTAGACACCATGGAAGCGGAAGAATCAGCTCACGACACATCTTTTTCCACGCTTAATGAGCCGTCAATTGCCAGTGACACCGATATAAGTTTAAGTGCAATGCAAACATTTGAGGTTAAGAAAGAGAAAAAGAAATTTAAAAGATTGATTTCAAAACCAAAAGGATTACTTTTGAAGTTTTCAAGTTTGAATTACAAAGGAAAAGAAAAGAGCCACCACAATAGACCGTATCCATTGAAAAAGGATACAGGGATAGACCAAGGGTTACCGGATATAAATAACAGCCAAGATAAACATGTAGAACAGGTTTCTATGTCTAAACGAAATAACGGAATGGTCCCTCTGCCTACCATGCCTCTACCAGTCGATAGTGTTCAAGAATCTATTGTATAGTATTAAATTTAATCTAAATATTTCATGTCTGATGCGTTCAATATTTTATATTCAATATTTTGCAAAATGGATTTGATACAAATGTTTATCTAGATTGTTGATCAAAATAGATTATCAAAATTGCTATCTTTGACCTTCATTACTTCTACATTATTCATGCGATCTAACGGTGCAGATATAGATCAAGTCGAGATTACCCGTACGATGAGCTACCTTATATCGTGAATAAAGTCCATTATACAAATTATTAGCAAAAACTTGTTTCTTCAGATTTTTTATCTATGCTGTAATTTCAAGGTTCGCATAAACGCTCTAGGCGTGTCGTCGTAAAATTTCGTACATTTTCCAACTTCAGAATTTTTTTTAAAAATACTTTCATTGATGGGATAAATAAGTATTTTTCATCGTTAATAGAAAAGAAAATCTTTATACACCTATGTTTATAAACAAGGTTTAGGCATGCCAAGTATTTCAATATTACCAAGACTTGTTGACAACTATCTTCACGATAGAGCATCACGTAAAAATATTTTTGCCGTACATGTACTTAAAAATAATCTAAATATTGAATGCTACACCGACATGAATCGCCCTGGATAAAAAATACTATACCTTCATATCTATAGATGTTTTGGACCAGAACTATCTGATGCGAAATATCAAGAAAATCGCAATTAAATGGCCCCATATTAGCAAAGATGATCCATTATGAATCATATTATCACTGTACAGAGACCACCTACTATGAGCCATACTTTTAAATTTGTATATCAGTTTATTTACATAAGTTATGAGAGAAAAGTCGTTTATAATGAAAAGTTCACCGAAGTCAGATATCAAATAATATCAACAAGTCAATGAAGGAGCAGTTGAGGTATATAATGAGGTAATTGACGGATATGTAGGAGTAATTGAGGTATATATGGGCGCCAATGTTTCAATGATTGTTTTGTCATGTACTTTAAAGTTCTGATACACCTCCGCCCCACCTTCCCATAATCTTTGATTATATCTTTCCTGTTATTAATGGTACAATTTTGATTTTTAAAATGTGTAGACAAATATGTTGTTAATAAGTTTTTTTTAGATTTCAACACAATCGAATGAAGCTATGGTATCATTTTAGTTATTTTACTGCTACAACCCAGTTTCAATAAAAAAAAACAAAAAAAACAATTACACATAAACGTCTAGAGTTTGGAAACGGGCGAATGTCGTCACAAGGCAGGAAAAACTTGACATAAACAACACTTTTTTATCTGATATCTTGAGAGTTTGACATTTTACTATAAGCTATATCCGTGGAAACGTGGAAAGTCAGTATCTACAGATTTAAATCCTTTTAAATTGATATTCGTTCGTTTCATAAACACAATACATGTATGTATATATTTGTGATTTAAAAAAGTGGGTAGAGGTAATAAAGTAAATATTCGATTTTGTTGAAATTTTCTTTATGATATTATCAACTCACTTTTCTAAATGTGTAAGATATCTGAAAAAAAATGTACTGTAAGAATTGTGAAAGACATTACAAGACTTCGTCTGTGTTCAGACCCTGTGTTTTGTTCACATGTGATAACTCCTGAGGCTATTTGTATAATTTTGCATAATGATGTCCCTTTTCTTCTCAAAACACTAGATAAGTGGATAAGGTGTCGGGCGCTCAATCCAGGGGTTTCATCACAATCGAGCTGATTAAAAAATTAAAAAAGATTATCTATTCAGTAGACTATGCAGTTGAGGTTATGCGATTTGTATATAATCATATATCACATCTACAAGTACTAGCACATTGTTCCAGATCTTTTGAGAGGAGAATGGTTTATTTTAAAAAGTTCTATCCAAATGTTTTTCATCAAAATTGCATTGTTGTTATCCCTGGATATCAATGATAGCACATCATCAGTTTTGGATTATAACAAAATAAATATTCTGACTGAAAATTACCATAATAAATATGGTATATCCGTCCAGGTTTCTCTTCTTTTGTTGTATTTCTATGTAGTATACACTAGTCAAAGTAAATAAGGGTATAAGATTTTTTTTTCACTTCGTTTGTAATTTCATAAACAAGTTTCGTATTCCACACGAAACGCTTAACCGTAATTCAGAATCCACTGTCCTTTATAAAATAAACAATAAATTACGAATTATCTGTCAAAATTATGAAATTATATCTTACTCGTGATGACACAAGAATTTTTAGGATTGTTAAAATAGGACGAAGATTTTGTTGTACTTTTGCTCAAAGGTTTTAAAAGTCACATTGACACAATTATATGTTATAAGATATTCTCTGTCGGATGTTACTCTTTAGCTTCCAGTAGGAGCGGATTGTTCGGCGCCCGTCATAGTACGTCTATCATACATCGACCTGCGACATCCTTTTATGCCACCCCCACACCCAATCGGACCGTAAGTCCGTCCGTTCCTTTGGTTTCTGATTGATAACTGGAGAACAGTTCGGCACAGGAACCGCAACTTAGTAGGCAGGTTGATTGCATCAGTAGGTCACAGGTCGAGGTTACAGGAATCTTGAGACTGTAAACGGGTTTCCGCTGAATTGATAATGGTAAGATAGGAACAAAACTGTGGGATAGTTGATGTCAAATATCTAAAGGGTAGTGTGTATAGTGTAGATGGTCAAAGGGGAACAAATCTGATGTATAATTACGATCAGCTATCTTCGATTCAGTGTGCATGGTGAAGAGGGTCAAATCCGAGGGATAGTTCGGGTCAGATATTATCAAAGATAGTGTTGATGGTGACAGTAGACATTACGTATCCAAGGGAAAGTGTGGATGGCATAGGGGGCAAAATCTGAGGAACAGTGTGGTTGATATAAAAGGGCTAACTTTAAGGGAAAGTTGGGGTTAAATACCTTAAGGTTAGTGCACATGGACTGAAAAATAGTTAAGATCAAATATATGAAGAAAAGTGTGGATGGTGATGGGGGACAAAATTTGGGTCATATATCTTCAAGATAGTGTGGATGGTATAGGGGTACTAAAGCTGGGGGATAATTTGGTCCAAACATCTTACAGATAGTACGGATGGCGGAGTTGGTCTGATATGGGGGCAGTTAGCTTCAAATACTCAGGGATAGTGTGGATGGTGAACGGAACTTAATCTGAAGAATAGGAACAAATATATGAGCCGCACCATGAGAAAACCAACAAAGTGCATTTGCGGCCAGCATAGATACAGATCAGGATCCATACTGTTCGCTAACAGTTTCTCTAACTGAAATAGGGTTTGAAAGCGAACAGTATGGATCCTGACCAGACCGCACGGATCCATGCTGGTCGCAAATGCACTATGATGGTTTTCTCATGGTGAGGCTCAATTATTATTAGATACAATGTTGGTGGTGAAAGAACTAAATTATAAGGGTCAGTCAGGATCAAATGTGGACACTAGCGTATTAGCGATGTTTAAAGTTGTTATGGAAGGGCAACAACACATTTGTTCACAGACGAACAACAATGGCAATATGATCACATACTTTCCGATATTATATCATTGTGCTTGCAAGAACAAGCAGTGACCAGTACATAGACGATTTATCGTGTCATATTGTTCTTGCTCTTTTTGACGGTTTGTCGTAAAGTGATGTATATATGAGTCGCACCATGAGAAAACCAACATAGTGCGTTTGCGACCAGCAAAAATCCTGAACAGAATGAACCTATTGCAATTAGAGAAACTGTTAGCGAACAGCAAGGATCCTGACCAGACTGCGCGGATGCGCAGGCTGGTCTAGATCTATGCTGGTCGCAAACGCACTATGTTGGTTTTCTCATGGCGTGGCTCATATTTTAATGAGTTGGCCATTTCTATACGGTAGCTTTCTTTCTCCTGTTAATGAGTGTATAAACTTTATAAACAGATGGTAAAGGATAAGTGAAAGGACTAAAAGGAGAGACATTTTATTGGGAAAACCGATATAAACTTTTGATTTTGTATAACAACATGCATGATGAAAACGATGAATATTGATGAATGACTGTTGTCACGAAAAGAGACATGGTAAAATTACATTATATTACAATTAAGCATTTCAGTAAACAGAAGTACTTGGTTGCGATATTTTACAGTCAGTTCTTTTAAGCACTTTTAAAACCTACATTGTTATACATGACATGATCATTATCACTTGATATCTACATACACATATATTTGAACATCTAAAAATCAAGGTTTCCCTTATAACATTTATTCATAATTTTAACATGACATCATAAAATCTGACTGGTCAGTCAGAAAGCATTGTCCAGAGCCTGTCCTTTTGTGCTTGGGCTTAACAAAGAACTGTTATGCCACAAAAGTAATATAGATGCATTTTGGTATTCAGTACGAAAATTCGGCCCAGTTGTATTTTCCGAGTACTAAACGGATACGGAAACTGGCTTGCAGTTTATCAGCGTGTATGTTCTATTTGGTCGCATTTTAGTACCGAGTATATGCGTTGGTGTCACTTTTTGGTTTAACAAAGTACTGTTTCCTTGAACATATACTGGCTTATAAAGTGAATGTCACTGTAATTCAGAAATCAACTTCAGTTGTTAACCATACATGCCCCAGAAGATGGCACAAGCTACAAAACTGCAAATCTTCAAATACGCTTTGGTTTTAATCCAAGATTTAATTTTGAGATTTTAAAGAAAGTGCAATAAAACGGTAAAGTTAACCCAAGAGAAATGTTTCGGATAACTTAAAAGTACGTAAATGGATTATTATGCAATAGCCCATGATCTTCACTTACATAATCTTCTATCAAAAGTAAATAATACAAGAAAAGTTACTGCTATTTTAATATTTCAGCTTATGACCACAAAATATTTTAATCATATGCCTAGCTTTTATTTACAGACTTAATTAAAATATTTTGGTTGTCGTCGACAGTTGTAACTTCAGTTTTGTGTTAAAAAGATATCTAAATTAAATGTTTCCCATATCAGTTATGATACAAGTGTGTTAGTTATGCAAGATATTTTCTTCGATAGTAAATAAATAGCAAAATATTACATACAATTTGACAATGCAATAGTTCGTGATATCTGAAAGGAAACTTAGAATTCTCTCCATTTATTTTTTTTTTCAGTTCTGTGGCATTTTCGGGTAAAAGTGGAACTTTACCTTTGTAATTTTGTCTCTAGAGTATATTAAATTTCGTCTATTTTTCTTTTCAAAAACTTGATTAAAATGTTTATATTTTGTATCAATCTTAAGAAGGGCAGGAATAGGAAACTTTCAGTTTTAAAGTGTCTTACACATGACTGGAGTTTAATTTATCATTTAAAAATCAAGTTGGATTCGGGTATTTTAGGCAACACATGTTTATAAAATCCAGATAAAGTGTCTGGGATAGAAAGTTAAAGGGAGGTAATGCTGATAATATATTGCAATTCATACGTGTGAGTTACACGGCTTTGACCTTATTTCCCAGTATGTCTGTTTGTATTCATATTTTCTATAAAAATACAATAATGTAAAGTCAGATGAAAATAATCACATAGATCTAAAGTATACTATCCGATAGTCTATTCATGTATACACAGCTTTCAGTTTGGTGTAGAATGAACATGAGATTACATGCAGTGGGCATCTTCTATGTACAGTACCTGTAATAAACAGAAAAAACATAATCATAACAGATAAGAAAATCTAAATTTTTCATTTGGCAATGGGCATGCGTACTAAACAAAATTCTTACACATATCAACTAAATGATTGCTTACATGGCAAAAACTAATATCATATGTGTAAACGGCAAAATCAATACAAGGTCGGTGCTCCATGTCAATAATAATCATAGTGTTGCGGCAATAAATGAATACATCCTTGAAATAATACATAAGTCTGTCTATTCAATAAAACGTTTTCTAAATACTTTAGAATGAACAGGTCTGGTTCCACCTTTGCATGACCAGCTTAGCATGCAACTGCTGCATATCCGACTGGTGAAGACTATAAGTCTTCAAATACTGAACGTTACATTCATTCACTTCTAAAGCCAGACAAAAAGATCCTCAATCCATAAAATGAAAGAATTTGTCACGGCGTTTAGCATTATGCATTTGGCAATTAACATTTAGCATTCAGTATTTGTCATTGTAACATTTGTATTTAGCATTTAGTACAACTGCAATTGGCATATGGTGTTTAACATAAAGTATTTGGCATACCGTATTTGGCATTCAGCATTCTGTATTTAGCATGTGGTAATTAGCACCGGTCTTCCAAAACTATGGAAGGCCGGTGCGTCATGCTAATGCCAAATGTCAATTTATTAATGCTAAATGCCAAATACCTAATGCTAAGTACCAAATGCTTTATGCCATATATCGAATGCTAAATACCAAATGCTCAATGCTTAATGTCAACTTGATTGCTAAATGATAAATGCTAATCGTCAAATTCTTTCACTTAGTGAGTTAATGATCTGTATCTTTAAACTATTAAATGCTAAGCTCCATTGAATTATGTGAAAAAATGAAATGTTCTATCAGTCTAATTTGAAGCAATATCATGTTCTACCTGTCATAGGTACTTGGGACTAAAACTGTTTACTCTTAAATGTTTAGAAAACGTTTCTTATAAGAAAAAAAAGTTATATAACAAAGACTAATGACTATTTAAAGGTTAAATTGCCCTTTATTTGAAAAGAGCACTTTGCAATTAGCATTTGGCATTTACTGGTTAGCATTTCGCAATTAACAATTAGCATTTATCGTCTGACAATTACCATTTGACAGTCAATAGTTGACAATAAAATTTTACCACAATAAGCATTTTGCGCTAACTTTTTGTCATTTAGCTAATGGCATTTAGCATAGAGCACCGGCCTTCCATACAAAACATTAGAAATGTATAAAATTCAAGTGAAAGGAAGACAGAAAGTAAAGATAGAAAATGAAAGCTGGAGTTCAAATTTTCAAAGTTGTCACACGAACGCTGACGTTCATAGACAAAGTTTAGAGGATATATAATTTAGTGTTACTATACTGACCCACATGTTAGATCACAGTTTCCTAATGTAAAGTTGAACAAGTCATGCAACAAGCTATTTGAATTGTCTGTACAGTTGGTTTGGTTCTTCCAGTATTCGCAGGCGAATGTCGGGGACCTATCAGAACACGCTGTAAGAAAAACCCGGAGTTTGGTACAACATTTAGTATGCTACAAAAATATATGATAACATTATAACATATTTAATATCTTTAAAAATGCAATATGATATGCCCAGTTTGAAGTTCTCCTGCTTTTTCGTTTTATCTAATAAGAGCGAGGTTAGTTAAAACGTCGCGTCACTACCGCACCAAACGACGTCTGCTTAACATGCATGTACTCAACGTGATGACGTAAAGTCACGTTAGGTAAAGTCTTATTTTGCTGTGACGTGTTTCTGTCGTTATTCCTCCGTATTTACATAGTGATGACGATAAGAACTATTTATAGTTTATGTCCATGTCTGAAATTTAGCTCCGGGCCATCTGAAATCTTCGTCCGCCATTATAGCAGCAATGCCATCTATACCAGATATATTCGTCTGCGTTTAACCGCCGGAACCTATTTGCAATTAATCTGTCTGTAATAATGAAATTATATTTTGAAATAATAAACAAATACATTTACTTACGAGCGAGTGTTGTTGTGGTAGCGGATATGTTAGAGCACACAAGATATGGGCAGCATTGTGGGAAGGTCAAGGTCGAATCTAACACATACTCGCAATTGACTGTATCCAGGAATTCAATCTGCTCGGGACAACTGAAATAAAAACAAGAGAACCATGATGGTCCTGAATCGCTCACCTGTCCCCACATGACCAAGTTTTAAACCGAGTATGACATCGTTTTTTCTATTATTTGACATTGTGACCTAGTTTTTGAGCTCATGTGACCCAGTGTTGAACCTGACCTAGATATCTTCAAGATAAAAATTCTAACCAATTTTCATGAAGATCCATTAAAAAATATGGCCTCTAGAGAGGTCACAAGGTTTTTTATTATTTGACCTACTGACCTAGTTATTGACAGCATGTGACCCAGTTTCAAATTTGACCTAGGTATCATCAAGGTGAACATTCTGACCAATTTTCATGAAGATCCATTCAAAAGTATGGCATCTAGAGAGGTCACAAGGTTTTTCTATTTTTAGACCTACTAACCTAGTTTTTAATGCAGTTGACCCAGTTTCGAACTTGACCTAGAGATCATCAAGGTGAACATTCAAACCAACTTTCATACAGATACAATGGAAAATATGGCCTCTAGAGAGGTCACAATGTTTTTTTATTATTTGACCTACTGACCTAGTTATTGACAACACGTGACCAAGTTTCGAACTTGACCTAGATATCATCAAGGTGAACATTCTGACTTACTTTGATGAAGATCCTTGAAAAGTATGGCCTCTAGAGAGGTCACAATGTTTTTCTATTTTTAGACCTACTGACCTAGTTTTTGACCGCAGTTGACCCAGTTTCAAATTTGACCTAGATATCATCAAGATGAACATTCAGACCGATGTTCATACAGATCCCATGAAAAATATGGCCTCTAGAGAGGTCGCAAGGTTATTTTTTATTATTTAACCTACTGACCTAGTTTTTGACGGCACGTGACCCAGTTTCGAACTTGACCTAGATATCATTAAGGTGAACATTCTGACTAACTTTCATGAAGATCCATTGAAAAGTATGGCGTCTAGAGAGGTCACAAGGTTTTCCTATTTTTAGACCTACTGACCTAGTTTTTGACCGCATTCTGACCAACTTTCATAAAGATCCCACAAAAAATGTGACCTGTAGAGTGGTCACAAGCAAAAGTTTACGCGCGTCCGGACGACGGACGCTGCGCGATCACAAAAGCTCACCTTGTCACTATGTGACAGGTGAGCTAAAAAATCTCATCGTCTGTTTTATGTTTACAAAACATTTTACAAAATGCCTTCTAAATGCTATTTTACACTTATAAGATATATTCTGTACTGACTCTAATTTATATAATGTATGTAGACCACGCTGTTGTTATGGGAAATTTAGCTATTTTACAATTATTCCGTGTCATGATTTGTCAGTTAGACCGTGAGCTCGACTTCCCAGCCTTTTTATTTTAATATATTCCACAGCAAGTAACGGAAAACAACTTACTCATAGTTGATTTGCCATTTAATTGTTTCTAGTGCACCTTCATAACACACTCTTCTATCACAGGCGCCGGCAGAGCTTGTCCAGTTATGTAGATGTGTCCGTGTAACACCGTCGCCGTCTATACAATCTGAGGGGATAAATGAAATACTGAATGCCAAATTGAAAAAATCTGGCCCTGGCCTAATGTTTATAAACCTGTGTTTAGAGATATGAGAGTGGGTTGAGTGTTGGAATGGTATATCAAACATGCGTAAGATGTGATGGCGTTCAATAGTATATGTCCATTGGTCTAAACGTAGCCATTTGATTAACGATATGAACTCGTAGTGATTCGTGGGCATGGCCAAAATACGTATTGTCACCCAGCAGGGATGTCATGATATTGGTGGAAGAAGGGATGGGGGAGGTTATAGCAATACACGTACACAATCAGGGAGGAAATTAACACAACAAATGTAAGAAACGCATAGGCTGTCTGTACAATCAGGGAAGAAATTAACACAACAAATGTAAGAAACGCATAGGTTGTCTGTACAATCAGGGAGGAAATTAACACAACAAATGTAAGAAACGCATAGGCTGTCTGTACAATCAGGGAGGAAATTCATGCAACAAATGTAAGAAACGCATAGGCTGTCTGTACAATCAGGGAAGAAATTCACACAACAAATGTAAGAAACGCATAGGCTGTCTGTACAATCAGGGAGGAAATTAACACAGCAAATATAAGAAACGCATAGGCTTTCTGTACAATCAGGGAGGAAATTAACACAACAAATGTTAGAAACGAAGAAGCTGTCTGTACAATCATGGGAGAGGGGGCGGAAATACACCAAATATAAGAAACGCAGGAACTGTCCCAACAATCAGGGTCGGGTGGGGGAATACACCAAGTGTAAGAAACACAGAAGTTGTCCTAACAATCAGGGGTGGGGTGGGGGGAATACACTAAATGTAAGAAACGCAGAAGATGTCTGAACAATAAGGGTGGGTGGGGGTTGATACATCAACAGTAAGAAACGCGGAAGATAGCTGTACAATCAAGGGGGAGGGGGTGGGGGAGGGGAGAATGTAGAAGCTGTCCGTACAATCAGGGGTAAAAGTAACAAATATAAGAAACGTAGGAGTTTTCTGTACAATCAAGGGGGAAAATACATCAAATGTAAGAAACGCAGAAGCTGTCTGTACAATCTATGAGAAAATGAACACACTGAAAGTGGTCCTTCAAGTTCTGACTTAAGCCCAGTAGAATTTAGTGTTGAATAAAGACCACACGATTTATATAGATCTTTATAGGGTCATGTTATTCTTGATAAAACTGACAGAGTCACTTTTGTAGTATGATCTTTCAACATTTACTAGTATATTATATTCAGAAATTTCTCATAATCAGGTGGCAGTTACAAGACAACGTTGATATCAAATTTTTTACAGGCTTATTTATCGTTTCAAACAAAGTATAATAAATCTATGGCATGTTAGTATTTCATAGTTTTTGTTTTATGAACTACGGTACATTAAAATGCTCTGAGCTACCTGAAGAGGGTGGAATATCGAATGTTGAAAATCATAGTTATGTTCAAAATCATTGTCTTGATTTCGTAATAATAATAATAATAATGATAATAATAATGATAATGATAATAATAGAAAGAAGAAGAAAAGAAGGAAAAGGAACACCAACAATTTCTACAACTGCTACAACAACACTACTGCTGCTGCTGTTACTACAACTGCTACTACTACATTGCAACAACAGCAAAAGCAGCAGCAGGAGCAACAGCAGCAACATTATTGAGGATAACATACGATAGCCAGTCTAACATATGGTCCAAACGCATCCTTATTGACATAAGAAAATTGTTAAGACGATATGTAGTACTTTGGCAAGAATTTAATATCTCGGCAACATCGGAAATGAACGTATCTACAAATGAGCAATAGACGGGAAAGTTTTGAAGCAACATCATTGAAACTTTGTTAGCATGAAATTAACTATTATACTAATAGAAACATAGCTTAAGAAAAGATAACAAGTGAGAATACCACAAAGGCAATCTTAAAACAAATTATATTTAATCTCTTTACCAAAATATTAATTGTATCAAAACTTTTTCGATGGAAATTAAATGCCATAAGTCCATTTTATGTTCCGATCAAGTAATAAAAAAGCATTTTTTCCTGTACTCACTGGCGGGAAATTCCGTCTTTGTTACGATTTCTACTGGTGTAATAACCCACGGGTTTGTCGAATTAACACAGAAAAAACAAAAACTGAAAACCGGAAAAAATATTGTAAATATCCGCAGCAAAATAAACGGTAGGTCCTTGTCCGACATCTTAAGAACGTGGCCAATATCAGTATATAATATTGGGTGACGTAGTGTCTTTAATTTTTAATGAAAGAAGATCCGCGTAAAGTGCGTGTCATTGTTTCGTACCCTATTGGTATATCATAAATTAATGAGGAATTGTTTTTTAACATTGATTGGTTATTGATCAAATTGCCGATGAAGTAGACTACTGTTTGGATAGAATAAAACTACTTAAGACTTTTTGTTCTTTCTAAACACAATCAAGGTTTTAAATCAAACGTGGGTTTATGGTATATTTTAAGACCATTATTTTTCTGAAATCAAAACAAATACAATTCTTTTTAATTTGATGTGTTTTAATATAGATGAACTGTATAAATAGGACGGGGTGCAATAGTATAATCAATTTTCTTTGGTGTAAAATTCAATATGTTAAGGCCAAAAGTTGTTTCTTGATCCCTTCTCATTTTAACATTCAATACATTTTACATTTGACCGAAAAAGTAACATAAAATTCAAAAACTGTAAAACTTACAGAAAATAAGAAATATCAAACTACTTAGACATCATGCTAGTTAATCAGAAGAAACTCTAGTAAAAAAAAATTAACTTGGTTAAGAGTACCTATGCATATTCGTGATCCACCCTTAGCAACATGCCACGGTCGTAGAAGACCGAAAGCTTTATTTTCGCAGGAAATGGCAAATACAGGTAAAATGAGTATTTTTAAAAGAGCAAGCAGATAAAACTTTATGTTTTTTCCATTAAATATATTGAAATAAGGGAGAACGTGTTTTTAAATCACATGGGCAGCTGTAAAATGATATCCCCGTTTGCCCACCCACTCCTCTAACTTGAAATCATTCCTACGCCAATGCACAAACACATGTCTCCTCATAAAACTATGCAATAAGAGAAGTTTTGTGTATGTTTTATGTCGCTCAAACTATAAAATAAAGTCTGTATGTTGGCTGAAGTATGCAACTGACTTAAACGATCATGAATATTTAAACATGTATCGGGATTAGATAGATACATACAGACACATCCATTTATTTCTTATGCTACTGTAACAGTTGTTTCTGCGCCTAGCATCAAGTGTAGGTAGACATCTATTTCTGTGGAGGAGTAATGAAGAGCTCTACCGCTAATATATAATGTTGGCAAGCACGTTGAGAACCGAGCCACGGTACTGTAGGTCAATTCTTCATGCCAGAATCTAGCGTGTTTGTAAGGTCGGCACGGTGTGCGTTCCAAAGCTTATTTCCACTTATGCCCAAATACCGATGAGCAACTAATTCTTAAAGTACATGTAAAACGGTCTTTTTTTTTGTTTTCTGGGTAAAGTGAAAGATGCATAAGACTCTCCTTATCCAAAAGAATATATCATGCTTCGCGTGCAAGGACGTTAAGAACTCAGTCGGCACCTCATATCAAATTCTCAGTTCAAAGTCTAGGTGAGAGGGGCTTCGAGCTCTTGATCACACCTGCGTAGTCCGATTGTTGTCAACAATAAGCTACAGATCCTTTTCTTGGTTACTGTTGGTTCGGCATCGTCAGAAACTGATTCTGTATATTTGTATTGAATGACCTGTCTCGTAGCGACCATTTGTTTACTGCCTTTTGAGTGGTACCGTGGTACGCGCTTGAGTTAACGAAGGGTTATGTGCAGACGTCAACGTTTCAATTATTGGCTTCAATGTTTTCGTTTACTTGGTAAAAGTGCTAGTAAAATAGAAAGCAAAAATATGTAGGCGTCTTTTCCGCTTTTGAAAGGATTATCAAAATTGTCTCCTCATATGGTTTGTTTTATTTTATATGATTATGGATGAATACAGGTCTATTTGCAATTAATCTGCATTTTATACCAGGCTCTCCGTATAATTATGTAGATATTCGTTGTTTCGTAACGCCAATGTGAACCAGTAGATCTACCTTCAAGGCAAACCGCGGCTTGTACTCTACCCTCCTAATCTTTACCGTACTTTATTTTGCCTCTGGCCGGATTGATTCTTGTTAAAATCAAATATGTAATTACCATATCCATATGGACCCTTTAAAATGTATTGAAATATCACTCTAAATCGATTTACAAGAGGTGCTAATCTTTTAACCTATTACTCAACATGATCACTATTTACCGCCGGTCTGGCCTAAGGGTGAACGTTTTTCACGTGTTTTCAAAATACAATAAATGTCTTAAAATTCTATTTCTGACAACTTATATGTAGATTTTGAAATCTGACGTTACTATAACGAAGGACAAAATACCGTTTGTTTATATAAAATAGTGTATATGGACATTTTGAAGTTTGTTTGTTTTTTGTTGAAACTCCAAAATGCTGGAGCGGCAACATTCTATTGGACAAACATCACCTAAACACACGCCTAACAGGAATCATATCAACAGACACAGTTGTTTACAGAGACAAAAATCCCGACGTCTGTTTCAGAAACAGCGAACGTCCGTCTGTCTGTTCAGTAGTAAGCCAGCAGACGACACTTTAAACAATAACGGAGAGAAAGTGGTCAGTGCGAAGTTACGTCGTATGCTATTGAAGCATACAAAATTTGGATTTATTGAGAGCTTCCAGAACTTGACAGTAAAACAGGTGTGTGATACCGATTGTCGTGTTAAAGGTGAAAGTGATCAGCTCGTGCAAAATTACCCCATGCCCGACAATCTCGTGTTCGATTCCCAGATTTCAGCAAAGATCATCAACAAGGAGGAGTTTGAGCTTGGTCGTGTGCTGGGTGCAGGAGGGTTCGGATCTGTGTACCTTGGTTCCTTCAAGAGACAGACGGTAAGACTTTGAAGAGTAATATAAGCCGTGCCATGAGAAAACCAACATAGTGGCTTTTTTGACCAGCATGGATTCAGGCCAGCCTGCGCATCCGCGCAGTCTGGTCAGGATCCATGCTGTTCACTTTCATTGTCTATTGCAATTATAGAAACCGTTAGCGAACAGCATGGATCCTGACCAGACTGCGCGGATGCGCAGGCTGGTCTGGATCCATGATGGTCGCAAAGCCACTATATTGGTTTTCTCATGTCACGGCTCAATTATAACATTATGATTGATTGAACTGAACAATGAATCCTATCTTATAAGAGATCTTAAAAAAATAAATCACACTTACAAGAAATGTTAATGCAGCTAATTACGGTCTGCAAAGATCCCAGCTCTTAACGGGAAGAAGAAGAAAAGAAGAAGAATTTTGTTTCTGACTAATAAAAATGTATAACAACTTTATTATAATTATTATAATGTTTTTCAACACCCTTTCATTCATTGAAAGAAAAAAAAGTTCAAAACTTTTATCATAACTGATTTTGTTGAAATGACATTTACAGGTTTGCGTTGCATTTTTTCCTATTACCTTTTGATACAGTAGGTTAAGGACATACATAAAGACACAAAAATTCATACTCCTTGATGAAGCAGATCGATAAAAAAATAAATTAGAAGATGCTTAATTGCTAACTTCAACATCAAACGATTTAAAACACTTAGACATACGGAAGTGGGATGATCACAAGAACAGGTGACTGACATTAGGGCATGTATAATATACAACAACATCATTTTTAAAACCTTTAACTTTAGAATAATTTAAAATATATTGTAATACTCTTCACGAACCTTACAGAGCTGTTTTCAGGATATAACAAAACATTATGTAAAATAAATATATTTTGTAGACATACAAACAATAACATTGCTAGTAATTGCCTGAAGTTTTGATAAAAAAAAAAAAAAAAAAAAAAAAAAAAAAACTACGAGTATTTTCGTCACTTGATCGTCGGCGTCGGCGTTTGTTATATTTTTTGTTTAGATACACTTTTTCTCAAACACTGTATGAGCTACAGCTTTGAAACTTTGTACACTTCTTTATCACCAAAAAGGGACTACATGGTTTAAGAGTCATAGCTCTAACCTGCACTTTGTTAGAATTAAGGCCCCTTTTTGTACTGAGAAAATCTGAAATATAACTTTTTTTCTTACTTATTGTCCAGCATTTGAAGTCGAGAGATGGCACCCGTAGGCGGTGCTCTTATTAAACTTCTAATTTTACTTTCAAAATGTTTAAAGCAAGGCTCTGATTGGTCAAGGTAAATCTCAATAGCCTGCCTTCAGATGAAATACGTAACCAATAAATGGAATGTTAATTGGAGATGATTTTAATCAGACTAGGCCGAATCAAGATATAGTCAAAATACTGAAAAAGTTTGAATTACCCGGTCACATTCTATGAACCTGGTTCTTCATGCAAAAGTATTAATAATCTTTAGATGTATATTATAGTGACCAGAAAAAAAACTTATGGAATTGAAGCATTTGCACTATCCTTCAAACTTCCTCTCTATTCTCAGGGGATCGGACGTATATAATGTCTCTCGGCTTTTTAAGCGAGAATTCAATGTCATCTTGGCAGAAATGGCGATGTAAACAAAGAAACGGGAGTTTTTTATTTCAAAAAAACATGTAAGTACATGCTTATTTGCCATTTGATCGAACTGCTGATATACTCGTTCGATAGCCAAATGACCAAACGTATTATCTGCAATTTCCATAAAGATGATTGATCATAGGTAATATTTTACTATTTCAGTGAAATTTAAAAAAAAAAAGACTTTTTTTTAAAATGCAGAAAAATACGAATTTTTTTTGTACCGTATCTTACTGTACGTGACTTAAGACCAAAAAAATAAATATTTACATACAAGGGTCTAGAATGTAACACGGTAAACACGTATTCGAATGGCATATACGTTTCAAATGCAAATATTGGTTTAAGTTAAGTTTTACTTTTTCACAATTAGCATGTATGCTTCAACCTTTGATTTGTTTACGCTTTGAAAACGGTTTAGTTGATACATTAAATTTGCTAAAATAGGCCCGACAGACATCCAAATATGCTTAAAGTTAAAAAAACCGGCGATGCAAACATTTCCGAAATTGAGATATCATGAGTAATATAATACGTAACACCAGTCAATCTAACACGAGCAGAACGCCTGTTTTGGTCAAAACTTGCACAAAAACATGACAGAAATCCAAAAACAGTCACTTCAAATCGATTTGTCCCTTCAATAGTTTTTGTGCTGTCAACTGTACGACCAAAAACGAATGTGTCGATCTCAACTTACACATGTGGCTATCGAAAGAGTATATCGGCAGTTCGATCAAATGGCAAATATAAGCATGTACTTACAAGTTTTTTGGGAAAAAAACCCTCCCATTTCTTTGTTTACATCGCCATTTCTGCCAAGATGACACTGAATTCTCGCTTAAAAACCCGAGAGACATTATATACATGTAGTTAAGACCATCTGCATGTTTTCATTGCCTTTATTTTTCATTTCAGGTCGCAATCAAAGTAATGCATAAATACACCAAAAATCCGGCGGCACAGCTTGAAAGTTTTAGGGCAGAATTACACGTGATGCGCTTTAACCATCCGAACATTGTGAAAACACTTGCTGCCACACACATTGACCAGTTTGATGATGGCGCGTGGGTTGTCATGGAATATATCGGCAAATCCAGTCTACAGGTAAATATCAAAGATTTTTTATGAAGATAGATACTAACTGTCTGCGGTCCAACCGGCGATCGGTGAAGAAAACAAAACACATTTCATACTTCGGCATGTAACAAGAACAAATTAAAAAGAAACTACAATTCCTACTTCAGATTTTAACATTAAAAACTAAAATTGATCAGCGTCTCCTGAAAAGTTAGGATTATTAGATGGAGACACATGAAAATTACATTGATAAAAGGTGTTCGAAGTTGAATATGTCGGACATAGAATAAAGACGAATATTTTAAAGGGTCGTCATACCTTTGATTAAAATGTGACGACATTTTTTTGTTATGAGCATAAAATATATCATTTTCTTGTTAAATCCAATGTTTTATAATTGTTTTCTCATGTATTTGTCTTAGGTTTGACTAAATGATTAACATAACAGAAAGTACTATAAAATGCACTGTTTTGAATATCTCCCTTTGTGACCTTGATTTCATAATTTTATGTGTAATATTGAAAGTAGCATTTTTCTAACTAGTCTCTATTTAGACAGCAGCATTATCTGTTTTTAGCTCGTCTTTTCGAAGAAAAAGTAGAGCTATTGCACTCGCTCCAACGCCGGCGTCGGCGTCGCCGTTGGTTAAAGTTTTTGACAAAGTCAAATATCTCTGTTAATATCAAAGCTATTGACTTGAAACTTAAATACTTATTTACTATCAAAGTCTACACTAGGAGATGCGAAACAATCCCCAAACCTCTCTGATTTGAATTTTGACAGAATTATGCCCCTTTTTAACTTAGAATTTTTTGTTAAAGTTTTTAATAAAGTCAAATATCACTGTTACCGTCAAGGCTTTTGACTTGAAACCTAAAATATTTATTAACTGTCAAAGTCTACACCAAGAGAAACAATCCCCATAACTTTGATTTGAATTTTGACAGAGTTATGCCCCTTTTTAACTTCGAATTTTTGGTTTAAGTTTTTTGATAGAGTCAAATATCTCTGTTACTTTCTAAGCTTTTGACTTGAAACTTAAAATAATTATTTACTATCAAAGTCTACACCAGAAGAAATAACAACCATAACTCTGATTTAAAGTTTGACAGAGTTATGCCCCCTTTTAACTTAGAAATGTTTGGTTAAAGTTTTATAAAGTTTTTACTGGCAAAGCTCTCATTCAGAGTGAAGCACTGAGAAAAGTCGAGCGTGCTGTCTTAAGGACAGCTCTTGTAAATATAAAATTAAGAGCTTTATGGAACTTTAAATGTAAGAAATTCCTTATATTTTCTTCCGAAATTTGCAAGATCTGAAAATAAAGAATGCTTCAATAGATAAAACCCTTCGTTTCGCTAGCTGTTGTTAACTTCAATGTGCACAAAAACGTTGCCACTGAGTTACAGGTTTAAAACGAATGCTATTTTTCAGAAAGAAAATATTTCTATTCTTTTTTCTTATTTATCAAATACAATGTACTGCTTTACATAGTTTGCCTTAACACCAGCATTTATCATACCATTATTACATTGTAGGGTATCATAAACGACCATTCTGAACCATTTGACTCTGACAGGAGGCTGAAATACTCGATCCAAGTCGCCAGTGCCTTGGCATACGCACACAAGAACAAAGTTGCCCATCTAGACCTGAAACCTGCCAACATCCTCATTACATCAACAGACGACTGCAAAGTGGGCGACTTCGGCTGCTCTCAAAGAGTTGAGTTCGACACCGGAATTGTCAGTCCAACAAATCGCTCAATTCTTACAGGGACATTTGCATACCGGGCACCCGAGTTGCTCCGCGGAGAACCGCCCACTTTTAAAGCGGATGTCTATTCGTACGGAATTACGATGTGGCAAATGAAGAGTCGTGAAACTCCGTTCACCAACCAAAATCAGCACGTTGTGATCTTCGGAGTTGTTGCCAATGGTCTAAGACCAAAAGATCCCGAACCGTCAGAGACTGACCCATTTGAACTTAGCTACAAAGATTTATACTCGCAGTGCTGGAATGCGTGTCCGCTTGATCGTCCGTCTGCACAGGAACTTGTTGAGCTGTTAAACATTTGGAAAGAAAATTTATGAAAACTGAAATTCAGCTATTACTTTACAAACACTGATTGACGCTAGACATGGGCGCAGAAAAACCCCTAACAGACCTGTGCCTCAGTGAATATATTGACATTCTATTGAATGCTTATAAAAGTGACACCAGTTTTGTTATGATGTACATAACCGTGTCTTTCTTTTTCTAGTGTATATAAGAGACCTATGTACAGTTATAATGTTATACAAATTGGCAAATTTGACTTGTTTTCTTATGTACAGTTCTATTGTTATACATAACTTTATACGTTATAACATGGGCGCAAAAAGAAACTTTTGTTAAAAGACCTGTACCTCAGTGAATATATTGACATTCTATTGAATGCTTATAAAACTGACACCAGTTTTGTCATGATATGGCATAGCAGTGCTTTTGTTTTTCTAGTGTATACAAGAGACCTATGTACAATTATAATGTTATACAAATTGGCATTTGACTTGTTTTCTTATGTACAGTTCTATTGTTATACATAACTTTATATGTTTGTTTTTCGTTTTCCCAATAATGCAGTATACACGTTTTTACATAGATATACGGCAATTTACATGTTTGTACATAAACACATGTTTATACATAGATACATGGTTACACATAGATGTACGGTAATTTACATGTTTATACATAAGTGCATGTTTACACATAGATTGATGTTTATACATAGATATACGGTAATTTACATGTTTATACATAACTACATGTTTATATATAACTACATGTTTATACACAAGTACATGTTTATACATAAATATACAGTTATTTACATGTTTATACGTAAGTACATGTTTATACATAAATACATGTTTATACTTAGATGTGTACAGTCATATACATGTTTATACATATTTTTTTCTTTTGATTGCTCAGATGCGTCGTATACATATATTTACACATAAAGTGAAAATATATCATGATTTGTACATATTTCTATACATATATATTTTGATATACCATCGTTTACATACATGCAGTTATACATTTTTACATTTGTTGAAATAAATAAATTTAAAGCATCACTTATATTTCTTTCCATGCAGAACCATTATAAATATTAAAATTGATAATGATGTTAGTTATAACACGCTGGCGGTCAAGAAGTTCCAAGAAGTTTACAAACGTATGTTTACATATGATAAAATATATTTGTAATATATGTATTATTGTCAATACATAGTCTGATTTGATGTAATAATTTTGAGATAACAATGACTTTGCGGACGACCACACAATATATATAGAGTTTACAATATTTCCACAAACTGAACTATTACGTCAGGCTATTTGATTTAAAACAGTGATATACACGTGCATCGTACTGCCTCATCAATTTTCTGTATGTACATCATCATGATTAGTACAACTTTTAGAACTGTCGAATGCAGTGAATGTAAAACTTAATTTTCATAATATCATGAATGAGAATAATAGAAGAAACGTAGTGAATCAAAATTGTTAGAAAAACATTTTCTTTTCATCCTTTTAGTTTTTGTTACCGAAAATAATGTTTTATATTGCATGTCACAGACATGATTATTTACTTTAAGGCAGATGTGGAAGAGTACGGGAAAATTTTGCAATTTCTTAATTTATGACGACTCAAAAATCGACGCATATCACAGATCGGTCATTTTCGTAACTAGTCGACCTGACGGAAGTTAGCTTGTAAAATACAAACAACACATCCGTCTTTCACTTTTATATAAAACAAACCAGCGTTATTTTTAACAACGAAAGCTGAACACAATTAAAAAAAAGCTGGTCATTTGATATTTCAATTTTCTACATATCCTGGTGGATAATTTACAACGTAACCAGCCGGGCAACTCGGCGTCTTGCAACATTTTCCTGCTGCTGGTTCCTCCATGTGGCATTTGTCCGGAAGATTCCATGTATAACAACTGAAAATACAAAATTTCCGTCTTTAGATAGATCGTTTAATACTTATTTCGCCAGCCGGAAGACGAGTCTCTTATATACAGTCGAATCACTGTATCTCGAATTGTATGGGAGTGAGAGGTTTACTTTGAGATAACCGAAATTCGACTCCAAATGATATTTTGTGCACGTGTTATAGGGACCGGAGTTGAAAATGCCTTCTAAATAGCTGAAAGTTTGAGGTATGCGAGTTCGAGATACCCACTTTCAACTGTATTTCACCATAGCAACGCGACAACGCCATTCCCTACAATATCAGTATTTGTCATAGCATGCAATAGATATATTACATTTTTTGTCAAATGTTACAGTCAAGGTTGTGGCAAAACTTGTTTTTATTTTATTTCATGGTAATTTTGAAATTATAATTACGAGAAGACAGACACAAACGTATTCCGTTCTTTGATAAATTTCGGTGCTGGGCAAGTTGCCAGGCACAGTAAAACGTAGTTCAACGTAGTACGCCATACCTGTCCGTACTTATTTTGTTCCCCGTTTCTCACCATTTTTCCCGTACTAAAGACGTAACTGCTCCGTACTTATCCGTGCCCCACCCCCAAACACACAAAGACCAGTCCCATCCGCATCGTACATATCCGTATGTGTGACTGTAGCTTA
Source organism: Mercenaria mercenaria (assembly GCF_021730395.1). NCBI lineage: Eukaryota > Metazoa > Mollusca > Bivalvia > Venerida > Veneridae > Mercenaria > Mercenaria mercenaria. The sequence continues at coordinate 101,197,244 of NC_069363.1, forward strand.
AAACTCACTTATATATAGCGAACTCGGTTGGAAATCTCGATTATAAGGAACTCATTTTTCTGGCCCGATTTTTATCCTATATACCGGTATTTGATATAAAACACTCGGATATAACGAACTTAGATATAGCGAATTCGTCATACAATGTATTTTGTATTTTATATCAAATTTAACTACACATTTCTTTTCGTTAACGGACAGAATAACTACCCCCAAGCAAGCAACTTTTAGTTATAAGCCTATACTACTGGATAACAACTGCTGTGCCTAGGCTTGCGGCTCATAAAATCAAACTTAATAGATAAATGAAACCTCCTCATAAATATAAATATAACTACGGACATGCGAACGGACGTGTGTGCTGAGTATATACAACTTACAGAGATGTACATCTGTAATATCCTTTGTTGGCCTCCATACATGTACACTCGTACTCACAACCGTCCCTCCACTTCTCGTCTTGTTTGTATGTGTTTCCCTTGTAATAACACTCGTCTGTAAATACAACAGAAATGTCAGAGGGTGCGAAAAATGTGCCACCAGACCGGAATTCGAACAAGGGGCCTCGGAATACCGTTCCGATTCTGAGCTACCCGGCCGCCTACACGTTTTCTACCCGTTTTAATATTCAAATCCTGTATGTGACAGAAGGATAAATTGTTCAGAACTGCTCTGATATTGTCACATTATCTCCTCTGAATTATGTCTTGATTACATGTTCTTCCTTTTCATCACCCTAATCTATAACAAAAGAAAATACCCTGAGCAGATACAGTCACAGCCTATCTTGCAAGTTCTCATTTGTTTACAGTCAAACTCGTGTTCAAATACGACAATGAAAATGGGATCATTGTTTCCGATTGACCTCTATTTTTTAACGGACAAAGGGTCTCCTCCTACGTATTTCCATAGGCGTAGGAGCAGGGGGGGGGGGGGGGGGGGGGCAGCGGGGGCCAGCCCCCCCCCCCCCACCAAAGCTAGGAGAGGGGGGGGGGGGGGGCAAACTATAGAGATATAACTTGCAGTCTAATATAACATTTACTTAGCATCATAATAATTCTTTTCAACCTGATTTCTGATTTGCATTTGGCCTTCCCTTGTATTCTGACTTGTCTCTTTCCGTAGTGCGAGTACTGAAATCTGTACGCGCCACGTCAAGGATTGTTTGATTACATTTTATAAAAATAATATATCATTGCGCGCAATCACTACAGTTCCTGTTTGAGCGTCTGCAAAATCTATGTAGGCCTAACCTGTTTACTCATGTAAACGTTATGTATTTTTTTGTTTTTCATTGTCCATTCAAGGGAAATGATATTTCCACAACTTTATATCACAATTAGACAAATGCAGTGTTAATTGATTGTATGTCCAGGACTTCAACAGAAGAATGTAAAAATGGCACACTTAGTTCTACAATACATAATATGACTGATTAAGACAGTTCAGTGCCTAGTCGTATGTGTATCATTAGAATAACTCAATGATTGCTAAAACATAGAGGCTTGAGGGGGCCTATGGCCCATTTGGCCCCTGTACAAGGCTTTGAGGCTTTGGCATGAATAATACACCAGGGATACCTTGCCCTCTCCTACGCCCATGATTTCAGAACGTGCATGACTGCTTTTGTATGCAATAGCAAATGTTAGGATTACCTCCCTTTGTGTCTATGGCAAAATAAGTCGGGTGCGTTTGGCGTTTGTACCTTTGTATCCGATTTATAGAACAGATGATTAATGTTTATACCGGGTGGCCAACCCACGTGGGCATTGCTCGATTTAGGTAACATTTTTGCCTATAGTTTACTTTTGACTGACTTTAAGTTTTTATATTATAAAAAGCGTCGAAGACAAGAAAATGAGCGCTTTCTTTAACACAAAGCACCTGCCAGACATTCCCATCACTTTTCTACATGTATTCCACGGACCAAACATATAGGTAACGTACGTGCACACTGGGATATGGGTGAAGTGTTAAACTTTGAAACAAGCATTGAGAATACGTGGCAGGCGCTTTGTGCTGAGGAAGTTTTTTTCTTATAAAATCCGTCAAGTTATAGAAAATATATGCAACAGTTTAAGATGAAACGAGTTTTATTTTTTCGCGCGTGTACAATACCGAAAATTCATGTGGGTTTGTCATAGTATCACCTTAACTTTTACCCTTCTGGCGGCAATTGATCCTGCCTTTGCGACCAGTGTAGATCATGATCAGCCCATACATGCGTGCAGTCTGATCATGATCTGCACTGTTCGTCATTCAGTCAGTATCTTTTTGGTAAGCACCCCTTTTAGCAGTAAATGGTACAGTCCAAATTGAAAGATGGACAAGTTCATTATACAAATATAGCAGGGTATGGGTTAAATAACTGACAACTTACTGATGTTGGTAAAACCTGTACTGTTGGTCGAAGTGATATTGGTGATATGTATGTGGACTCCATGACAGTCTGGGTGTGCGCAACATTCCCCTGGAACACGTATCATAGAGCATTCCTTTGGTACATTTATATATGTTGGACATCTGAAAGAAAAACAAAACACCATGTATGAACTATTCTCACGAATAGATAAAAAAACTATACCAAATTAGCTGCAAATGTTACCATTTTTATCAATTCTAAATCAGGGAAGCGGTAGCTTAGCGGTTAATGTGTCGGCCGTTCAACCTGGGGGTCGTGAGTTCGTGAGTGGTATTATATGATATGATATCAGTACTGGTTTTTTCAGGAAGAGGACTCGAAAGTGGTAGCTTTCATCACAATCGAGCTGAAATAAATTAGTATAAACTAAATTCTAAATATTGTCGAATTTAATGAAAGACTTATGCTGACCCAATTGTAAATGCTATCAAATTTGATTAAATTAAATTGATTAATTAAACTTGTGGGTGCCCAGCTGTAAATATTGCCGTTCAGTACACGACTTCAGCTGATCCAACTATCAATGTTATCATTCAAAGATTTATATCAATTAATGTATTAAATGTTGTTATTAAGTTTCATTTTTGTTCTAACCTATTTCAGTTATTAAATAAATAAATAAATAAAAAACTAGAATGTCAGCGTAATAACTTACATGTCCTGACACGTGTATTTGCCAGACCTGTCATCAATGCACGTGCATCTAAAGTCACATCCCTCGTCCCACGTTTCACCCTTTTTATATACATGTCCCTTATAGTGACAGCCCTTTAAGTTATAATGATCTAAATAATAGAAAAAATAGTTATTTTGGATTATCTATAATTTCAATAAAATTAAGCAGTAATAATATATAAAGGTATTTGTATATAGATATTTGTTATTTAAAAAAAAACATCTCTGAAATGACACTGTAATATTTCAATGAATAACTGAATAAAGTGTCTAGCTTTAAGATATTACACATGATGCATGTTCCTGTACCGGAGTTTGTGTGTGCAGTGCTATTACACTTGCTGCATGTTCCTGTACCGGAGTTTGTGTGTGCAGTGCTATTACACATGCTGTATGTTCCTGTACCGGAGTTTGTGTGTGCAGTGCTATTACACATGCTGTATGTTCCTGTACCGGAGTCTGTGTGTGCAGTGCTATTACACATGCAACATGTTCCTGTACCGGAGTGTGTGTGTGCAGTGCTATTACACATGCTGTATGTTCCTGTACCGGAGTTTGTGTGTGCAGTGCTATTACACATGCTACATGTTCCTGTACCGGAGTCTGTGTGTGCAGTGCTATTACACATGCTGCATGTTCCTGTACCGGAGTTTGTGTGTGCAGTGCTATTACACATGCTGCATGTTCCTGTACCGGAGTCTGTGTGTGCAGTGCTATTACACATGCTGCACGTTCCTGTACCGGAGTCTGTGTGTGCAGTGCTATTACACATGCTGTATGTTCCTGTACCGGAGTGTGTGTGTGCAGTGCTATTACACATGCTACATGTTCCTGTACCGGAGTCTGTGTGTGCAGTGCTATTACACATGCTGTACGTTCCTGTACCGGAGTTTGTGTGTGCAGTGCTATTACACATGCTGTACGTTCCTGTACCGGAGTTTGTGTGTGCAGTGCTATTACACATGCTGTACGTTCCTGTACCGGAGTTTGTGTGTGCAGTGCTACTACAATGATGAGATAAATCTATAGGAAGATCCTTTCGAAGCACAGAATGAAGCCAAGGAAAATAATAGCAGACTCAGTTTGATTGAGTCGGTTCATGAGAGGTAATGGAAAGTGCAACAGCCCTCATGCCCCTTAGAACCGGCCTAAGCGGAAATCCATGATCCAGAAGGACCAGAAAAGTCGTTTGAGAAATGATAAGCAGCAAGAATAATAGCGACATTTGTTTATTTCTGTGGAAGCAAGATAATCTGACTTCTCAATGAAGCAGTTGCAAACTTGCTTTTTAGACCCTTTCGTGTCTTTTTATTGGTTTCAGTCATTTTTTTCCGTATACCTACGAGTAAAAACGTCTTTTCTTTTTCACTCTAAAATCTCCAGATATATTTCGCTGTATATATTGAATTTCGTGTTAAGGCATGAAATAAAGCATATCTCACATGTTGTATGTACCGGAGCATGTGTGTGCGGCGCAGTAACCGGAGCATGTGTGTGCGGCGCTGTAACTGTGGGTATTTTACTTGGCACCGTGGCTGGTGCCTGCGTCACAGGGGAACCTGTAATAAGATAAGTTACTTTATTCAAGTATCAAACAAACAACTGTATGGGTACATTAAGTGACTCGTCAAAAAAAAAGTCTGAGTAATAATACTGTTTAACTAGAATGTGTCTGTAGGACACAGGGTGTGCCCCCACTGGTACATTTGTTACATATAAGGGGGCCAATAATTTCAAGTTTGTTATCTGTCATTACTGAGGTAAAGCACTCAAAAACATCTATAAAATGGTATTGGCTGTATAGCTGCTATATTTTGAGATAATGATGCATCACAAAAATGATAAAGACTCTGCAAGTTTTGAATTACATCAAATACTTTTTGAGGTAGGGCACATTAAGGTGAAAATGTGCATTTTTGACTATTTTAGGGCCATAACTTTAAAAATAGGGGCTGGAGCCGGCCAAACAATTAGAGGTGTGCAAGTTTATATCATGATAAAGACTCATGCAAGTTTTCATTAATTTATATCAAATATTTTTTGAGTTAGGTGCGTCACAAGGTGAAAATGTGCATTTTTGACTATTTCAGGGGCCACAACTCTGGAAATAGGGGACAGACCCAGACGAAAAATAGGAGGTGCGCACGTTCATATCATGATAAAGACTTATGCAAAGTTTAATCAATTTATATTAAAACTTTTTAAGCTAGGCTCGTCACAACGGGAAACAATGTAGTATTCTGACATATTTCATGGGCCAAACTCTGAAATATGGGTGGAGCCAGAGGAAATAGGAGGTGCGCAGTTCATCATGATAAGACTCATGATTTTAACATCAATTTATACAATATTTTGAGCTAGCGCGTCATGAACTTCGGACAGACGGACGGACGCACAGACGCACGGACAAGACCAAATCTATATGCCTCCACCACTCATGGAGCGGGGGAGTTGGGGGGGGGGGGGCGGGGCCACAACAAACTTGTAATACAAATGTTTTGTTGAAAAAGAGACCAACTGTATTTATTAATTGATCAAAATAAAGTTTTAGATTATTAATTTCAAAACTCATAATATTTGTACTAAAATAAGTATGCGTTTTGCGTATACACAGAAAAGAGTGTGTAAATGAGATAATGTTTTTGTGTGTGTCTTTGTGTATATACATGTACCTGTATTCAGACACAGGTTTCTGTTACAGTTCTCCCCGGTACAACATGTCTGACAAAGTCCTGCTCTCCTCTCCAGCAAACTCCGGAATGTACGCGGTGTACAACCCTACAATTAGTTAAACAGGAAGTATATATAAGCCCGAGTGCTGCACTATTTACCAATTTAAAAAGTTCCTTTTTAAACACACAGCATTGACGATCACCCAAGGCGAGATATTCTCATATTTCAAAGTCAGTTCAGATACAAAATATGGAAGCCTCCTTGGCCGAATGGTTTTGGTCGCTGGTTTCGAATCACTTGTCTCTCAGTGACGTGTGATCAATACCTCGCTTTTGGTGTATAATGTTTTGGATATGTCGCTTTTTTTAACCAGCTGCCCGATCGAGACTAACATAGTGCTATGAGGGACACCTTGTGTCCTCCGCCATCATGAGTTCGAAAGTCACTTCATGACCTAAAATTGCATCGATATGCAAAAAAAAAAAAAAGAAAAAAAAAAAGATACAAAATAACACAATACTCTACATGACCTGAAATCGAGACAAATGGACTGACAGACAGGTGCGTGAACATTAATGCAATATTTCCATCGTAAGTGGTAGGAAGCGGATAGAGAAAAGTACAAACGACACCGCCTTACCGGATCAGCGCATCCCATCTGGTACCTCAACTCTCCAAACACGTACTTCTCCCTTGTGTAGCATACCTTTAATATATTAAAAAGATACCAAAGGTAAGAATATATGAGCCGTGCCATGGGAAAACCAACATATTGGGTATGCGACCAGCATGGATCCAGACCAGCCTGCGCATCCGCGCAGTCTGGTCAGGATCCATGCTGTTCGCTAATAGTTTCTCCAATTCCAATAGGCTTTAAAAGCGAACAGCATGGAGCCTGACCAGACTGCGCGGATGCGCAGGCTGGTCTGGATCCATGCTGGTCGCATATCCACTATGTTGGTTTTCTCATGGCACGGCTCATATTGTGTAAGTGTACTACTAAAGCGGATTTATCAAAAACAAGGGCTATTTTTCTGCCCTGCTGCATTTTCATGCACTCTGAAAGCAACACAACCAACTTTAATTTGCTGCATGCAGCCGTACATTAATATGACAAAAAAACTAAAAAAGGCTTTAATGTTGCCTTTAGCAGACGAGGAAGTGCGACTCCATATCCCTTATTGCTTATTTGTGTAACATCTGCTAACAAAAAAGCTATCAAAGTCCATTTAGCCAAGAGGCATTGCTGTTGTTAAAATTTCAACATTTCTGTAATTTCACTGTCAAATACAATTAAGTGGGGGGCGGGGGGTGTATTTCAAATAATATTGCAGGACCATCATGTTCTATCTACCTGTCCTATTGCACATTCAGTTACGGCTCCACAATGTGTCGGGTCCTCAACCGTTGTACACTGTAAACATCTAGGACCATGTTCCGTAGATGCTGAAATGTAAAAAACAATAAAACATTTAGTTGCTAAACAGCTGCACAATGTGTTGTGTCCTTGACCGTTCTGTAGCTGCTAAAAATAGAAACAGAAATGTCTCAACAACTCTCGAACTGTGGTATCTTGGACCGTGTTTCATAGTATAAAAAGAAAATAATAGGACATATTTAAAAATTCCTAAACAAAAAATGGTAGAAATTATCTTGTTGCATACGCGGTTGGACGTAGAAATCTTGTTACAATAAAACAACAGAAATTATCTTGTTACGTACGCAATCTTGTTGAATTTATTTTACGTAGCCCGTTACAGATCACCTTGTTACAATAAAACGACAAAAATTATCATGTTATAACGCGGTTGGACGCAGAAATCTTGTTATAACAGAATGGTAGAACTACTTTTTTACATATGTGGTCCGTCGCAGAATTTCTTGTTACAATAAAATGACAGAAATGATCTTGTTGCATTAGCGCTCCGTCGCAGAATTTCTTGTTACAATAATATGGCAGAAATGTATCTTGATACATACGTGGTCCATCACAGAGTTCCTTGTTACAATAATCACCCTCGCAACATCTGTTACAGAAAGCTATATCTCGCTTTCCAAATCCTGATCCAGCAGGGCAAGACTGAAAACAAAATGTTACAAACATACTTTGATCCAGAGATACGCTGGTAAATATGAATACTTAAAACTGTACTTGTGTTTCTAATACGGTGGCCATTTAAAAGCAATTTGAACATCTGTTTGGCTGATAACTACATGTAGTAAAAGAGTAAAGCGTAGGTTACAAAACGTATTACTGTTTCCTCGTTATTCAGAAACCAAATTATCCACGTACCGACTTGGCTAAACACCCTGTCACATAGTAGAAATGTCCGTCCGGTTGTGCGTAACTAACCACGTGGCAACTCTGAAATGTATGGTGCAGTTATGAAAACCAACATCAATTTCATGCGAATGATTACTAAGGGTAAGGCGTGCAGTCGCAGCGTTGTTGGCCGCAACTGACTTTTTTAATTGACACAAAAGAAAATGAGTTTTCTGGTATATTATTACGTATACTGTAATAATTTATGTCTAGTTCTAAATTTACATGTATATACCAATGGACATTTGATTAACATTGAGCTTCCTCGCAAGTTACAATGCAAAGGAATACGAAATATGCAGTTTACACGTAAAGATAAAAGTAATAAACAAATTGTAAACATACAGTTTTGTCTACGTACTTTGTTAGTATTCGTTATGTATTAAACACTTACCTCTCCATCTTTACATTGAACCACTCGATCACAGTCACGTGGATGCGCAACATGGTCACATTTATAACACACGGTGGCATCTGCAATGTAAGCAAGCAACCAAAATTCTATTACATTGCATGACATTACTCACAGTCTTTGCAAAGCATACAATTAAACTTTATTGTACAATTTATTTGACCTGTCAAAACTTGTTCCCGGCTTTCATTATATTCTGTTCACGCTTATATAAGATTAACATGAAAGCCAGAAACATGTTTTGACAGGTCAATTAAATAGTACAATACCGAACCAAAATTTGATTACATTACATAACATTATTCAAGGTCCTTGCAAACCATAAACTGCTGTTATTGAAAAAACTGCACATGAGTGTTTTAGTTTAGAAGGTTGTTTTAGTTATGTAATAAAATTCATCAGTTTTATTGGTGGATATTTAAGGTTGCAAAATTCCTAACAAAATATGTTTAAGTCGAGTCAAGGACTTGGGTGAAGTAGCCCATTTGAATTTCGTTTCGAAATACCGTGAATCCTTATCATAACTTGAACTATACATGTATAAATTACTCGTAAGAAATGTGTATGAGTACTAACTAACCTGTGTTCTGGACGCAAACTCCTGAAAGTCCGAACAAGACCAGCAAACCTGAAAAAGATTAAGAATAGAGACGTGCTGTGCGAAAACCAACGGTAGAGCTTTGCTACCAGTATGGATCCAGATCAGGCTGCACATCATCTGGATCCATCCTGTTTGCTTACTAGTTGCGTACAAATGCTGAAAGTGACAAACCAAACGTATGGATGTGGAGATAAACAAACAATGTGGATATTTGGGTAGATGAGCGGTTTAGTTTATACTAATTTATTTTAGGTTGATTGTGAAACAAGTTCTACAACTTATATTAATCACTCTCGACGCCTCATTTCTGATAGAATCCATCGCCACGGGGCTTTAAGAGAAGAGGCCAATTTCCCTTTTTTAATGCTGAGCGCCAAGCAAGTACCATTTTTCACGTCTTTGGTAAGACGCGGCCGGGGATCGTGCCCACGAACCCCGCACTCGAAGCGGACGCTCTTCCGCTAGCCTATCGAGATGAGCGGTTTGAATGTGTGGAAAAACGAACCGTATGGATGGTTTGATGGATGAACAGTTTGGCTGTAAGAATAAATGATTTGTTTGTTTGTTTTCGGTTTAACGCCGTTTTTCAACAGTATTTCAGTTATATAACGGCGGGCAGTTAACCTAACCAGTGTTACTGGATTCTGTACCAGTACAAACCTGTTCTGCGCAACTGCCAATTTCCCCACATGAATCAGAGGTGGAGGACGAATGATTTCAGACACAATGTCTTTTATCAAATCGTCACGGAGAACATACGCCTCGCCCAGGGCTCGAACTCATGACCCCGATATCTGTAGATCTGCGCTCCCCCTATTGAGCTAAGCGGACGGGCTGTGCGGATAAACGAATATTTGAATGTGTGGATAAACGAGCAGTTTGGATGTGTGGATAAACGAATTGTATGCACGTGCACTGACTTTTTTTATCGCTCTCACAGCTCATTTTAGTTTCCAATCTTGATCAGGAGTAGGACCAGACAATACGTATGTTCAATAACCATCTTAATACACCTTTTCATTTAGGCAATAATAAAATAATTTAAAAGTAAAAATGGGAAAATAAAATTTGAATACCTTTAAGATAGTCCATATTTGATAGTACTACAAGATAGCGCTAGCTTTTGACTGTAATTACAAAAAATTGTAGCACTTTCTTATCTCACTTATCAGATAAAAGAGAGCGTTTAAGTTGCAAATTCGGTACTTTTAAATATAGAACACTATAAAAAAAAAGGTCAGTCATATATGGTATCGTTAAACTGTGACGGAATGAACCCGGTACATAATCGCACTAGAGTCAAAATCCACAGTATCTTGTTTGGTTTGTGTATGTGTACGTGCGTGCGTGTGTGTATTCATGCTGCTTCTGTTGTAGTTTGGGGAAATCGTGTTTTTGTGACGTTCCCTAATCCTTGTTTTTCCTCCTTCCTCAACACCCACTGCACACCATCCTAAATTTTATATAATAGCGAACCGTATATATACAAAGTTTTAAAAATCAATGTATGTCATATTTTGTCTGCCTGGTCAGTTTTTAGGAAAAGGACCTGTTTAGTTTTTCTTCAACTTTTGACCGCTGTTCCGTATATTGGTGAATAGAGATGTTTCTATGGAACGCCCTAGCTGTCTTCAGATGGTGATATAGCACTTTATGCTGTACATATACCGGTATATGAAATGCCTCTACCCTTATATATACAGCGTTTATACATGTATATGTAATAGTTATTGTTCGAGGAATAGGTCTGCATTGTATTTATAGACCTGTGAGGAATTGTGAACCGTGCGAGCGTAGCGAGCGAGGTTTTCAAATCACCTCACAGGTCTATAAACACAATGCAGACCTATTCCGAGAATGATAACTGACTTACCTACATGCTTCTTTGTTTTACATAGTCCAGATTGTTTCGGATTAGAAGAACGTTTTTAACGTGTATGTATGATTACAAAAAAAAAGTTAGAAGAAGGAACAAGACAATATGTGCTACAACAAAAGGGCCCATTTGCTACGCACCTGTAAATATATTTGTCAGCATTTTGTTTAGCATGAAAAATCCGTGCATATTATTGGAAATATTAGGAAGATTATAGTCTCTTTCTGAGATCATTAATGTGTGTCTGGTCAATTAGTCAGAATTTGACGCGAGTGGTATTTTATAAGTTTTTTATGCCCGCAAGATGGGCATATAAAAATTGCACTGTCCGTCCGTGCGAGTGTGCGTCCAGTAAATTATTGTCCGGGATGTATATCTCTCATCCATAAAGGGATTTTAAAATAACTTGGCATAAATGTTTACAATAATAAGACGACGTGTCCTGCGCAAAATCCATACCCCTAGCTTCAAGGTCAAGGTCACACAAAGAGGTCAAAGTTTAACATTGTCTGTTTCGTGTCCGGTTCATAACTCGCCATACATGAAGGGATTTTCAAACAACTTGGCATACATGTTTATCATAATGAGACGATGAATCATGCTCAAGACCCAGATCCCTAGCTCCCAAGGTCAAGGTCAAGGTCACACTTATAAGTCAAAGGTTATCAGGGTATGTTTCGTGTCCGGTTCATAACTCTTCCATTCATTAAGGAATTTTGAAATTACTTGGCATAAATGTTCCTCACATTGAGACGAAATGTCATGAGCAAGACCCAGACCCCTAGCTAGCTCCAAGGTTAAGGTCACAATTATAGGCCAAAGATTAACATAGATTGTTTCTTGTCCGGTCCATAGCTCTGTCATTGGTGAAGGGATTTTGAAATTACTTGGCATAAATGTTCCATATAATGAGATGAGGTGTCGTGCGCGGGACCCAGATCCCTAGCTCCAAGGTCAAGGTCACACTTAGAAGTCAAAGGTGTTTCTTGTCTGATCCATAACTCTGCCATTTATCAAGGGACTTGAAAATAATTTGACATAAATGCTAACCATATTGAGGAGATATGTTACGTTTATGACCGAAGCCTCTTAGGGCAAGGTCAAGGTCCTAAAATGATATGTGATTTTTGCGCATACAACTGTGGCACTCTGGGGCCTACTTCGGGGGGCATTTGTCACCAATAGTGACAGCTCTTGTTTTTCATAATTATTAAAAGAAACTTTAAGTTAATTAAGTTCTTTAATTTGTTACCTAAATATACATTGCCGTATAAAAAAAGTATTGATATAGATTTATTATTACATTATCACAAGAAATGCCATAATAATATACCGTGATCAGGCACACGCCAAGAAGACACAACGAAATGTGCTAAAAATCTGCGCGCACACCAGCGAGAAGATATTAAAACCTTCAGTCTTCTTGACAATGAAAGTAATGAGTACAACTAATTAAGAGGCTTGTAGTTCGAGGTCTATCCACATCTGTTTCACGTGAAGAAGTTGTCAGATACTTGTGGATGTAAATACAAGTATGGTATCCAGGAAACTGACAGTTTTACACGAATGAAAGTCTGTCAGGTCGACAAAACATTGTACAGTGCAAAATATCTTATGATATTTAAAGTTACCCTTCAGTTACCACTACCTAGCAACTGCCTTTAAATATGTTTAAACTGTCAATCTAATTTCAGACACGTTTGGAATGTATCATGATCATTAAACTGGGCTATTTTCTAAATGGTTATATTCCATGTTGATTGTACAGAAAATCGTCACAATTTACAATAGCAGATTAATGATTAACCTGGAGGAAATTTGTTTTGTTTGTATTTTTTGCAATTATATCATTGTCATTATTTTTCATTGTAAAATAAAATGTCCTGTTTCATGAAGCATTCTCCTCCTAGACGGAAGAGTTTGCCCGTATCAACTTTCAGAAAAATACCAAGACTTTTTTAGAATTGAATGTTAAAACTTTACTGTTAAGTCATGTTTAGGTCAATTTTCAAGATATGTAAAACTGGTCGGAAACTTAAAACGTATTTTTTGAAACAAGTGATACTATATTTACAGTATGTCACGTGTTCACCTTGAATGACAGGCACGGATTTTTCATGATTCTACAGCATTGTTTCGGTCGCTTAAGCATAACTTTAAATTTAATCTCTGACAATTGCGTAAGTGTGTCGACAATTTGGCTCAGTGGTTAGAACACTGGACTATCATCCGAGCGACTCCGGTTCGATTCCCGCTACAGGCACTTGAGATTTTTCGTCATTTTCGTATATACATTAGAGGTAGGACAGGTCTGGAAATTGTTATAGACCTCTTAAGTTGTCTATAAGGTGTTTATAGACCTCATCGGAACAAAGAAGCCGGTAGGTAAAAGGAGCTTATCACCAATCTGACTAAAGTACATTTCCTATTACGCTACGCATAGGATCTGAGAACGACCTATTCATTGCCTCGTTCTGACGACCCTTTCGCTAGCCAATCAGAGCCTAACTTACAACATCTTGCAAATCTACCTGTAGCCTTGACTTTTGGTATTTACAATTCTTATGTCATAATGTATCAGATAGCTGGTTAGCTCAGTCGGTAGGCCACTAGCTTTGTAAGCGAGGGGCCCCGGGTTCGAGCCCTGGAATGACTGCACATTTTTCTTACTCTTTGACATTCGAACAAGTCGTCTGATTGGATAAAATAAAAATAGCAATACTGGAAATCCAAAATATACAGAAGACGAATGTGAATGGGTCGTTCTCAGATCTTCGTTTAGAAGATCAAGTACTTAAAGGGAATTCCGATAGTTTTTTATGCGCATCTTTCTGCGCAGCCGACACTCTATGGAAAACTGAACTGAAGTCAACGTTTGTTGAAACATGTTACAGACAGTCTTAAATATGAGGAATCTTGAATGAAATAACATTTTTGATAAGTTTTATCAGTAATCAAATGTTGATACTGGTTTATGTTGTATTGACAAGTATCATGCCTGACAGGTATCTTGCTATTTGTGTGGTTGTGTTTTCAAATCGCATTTTGGTACAAAGACAGTGTTGTTCATATAATGTAAGATACTTGACTTAGTACCGATAAGACAATATCACCTTTCAGATTATTTAGTATTCAATTATAGAAAGAATTAAGAATTTTTAAAACTTTTTTTTAACTTCTAGCAGACATACATGTAATCAATTTGGCCAGGTTCGCGCCATTTTCTGTCCGAACAGGTGTTGTATTCTAGCGGTCTTAACATAAAATTTAGTCTGGTGACCCATACATTTTTAGCCATTTTTATGCTCACAATACAATTATCTATACACAAGAAAAATAGGAAAAAATTCTATGAAAGAATTTTTTCAAAATTAAAAACAATATTCTTCACTATAGGTATTTTTCACTGAAAAAAGTTCACAAAAGAAAATATGAAACAATATTTTTTTTTTCATTTGTACCTATTATTGTAAGGATAGAGTATTACAAATATGACTATGATATCAAATAAGTATATGATAAAATCTGTAAAAAGAAAAAACTTTATTTTGCTGTCTTGTTGTATATTTTGGTTGGTATTTATACAAAAAAAAAAGCAGAAAATTATGAAAATGTTGAAAAATCGCTAGCAGTTTCAGCAACAGTGGGTGTGTTCAAAACAATTTTTCAAAAAAACAAGCCTGGTGACCTATTGTTCTTATTTGTTCATTGTTTTCAGCACAAATTTTCCTATCATATATGTGAATTTAAAATAATTCTATGAAAGAAAAAAAACTATAGGAATTCTCTTTAAGTCAGATTGAGCTTATCACTATATAGGCGGTGCTGTCACCCGTATCTGCGATTATTTTAACTGTGTATATGGTTGTTTCAGCTGTATATACACTCACCAAAATTCCTAATCGGTCAGTTTTTATTGTATTTCTATTTTATTAATAATGCATGTATTTACACAAAATTTCACATACCGACATTTAAATAGGTACTGCAGCTAATTATTGATTTATTTTTGACCGACTCGCCGCCAAAGTAACCGCATTAAGCGTTTTGACCAAGTTAGCACATTTTGCACGTGCAGGGCATGTGTACCAATATGCACGTTTTAATGAACACTTTTGACATTACTGACGAAAGTCCTACTAGAAAAACACATATCATCGTGAAACTGACACAAGAGCAACGCGCCCGGGCTGTCGGAATTATACATCACAGTTCAAAATCGGTCACTTCAATGAATTGTACTTTGGTTGAACTTCGCTAAAAGAGCGCGGATGGTAGATAACCAACGACTGAATGCTCTTGTAAACGGAAATAAGGTTAAAAATGGAAATAACCATCAAAGTAACAGCTACAAACAAATTACATCAAAATTCTTTTGAAATTGCAAAAATAATTACACACGTGCCGTAAATGTAACCCAGCTAGCAACATTCCGACAGCTCGATCGCGTTGCTCATGCGTCAATTTCACGATAAAATGTGTTTTTCTAGTTGGACTTTCGTCAGAAATGCCAAAAGTGTTAATGAACACGTGCATGTTGGTGCACAAGCCCTGCACGTGCAAAATATCCAATATTAAGCAAAACGCCTAATGCGGTTACTTTGGCGGTGAGTCGGTCAAAAGTAAATTAATAATAAGCTGCAGTACCTATTCAAATGTCGGCATTAGGAATTTTGTTGAGTGTATGGTGCTTTTAATGGTATATGCGGTTTTTCCATCTGTATTCGTGGTCTTTTTAACTTTTTATGCAGTTCTTTTTGCTGTATATGTGGTGCCTTTAACTGCATATGCCGTGCTTATGACTTTGTATCGGAATTACTTCATGTGCGTTGTTTTCAACTTTCATCTGTATATGAGGTACCTGCAACTGTATGTGCATTTCTTTTAAATTTACATGCTGTGATTTTAACTTTATATGTGGCGCATTGAATTGTATATGCGGTACTTTCAACTGTATATATGGTTCGTTTTACTAGCGAAATTTAACGTGGTATCAACAGAACACCGTATTCAATGCTTAAATATCCAAAAGAAAAACATGCAGAATCAATAGAAGTGCAAAAAGGATTTTTTTTCTGTGATCACCCTTTTGGTTTTTATGCATCCTATGCATATAGCGATTGAACTCTCCTTCTGTCCATTTGTCCGTCCGTTCAAACTAGACCTCGTACAGCCAACATTTATGACATGGTTTAGTTTATACTCACACTCAACAATCCTTGTGGCAAAACATGCAACCTGACCTATATATAAATGGCCTTGACTTTCATATGACTTTCACCTTTAAACAACATATTTAGTCATACACCCGGGGGCATTATTTTGCGTTTTGAAATCGTAGCTCCTTATTTGCAGTTGTACTTTGACTATCAAAACAGCCTGACTCGGCAAAACGAAAGTTATCAGAGTGCCAAACATCTGTCGAGTTCTTATGAGATATGATAACCCCAAAATTTAACTAATATGCATATTTTCACCTATTAAAATGTGCAAACTAGCTGAAATGGATGATTTTTTAGTTTTTGCGATAGTTCTATTGTCATTTTGCTGGTGCAGTGGGTGTAATTCTGTTGACATTAACATTTCTGATCGATTTGAGCAGATGGAGAAGAAACTTGCCGCCCACGATACACAAGTCGCGACGTTGAAGAAATCTGTAAAGAAGCTTGAAAACAGAGTGCTTGATTTGGAAACTGAATTAGAGGCAACTAATAATATTTCGTTACCCTCAGCTGTTGGTGAGAACAACTTATGTTTCGCAATTTTTAAGGCTCATAATGCTTTTGTTTAAAATGTGACTGCCACATTTTCCATTATGCACATAAAATACATTAATTTCTTGTTAGATAATTACTTTCTTTAACATTGGTCAAAGGTTTGAATATCTTGCTGAGTGTACTAGAATGTTTTATTACCTCCCTTTTCAGCTCTAACAATAACAGTTCATGTGCAATATTAAAAGTAGTGTTTTTCTAACCATGTAAGTATGCATAGCTTCTATTAGGAAAGCTGTTTCATCAGTTTTTAGGATAATTTTTTTTAAGCATTATGGACCTTTAAGCAAATAAGATACCATGCTTGAACTAAATCTAAACTAAGTTTTAACTGAACGAGGAAACTATTTTTCTTCTGTTGCAGTTAAAGGAACTATTTAAAGATTTGAAAGATTATTTGCCTCAGTCTCGCCAATGTCATCATAGCCAATTTGTTGTTATCAGCTTGCGCTGGCTTGATTTTAAAATCTACTCTACAAAACTACAAGTACATCATTGAATACAGCATGAATTGTACTGTCTCTTTTTTCGAAAAAAAAATGTATTCTTGCGCGTTTTCATCAATACACTTTAATGAAGACTAATTAAAAATCATTTTCCGGGTGCCTGTGAAATGAACTTATGAAACTGTAGTTAACAGAATCATGTTATGTGTACGGCATAAACTAGAGTCACCGAAGTAGACGCCATCACCATACAAAATATATAACAAGTCGAAATATTCCTGTGGCCAGAAGTTATACAGGCCATTCGCGATTGTTTTCCGGAAAATTACGTACACTGACGAAAATGAAATTAATTTTCAAAATAAAAACAATACTTTTTTGCTGTTCATAAACATTATCTAAAACAGTATCCAAACCTATTTTTTACTATTAAAAACGGCATTCCATAAATACGATAAGCCAATCGCATAGCGGTAAAAAATCACGGAAAACACCCATGTGCTACTTTCCAAGTAATTACAATTATTATTCAAAGAATAAACAGTTGACTGTGGCATAATGCCTTTGTTTAAACTGTAGCTGCCACATTTTCTGTTATGAGCATAAATGCATAAATACGTTATTTTCGTCTCTATATTTTTAAAAAAAATATTTGTCAAAGGCTTGAATATATGATCAACATAGAAGAAAACATTATTGATTCCATTGTTTTGATTACCTCCCTTTATGATTCTGACTATTATATTGAGAGTTGTTTTTGCTAACCATGTAATTATGCATATTCTCTATTTAGATAGCTGATTTGTCTGTTTCAAACAAAAACTTTAAGGCCTTGTGGCACTATATAGCTATGCTGGGATGTATAATAAGATTGTTTCAAAACTTCTACATCTGTGTATGCCTTTAGAATACTTGTTCACCATCGCTTCCATTTGTCTGTTTCGTGCTTTGCACTAATGTGTGTTATGCGTATGCCATGGCATTCATATTTCAAAGATTCAACAATGTATGCATTTTTGCATACTAACATTCGAGGATGCCTTAGTACGCATTATATGTTCTGCTTATATGGCTATGTACAGAAATACAAATAACTTATTGAGTTGGTAATATGTTATATATTCCTAAAATTGTAAATAGCAAAATGAATACCACGCTAAACAGTATACTGAATTAAATAGAGTTTTAAATTATCAGGAAATCCTAAAGGTGTACGTGATATCCGGTCGGTACCAATGGTTGCGTTTTCGGCATTTGTTGATCCCGACGTTAAACACCTTGGACTGGAACAACCGATTCCTTATAATAATATCATAACCAACGCTGGGAATGGATTTAGCCGGCATACACACGTATTTACATGTCCAGTTACTGGGCTATATATGTTTACATTCACGATCTGTATCGAAGCCCCTATTCAACTTATTGCCAAGCTGGTTGTTGATAACCAAAATATTGTTGATGCAATCTCTGAACCATCAAGGGGTAACCATCATATACAAAGTTCCAACTCTGCAGTAATAGAGGTAAATTTCGTCATACTTCTAATGGTTTCAGTTTGTTATTTATGGCAAAAGCATCGCAATCAATGTTTGCGGTTCTAGCCAACTGACCTCCCAAGCATTGTATAATGCTCATATGAACACCTGGGGACTTCCTTCAAATTAAAACCGTATGACCTAAATTGTGTCAAAAATATATTAGCAAAGAGCAAACGAAGTAAAGAACATAATTTGTACTGTCTTCCTTTGTTGCAATTTGTCGAGACATGTACATCATTCCAGGCTGCCAGATAAGACATCTTTATTCAGTTAAATAATTATGATTACCCCATTTCTATTTATCAGAGGTCGAGGGGACGATAGTGCGACAATACGATACAAAACATATTTGAAAGTGCTATATTAACATCTCATTATCGTACTTTTATAATTTTGCCCTTAAGTCGCAGGAATGACAGTGCCATAATTCGATGTGAAAACGCGAAAGCTCGAGTGGAAAGTGTGATATTGATATAGCCTCTTTGCATCGTGATTATGTCGCTTTTTTGCATTGTATTATCACGTCATATTTAAACATCGTATTTTTGGGTACAATCAAAATGTCGACTTTACCAATCTTACCAATCTACATGACGAATGGGCAAAATATCAGTACACTATACGAGCGTATATATATTCCGCGTTTATGTCAGACTTTGATAATTCTTCGGAGCCATACTACTAAATGTACTTTGGGTCTTTACTACTGTTTGCAGATCAAATTGCCCTTTCGCCTTTTCTTAAATCGATAGACTTGTACCTTTACGTCACAAAAGAAGCGATGCTGAAGCTATTTTTGGATCTCGTCTATACAGGTAACTCCGCCTTTCCGATACGAGTAAAAAAAATACTGAATGAACTTGTTTACATTGGCTGCATCCCCGAGAAATGATGATTTAAATACACATTATAGGACAAGGGGTAGCTGGAGAATCAATTTTGATTTGGAACTTTCAGGCTTGTTATCTTGTCAGCATGATGTCCCATTAAGAATCAGATAATGTGCATTAATGGCACTGACCATCTGATACACTTGTAACCTGTTCTAATCGTGGTTTGAGAATTTTAGAACATGTTTAATGATTGTAAAACTTTAGAAAATGTTAAATTTTGTGTCTCACAAGAAGAATGAATGTGATAACTCAATAGTTGTTTTATTTTGAGATGTGTTTTATTAAAAATCTTTATTGAAACTGTTTTACATAATGAAATTAAGAATAAACATTGTAATCATTTTATATTGTAACCTGTGATAAAATATAATTTACATTGTAAATGGTAATATTTTATAATTCTATAATATGAATGCAGCTTTGAATTACAAGACCTAAAGCTTGAAATTTATAACTCAGGGGCGTAGTTAGGCTAAAAAGGAATTGTAGGCCACTGTCCAAGGAGGGTATAGCATGCTCCCACAGAAAATTTTCACATTTTAGATGCAAAATGTTGCATTTTGGATTACATCAGGACTTTTATGTTTTTCAGTTTTCAAAAATGAAGTATAGACCCGGTGAAACTATTTTACAATTTAGAAAGTAGACCAGTGTCAAAGTCGTAGCTGGACCATGATGGAAGTATAGGTCACTGTTTTAAGGGGGATGGGGGATTTTTCCCCGGAAAAAATACATTCTAGATAAAACATGATGCATTTTGGTGAAATTCATAATTCAGAGGCGTTGCTAGGCTAAAATGGAAGTGTATGCCACTGTCCTGGGGGTTCTAGGGCATGCTCTCGCGTAAAAATTGCACAAATTAGATGCAAAATGGTGTATTTTATCAAAATTGATAATTCTGGGGTTTAGCTAGGCCTCAAAATGGAAGTGTAGGCCACTGTCCTGGGGGGGGGGGGGGGGGGGGGGCATTATAGATGCAAAGTGGTGCATTTTTGGTGTGTATCTAGACCTTTAAACTTTTTCATAACGTGTTTGCCCAGGGCTACTGTACCTTATAGAAGTACACCAGTGTCAAGTATGTAGCAGGGCCAAAATGGAAGTGTAAGTCACAGTTCTAGGGTGTTTGGTGGGGGGGTGGGAGGGGCGGGGGGAGCTCCCCCACTGGAAGATTTTTACATTCTAAATGCAAAATATGGTGCTTTCTGGCGAAATTCATAATTCAGGAGGGTACTTGGCCAAAATGGAAGTGTAAGCCACATTCCTAGGATGGTTTGGGAGCATGCTCCCTGTAGAATTCTTACATTATAGATACAAAATGGTGCATTTTTGGTGTATATCAGGACGTTAAAACTTCTCCTATGAAGTGTAGGCCCCGGGGCAACTACTGTACCTCAAAGAAAGTACACCCCTGTCAGTGTAGCTTGGCCAAAAGGGAAGTGTATGTGTGTGTGTGTGTGTGTGTGTGTGTGTGTGTGTGTGTGTGTGTTCGGGTTTAACGTCTTTTTCAACAATTTTTCAGTCATATAAACGACGGTGTCTACTTGTAGCAGTGAGCACAATGCCCAACTTTCTAATGCTGCCTCACTGGAATATCACGCCGTAGACACGTGGCATGATACCCCACCCAGTCACATTATACTGACACCGGGCTGACCAGTCCTAGCACTATCCCCTTAATGCTAAGCGCCAAGCGAGGAAGCTGCTAGTACCATTTTTTTACGTCTTTGGTATGACGCGGCCGGGGATCAAACCCACGACCTCCCGCACTCGAAACGGACGCTCTACCACTAGGCTACCGAGGCGGTTAAAATGGAAGTGTAAACCATTGTTCTAGGGGTTAGGCGGCATGCTCCCCTGGATACATTTTACATTCTTAGTTAATTTCTAAATGCAGAATGGTATGTTTTAACGCATTGTGTAAACTTTCTGTTGTTTAAATCGTCGATGCTGCAGACTAAAACACTGGAAAGGGAATGCATGGGCAGTGTATAAAAGTGATATTATGTAGCTCACCTGAGTCACGAAGTGACAAGGTGAGCTATTGTGACCGCTTGATGTCCGTCGTCCGTCGTGCGTAGTGCGTCATGCGTCAACAATTTCTAAAAAAAATCTTCTTGAAAACCACAGGGCAGAATTACACCAAACTTCACAGGAATGATCCTGGGGTGGCCCCTTTCAAGATGTTCAAAGAATTGAATTCCATACAGAACTCTGGTTGCCATTGCAACCGAAAGGAAAAACTTTAAAAATCTTCTTGTCCAAAAACCACAGGGCCTAGGGATTTGATATCTGGTGTGTAGCATCATCTAGTGGTCCTTTACCAAAGTTGTTCAAATTATCCCCCTAGGGTCAAACATGGCCCCGCCCCGGGGGTCACATGGTTTATATAGACTTATATAGGGAAAACTTTGAAAATCTTCTTGTACAAAACCACATGACCTAGGGCTTTGATATTTGGTATGTAGCATCATCTAGTGGTCCTCTACCAAGATTGTTCAAATTATCCATCCCCCTAGGGTCAAATATGGCCCCGCCCCGGGGGTCCCAAGTTGTACATAGACTTATATAGGAAAAAAAGTTTAAAAATCTTCTTGTCTGAAACCACAACACTTAGACCTTTGATATTTGGTTTGTAGCATTGTCTAATATGGTCCTCAACCAAAATTGTTCGAACTGTACCCCTTGGGTGAAAAGAGGCCTTACCCTGGGGGTCCCAAGTTTTATAAAGACTTATATAGGAAAAAGCTTTAAAAATCTTCTTGTCTGAAACCATACGACCTAGGCTTTTGATATTTGGTATGATGCACTGTCTAGTAGTCCTCTACCAAAATTGTTCAAATTATGCCCCTGGGGTTAAAAGAGGCCCCGTCCTGGGGTCACTTAGTTATTATGTGAGTTATATAGGAAAAATACTTAAAAAATCATCTGATCCTATTTCCAAGACTGTTTAATTATAATTACCTGATGACCCCATGTAATATGATGTCAATTGACTGTGACCTTAACCTACTGACCTACTTTCTTGTTTTTTAAGATACAGCCTTGGAATTTTGATGGCATACACAGTTTTGCACACAAATCGTAAAACTGAATTTCACTGACCATGAATGTGACCTACTGACTTTCTTAATATTTTATCATCAGTTTTACATTTGAAACATGTAGCTCATATTACTCAGGTGAGCGATCCAGGGTCATCATGACCCTCTTGTTTATATTTAGTACACATATATATTTCCATTTTTCCTATGAAACTGCATGTACATTTAGTAAAGAAATATCATAAGTACTTTAATATTCAATTTATATTTCATCATCATGTACAATGAATAAATATTTAAAGGTCTTTTGAATTTACTCATACAGAATATTACTTTTTGTTATCTCTACCTGACAATAATTCATAATATCTATGCGATCTTAAGTCAGAAAGCCTGAGAGACCTTCAGTCAGATTGACTGACCTTTGTTCAGAATAATTGGGGCTAATAATTTCAGAATGACTATGCCCTTAAGTTAAAATGACTGTGATCACAAGTCAGAATGACTATGACCTTTATTCAGAATGTCATTGAATCAAGTTCAGAATGCCTGTGCCCTTAAGTTAAAATGACTGTGATCACAAGTCAGATTATGACTGTGATCACAAGTCAGATTATGACTGTGACCTTTATTCAGAATGACTTTGAATCAAGTAACTACAATGACAGTGACATTAATTCAGAATTAATCCAGAATGACTATGACAGTAATGCAGAAGGATCTAGCTTAACTCAGAACTACTTTCATGATTGACTGATAAAAAATGAGACTAATTTTCAGTGCAAAAAATAACTCTTAAGTGAAGTTTGGTAAATAAAAAGTGTGTGGACCATACAATGACAAAGTGTGTAGCAGTAACTGTTGTCACTCTAAAGATGAGAAGACAGTACAAACTGCTTTCTGTGCAAAGAATAACTCTAACTGAAGTGTAGTAAATGATATTTACCTCCATAAACATGTAAATTCAAAGGAATAATTCAGGAAATCAGACACTGAACTTGTTGAAAAAGAGCCAAGTGATTTTCTTTAATTATAAAAACAAATCAGTGCTTTTGCTGTATACAGTTACATTGTGAACATAGTTGAAATGCGACATACATTTTTGATAGAACAATTTCAGTGCATTTTATACATTAATAAAATTATGCAACATCGAGACATTTGGACTAGAAAATGAAAGCTAAGCCTTTAAAACTGTGGACTTGAGTCAGTGCTGTTGCCATTTACATTGTGTACTTAGTTATACTTTGCACATAATGTTAAAATTCTTAAGAAATAATGAGCATTTTAACAGAAACACTTTTGACTATTTATAGGTAAGCTTTATAATCACAGTATTTTTTTTATTTCAACAGATTATTATTATTTAATATTATAAATATATATAAGATTATGCAGTACTCTTCCTTTAAAATGTAAAACAATCCTGTACAGATCCGTACCTCTAGACAGGCCTGTTACGGGTTTTCTAGGGGTACGGACCTCCGTTTTTCTAGAGATTAAGGGTCGTTTATATTTCAAATTTTGTTGAAAATGAAATAACAAATAAGACTTCTTCAGTATTCACCCTAAACTTGGATCTAGATGGTTTACAGTTAACAAAGTTCACCCCATCTTTCGAAACATAAATAACCGAGAAACACCAAATAAATCACGAGGATTCGAACTGGCAGAAAAAAAGATTATGTATTATTATTATTATTATTATTATTATAAAGATTAAACAAAATAATGTTAAATATGTTGTGAAAAAAACTACTTTTAATGATAATTAACCCATAGCGTATTTATGTTTTCCACACATACGGTAGCCTTTACGAGATACAGGGGCGTTTTCACAAACAGTTTCTTTTACTTAATGTCGGTTAATGGATTATTAAAAAATCAGTTCCTTGTCGATTATCATTATATCTTGCTAAATAAAAACATAAATATGTGCATATTATTATGCCTATTAGCTCGTCTACTTCATTTTTTTAGTGTACATGTTAAATGTATTTTAATTCACAAGTTTTTTTGTTTCGTGTAATAATAACTTTGATTTTTTAATGACTTCACTGATGCTTGAACAGAGTTGTTTCAAATTCATGAGCTATATATTTTATAGTGTATGGTATCACAATGCTTTTTCTTTACACATTCCTTCTTATCATTTCACACATTGTCCAGATTTGACCACTGTTGTAATTTATAGCCCCACTGCTGAGAGTTAATGTCCATTTTATTGACTTGGGGGTTAATATTAATTACATGCATCATCTTAGCAATCTATGAGAATTTCCCTCTCTACCCTTGTCCTATAACTGTACAGTCCTACCAAAATGTCTGAGAAGGCTACTAAAATCTAGCAGGGGCTATTCAGCTAGGCAAATAATCTGTAACTGTTAATATCCCATAAATCTCCATGGCCTGCTGTGCTGACCGACATCCTCACATTAATTACCTGCTATTTGACCTTATCTTACATGAATTACCGACCACAAGTTTCATGCCTTTTTACTAATCAGCAGAAATTTATAGAAGTCTTATATGTCTACAAAGCAGGGAATGTTTTTTTTTTTTTTTTTCATCATTTCCAAAGAGCTATAAAATAAATTTAATCATATTTGTTATTTTTTACAGGTGAGTAATTATATATTTTTTTGTCTTTATCAGTTATGTTCTTGAAACAAAATTTATCTGGCAAAACAATTGGCAGTACAGTACAGTTATTTTCGAGAAAGTTTATTATTATTTTTATTATTATACACAATAAAACTAAGAAAATTAGTATTCGTCCCTACCTGTTTCACCTAGAGGGTTTATAGTTTTACTATTAAATTTCCATCATTTTGTCTGCCCATGCTTTAATACGAATCGGTACTTACGCTGCTACAGGAGACAATACATAATATTGAATTCAATTTATTAGCTAATTCTTATTTAGTGATAAAAAATTCTTTTAGGTGGCTTAACTCCGTCTACCAGAATGTCCTTCTAATTGTTTCAATAAGTGTACAAAAGAAAGGATAATGCAATTTTGATGAAACTTTCTATATGTTATAAAAAACATCAGGTGAAAATGCATGCATTTTGTTTTTACCTAGTTATGCAAATGTAAGAAAATACATGTATCCTGAAATGACTTAAAAGTATATGGTAGGTTATTGTAAATTGCTATACTGATAGGAGGCACATCATTTAATTTCTGCAATTTTTGTACCTTGTCATGAGAAAACTTAATAAAACAGCTCTTGCAATAAATTGAAAAGCATTAGAGGTAGATCAATTAAGGGACTTTTGTTTACAGAATGAGTACACACGTAAGGCATTTGACCATTCCTGTGGGAAAATTATGAAATTATGCGATAATTTTAAAAGTATTTTGGTTGTATAAAAATAAGGGATATTGAGAAGATAGTGACATTTATGCTCCCATGTATTTTAGCAGAAGTATTTTGTACTTAAAGAAAACAAATTCAGTTTATTTTTTGCATGCAAGTTAAAATCTCTGTAACTGCTGAAGATATTCAATTTAAACTTCACGCATGTCTTCAATGTCATTATGTTAGGTCACTGGTAGACTGGCTCCCGTCCCTATGTTTGTTCTACATATATATGTTTATTCATTAAGAGGGAAGTAACTCCAGCAGGTTGTTTCTACATTGACTTTTTTTATTGCCCCTGGCTCCGAACATAGGGACTGGTGAAAGTTGGCTTACAGTGTCTCACAAATTTGTGAGACAAATTCCCATTCATTTCTTTTAGTGATAATCAGCTGCTATCACTGTGACATGTTATCTAAGGGTTTCATGTGCTAGCCGCTATTTAAAGGCCTAGATTTTGGCAGTGGGCCAAGGGATTTTTGTCTTCACCAGCACAGTTGGGGGCTAATGACCATCACACTATGACTCCAATAAACAAGGGTCATTGTTTATTGGAGAGTCAGTCTACCTTACAAGTGTATCTATTAGTGAAAAGGGGAAAAGATGTAATTTATTGTAAATTAATGAATAATTGATAACTTTTAAAGTTATACTAGTTTTTTTTGGCATTTCTATGTAAAGAAAAATATTTGTTGATCAAACACAATAATAAGATAATCAGAAACTTATTTTCACAATAATGAAATAATGAGAAACTTACTTAAAGAAACATGCAAGTTTTATTTTTTCAAATTCTGTCTGGAGAATTGTGATATTTCTGAAAAATGTGACTTTCACTCATCTAAAGCTTGCAGAATACTGTAAATAACATTTGTATAAATTGAAAACAGAATGTGAATTTCAAAGTTACAAAGCAAAGCATGATAAAAGTCCCTTTAGGCAACATACTGAAAATGAAAATCGAGTATAGATGGAACACAATTTTATATTCAAATAATGTTGATTACATGAATACATGAAAATCAATTTCCAAATCGAAAAATATTGTTTATCAGCACAAAGAACTCAGGAAGTTTTCACTGTACTTGTGTTTTATTATCATTATTATTTTCAATATTATTACTGTATCTTTTATCATCCTATATGTAATATAATAATAATAATATACTAATGATAATATAATAATAATAATAATTATTATTATTATGATTATTTCTATTATTATTATTTTCATTATTATAACATTAAAGTGATAGTTATTATCATCTACAAAATATCAAAATAATAATTATTATAATTATTATGAAGAAAAATTAACTTCTTTCAACTCCACTGCACACATCTTCATGGTCTAGTTAGGGTCCCTGCTGTGCTAATTGCCCTCTAATCAGTTGCTATTACATAATCGCTGATAAGCAGCAGATAAGATGGGAGTTGTATATTGGATTTGTGGGGGGGGGGGGGGGGACACTTATATAGTAGTGAATCTAGGCCTTTAATGAGCCGAAGCTAATTTACAGATTTATGACCTGCCCTCAGCTTGTAATGGCTTATCAGGCAACAGGAATGTACTTTCATACAAAAGGGTGCATATTTAACAGAGGATTTGTGATCTATTTTCAAGAATTAGATCATTATAAACTACACCTTTAATAGAGAAATGGGTGAAGCTATACTTAAAGGTCTAAAAAATTTAGGACTTAGAAAACTTTAATCAGGATTTTCTATCTCCAAAACTAATGCAAATATTGAACTGAAACTTTACCTGTGTCTTCGGGGTTATAAAACTAATTGATAGCATCAAGTCTCATAACTCTGACCTGCATTTTGGCCAAATTATGCCCCCTTTTGGACTTAGAAAAGCCTGGTTAAAGTTTTGTGTGCAAGTACATTACAGCAATTACTAAAAAGTATATAGCTTTGAAACCTTTTTTTCTTTTTCTAGATCAAATACCAACCTCACTGGGTCAAGTCCCATAACTCTGACATGTATTTTGGGCAAATTTTGCCCCCTTTTGGACTTAGAAAATCTGGTTAACGTTTTACATGCAAGTTACTATCTGAAAAACTAATGCAGATATTGAATTGAAACTTCAGATGTGTCTTCGGGGTTATAAAATTAGCTGATAGCATCAAGTCCCATAACTCTGACCTGCATTTTAGCCAAATTATGCCTCCTTTTGGACTTAGAAAATCCTGGTTAAAGTTTTGCATGCAAGTACATACTTGCTAGCTATTACTTAAAGGCATATAATAACATTATGTTTAAAACTTATTTTTTTATTTTTCTAGATCAATTACCAACCTCACTGGGTCAAGTCCCATAACTCTGACATGTATTTTGGGCAATTTATGCCCCCTTTAGATTTAGAAAAATCTGGTTTAAGTTTTGCGTGCAAGTTACTATCTGCAGAATAAATGCAGCTTCCGGGTTATAAAACTAGTTCATTGCATCACGTTCCATAACTTTGACATGCATTTGGTCAAATTATGCCCCCTTTTGAACATAAAACTTCTGGTTAAAGTTTTGCATGCAAGTTACTATCTCCAAAAATGATGCCGATACAGGATTGAAACTCTAACATTTTCCTGCTTCTGGGACAATACTTTGAATAGTCGAGCATTGGTTGTCTTACGGGCAGCTCTTGCTATTTCAGTTATTTGTTTATTTAAATATTTTCACAATTTTCCAATATATGCCCCATATAAATGTACATTTTAAAAAAAAACTATAGGATATGCAACGCGCGAGTCATACGTAGTAGAGTCATTAGCACAATTTCTACAGCAAATTTCGCTGTACTCATCTTTCGAAATATTAATACCCAAACTCGCTCAATTATGTACCACAATTCTGTTTTTTCTTGACCATGAAACAAGCGCTGTCTTTCTTTTCCGTTTTCTTTCATTTCTGCACATAGAACACATTTGAATATTTTTTTGATGTAAGGCTTAATTTTACCATAACACTTTCTTTAGGTGGGAATTCCCAAATTAACAATTAATAAAACCTTAAATTCATAAAAAAGATCCTGAGTTTATGTTAATTCCAACTAATTATCCACATACAATATTTTCACACTTACATTTACTATTAAATCTTTGAATCATGAATGGGCTCAATATTATACTTTTCCAGAAAATAACAACATCTTGGATGTTTTCTCAAATGACCCTTATCAAATTGGTAAGGAGAACTTGTCATTAGGTAGGATAGTTAATTGCCTTACAATTTATAGGGTTCTCAGTAGTTAACAGTTTACAGGGGTCATCAAGGGTTACTTTGGCCAACTTTCACCAGGCTGTATGGTTCAGCCATCAGATAAAATGTGCTATTTTAGAGGCTAAAGATTTTCTTATTTTGCTTGCAGTATTTATATAAAAAAATAACCATGCAGCCAGGGAGCCAGGCTAGGTCACTGGCTATGTCCCATATTTCTGACCTACAATTTAGCAGAATTATGCCCTTTTTGTACTTAGAAAATTCTAGTTAAAATTCTGCATCAAAGTACATATCTCTGTAACTTCTAAAGTACATATAGTACCGCGATATTTATATACAACATAGTCTAATGCTGTTATTTGTCTATAAATGTTTCTTCTCCACTTACAACATGCTTTTTTGTTGATCACTTCTACAAAATAATTACTGTACTGTAACATGCGATGTACAGAATGAGGTACATACTATCAAATTAAAAAATGTGTACTTCTGGCACGTGCAAAGAGCATCTGACCATGGATTTTTTTGGAAGAATACGCTTTTTCCTTGTGCCTAGTAAGTGTCAACATTACTTGTATGAACCACATCTTCTTGCACAATAGTACAAATATGGGCAGTTCTGTCTTTATTCCAAAATGTACCTTTAAATTGATAGGGAACAGATCTTGAGCGAAGCGATAAAAATCGGGATCGATCCATTTTCGTTAACATGCGATATACCGAATGATATATTTACTGTCGGCTTGAAAATTGTGTCCTACGGTCCGTGCCATAATCAGACAGTTCTTTTTAAATGTTATG
This sequence comes from Mercenaria mercenaria, assembly GCF_021730395.1. Taxonomy (NCBI): domain Eukaryota; kingdom Metazoa; phylum Mollusca; class Bivalvia; order Venerida; family Veneridae; genus Mercenaria; species Mercenaria mercenaria. Next base: position 101,227,310 of record NC_069363.1, read on the forward strand.
TTTGATCGATTCCCGGTTGAGGCAGTGCTTTTTTCCATATAATCATGAAATTATTGTTTTCTTTTCTAAAGGTCAAGTAACACTTAGGATTAACTTACAGCATGTTACCATATATTTTTCTGTGACATTTTAGTTGTCTCTTCATAGAAAACAGTTAAAGACCTGCTCCGCTGCTATTCAAATTCTTTTGTGTGTATGCAACCCATGATTACAATAGGTAACAGCTGTAACGGCCACGTGCCACACTTTAGCAGGCAAAACCACAGGTATTTAATATAGAATTTTATATAAAATAACTCTATTTTGACAGGAGTCACTGTTCATAGTCAGGATTTTCATGTTTTTTCAGTGACAATTCAAGGTTAAAAGGTAGGACTGTTAAAAGGCTTTAACTGTTACCTATTGTAATCATGGGTTGCATACACACAAAATACATTTCTCTCTGTTTTGCAATATCATTGAAATAAAAATACTACATGCTATATTTCTGATTTATAATTTAAACTTTTAAAAAGCAACGCTAAATTATGTTCTGAGCAAATAAAGGCCAATTTCGTCATAAAGTTTATAACTTTCTAGGTAAAATAAATGCTGCTTGTAATTATTACATTCAAAGTATTACTGGGCCTTTAAACTATTACTCCAATATGAACTGCAAATTGTAAAGATTAATTTGTTTAACTTTCATAGGTTCATATGCATTACTTGAATTTCAAGTGTGTTAAATTTCCTTCAACATTTCATTCAAAATATAACAATTGTATCTTTTTCTTGATTCCTCATGTAATAAAACCACCTGACCTAATGTTCATCTCAATGTCATAAGCTGACCATGGAGAAAGGTGCTGGTAATTTAGATAGGGCTATTAAAAGCCAATCTAAAGATGCTATCTGTAACTCTCTGGCATTCCATGTTATTACAATTTCACACCAATCATTAACCTTCTGACCAGAAATTCTGGGAGAAATTGAAATCTTGGACATTTTAGTAGGAGTGAATACTCATAAATACTGTCGGAACGGGTGTTTAACCGGATTGTAACAGATGTACCAGATCTAATCTTCACTGAATCTTGCCACAATGCACACTACATTTAGGTAGCGTGGATGTGAAAAAAAGGTCTCATTATTTAGACTAATCAAAAGAGGGATTCAGTTCTTCATTAATTTATGTAAAAGTTATCATAATTACCCTTAACACGAGTAACGTTACACATAAAGTGCAAGTGATAAAACCAATAACTTTACATGACAGTGTGCTGTTATTTATCCTCAGTTATTTTGGTCATTTTAGAGTGACTGTCACAAATATAAAAAAACTAAACATCGAATTATTTTGACTTATGTGAGTCTATAACTGGTTCTTTCCATGAACGAATACAGGGCTTATCAACTGCCTGTATGTAAATAACTGAAATAGTGTTTAAACGACTTCAAATAAATACTGGTACTGATGATAAACCCGAACTGAAAATGAGGTTTTTAACCTGTAACTTTTTTATTTCTGCAATTTGTAATCAATGGTCGGTATCAAAATAAAGCTTAACATTTCCTGAAAACTTTACATAATTCAAATTTACATTTAGTTAGCAAACTCACACGAAGTGAGGCCCTGAAAGGGGTTTGTAAAATGGGGACTGTGAGCAGGTTGACTGATGATAAATTCGAACACTTTGTCATTTACAAAATTTTCTTCGTAGTATTATATTGAAACTTTCCCCAAAAGCCGCAACAGTCATTCCTGATCAAGTAATGAAGAATGACCCAATGTCAGGCCTTCATGTGGCGACAGTGAGCATGCGCAAAAAAACACGCTCTTCCCCAGTAATTTTGGATAAATATTTTTTATACAGATAAATGTAAGTCATTTATTTATACAGAATATTTACCAATTTTGTTTTTATCTACACCAGTTGGTGTTGTAAATGGAAACTATTAGATGGTGTGTTCAATTTTATCTGGAACGTATTAGACCTTCCTGATTTTATAAATAACCGATTGCAATCGAATATTTCCAAGGTGGTCGACTTTATCATCTGTCCGGGTTTATCATCAGTATCAGTAGTAGACAAGGAAATTCATTGATGCAAGCATCAAAGACGCCGCCAAGTGTTGTGTCTGAAGTACATTTATTGCAATATGAGAAATCACCTAATCATTACTTTATTAGTCTGACTGGCTACAAGTTATCAACATTAGCACATAAAACAATATATGTTATAAACTGTTTAAAACATGAAGAATAAACATGATAGAAAAGTTTTACCATGCAATACAAATCCTCTACCTGCAATGGCATTAACATTGCGAGTAGGTGGTCCCTTTACATACAAAATTAAAGTTACTGTAATTATTTCACTAACTAAGGTCATCTCCTGTGAAAAGTTCTTATATGCAGGAGTAGTATAGGGGTCTCTTTGCTTGTAAACAAACGGGCGCCATCTTGGATGACCTAGTTACTATAATTAGTAACTCATTTGCATATAAGAATTCATAATAAGTGCGCGTGTGCGGCGGCCATTTTGAATTCTAATGACGTATTTATGAAAATGAGAATGTCTTGTATACTTATCTAGGGCGTGTTCGCGCACATCGAGGGTCAGCCCTACAGGTCACAATAGCCTAAATAGTTTTCCCTATATATTCTATATAAAACTGATTTTTTTTCAAAGAGCTAGCAAACATAGCTAGACCCATTTCAGAGAACAAATCCTTACCTCATTTTAAAGATTTATGATAAAACTGATATAAAATGAAGAGAAAAGTAGGGGTCATGTATCTTCTAAGAGAGATTTCTCTGGTCACATTACTGTAAACTGACATCAAAACCACATTTCTGTGACCCGGAAGTACTACTCATACTAAAATTGAGCTTGACTTCACCGAATACAACCTGCTCTCCCACGTTTCCTACCAAAATGTCAACAATACATCCACAGTGAAATTTAAACAAAAACTATCCTCAATTTAGACCTCTGTTAAGTGAAAAATTAGTATTCAAATACTTGACAGCCATTACGCGACTAGACCAGATGGCTCACACGCTAGTTCCTTTTAGTTTAGTTAGGCCCGGAGATAACACGAAAACAAAGCTATACGCATGCGTTATAAAGAACCTCTAGTATAAAAATCATTCGAAAGAAAATGTATAATATAATTACGTACTGCTGACCAGTCATTAAAACTATACGAGAATACCTATTTATAAAATGAAATTATTACGCACTCAACGGATGTAAACCCGTCGATATCCCACGCTAAAATGAACCAACATTCTTTGTCCGTTTAGAATACAGATTAATACCGTCGTTTCTAAACATAAAATAGCCAATCAGAAGGCAGGGAAACGAACCAATAAAACATCTCCAATTAAGTCGTTTTGACCAATGAAAACGTCGAAATTTTAACCAATCAACGCTCAATATTATTAACGAATGACATCGCGAATTCAGAAAGCGAATCGTATATAAGAGAGTGCACAGCCGTCATCCATTGGAATTCATACGGGTGACATGGAAAACTTTACCGTTAAAAAACAAAGAAAAGTATCAAACAGGGAATGCCACGCACTAAAAGCGCAGCCTCCTCAAAACGAACCCCCCAGCACGCAAACGCGTGCACCACATACACACACACACTCAACCAACACATAAGGACAAAACGAACAACACACAAACACACGCCACACACACTCAAAGCCAACACATAAGGACAAAACGAACAACACACACACGTGCACACAAAATCAACACATAAGGACAAAACGAACAAACAAAGGAACACAGTGGGGCACCGCCTTGGAACGGTCAGTGGCAAAAACACCACTGGGGAGCTTAAACCGGTTTATGGTGCGCACCCAACCTCACTCTTACCCCCACCATGTTCCAAAGACATGGGACAGTGTAAATAAAAGTAATCCCCTCCAGGTGAATCTCTAACACGCGTAATGGAAACAAAAAGGCATGGCATGTAAAACACAAAAATGCACGTGTATAAATATATAAAAAACAAACCTTAAGAACCAAAAACGTATGTACTCAATGCCTTTTCAAAGACAGAGCAACAAAGAAACACCCTTAAGGGCCCGACGAAACAGGCCAGAAGACAAATATCAAACAGTTCAGTCCTGGTAGGATTTAAGAACTGCTTATCATAGATCCTCCACCTCTTCCGTCAGACGCAATCAAAGAGGAAAGCGTAGTGTCCAACTGTAAACGGGTTGAACACTAAACATGCGGTATGTCTCAAAACAGTTGGGTCGTAACCTCTTTTAATAAAACGTTTGATAAATCTTTCCAAATACATTTGGAAAATTACCATGACCCAAGATCTTACGAAGTTTGTAAACCACATCCCCATAAAAAAGGGGTTTAGAAATACCTTCTCGCAGAAGTGTCTTTAAATTACTTTTGAATTTAAAACTAAATCAGTATTACGATAATAAAATTTAGTAAAATATTACGCATTTGTAATAACGGTAGCCTTGCTGAAGAAGTTTACTTGTAATATATTGATTACGTTCATTGAAATGCTTGACATGACTACACGCTCTGGCAAACCGAATTAATTGAGAAATATATACCCCATAAGATGTAGCCTGAGTAAAATCCCCATCCAAATGGGGAAAATTTACAATACTAAAATTAAAATCATCCCTCTTGTCATAAATTTTGGTATGTATAATATTGTCATAAATAGAGAGATGTAAATCTAAAAATGAAGCATCAGTATCCGAATTGTTATTTTAATTAACTGAAGCTCCCTAGGATAAAATAGTACCCACCAATGACCAAAAAACGGATTATCCATATTAAGAATATCATCCAGATAGCGTGATGTATTATTAAATGCAGTTATAATATCTGCCTGCGTATCTGGAGAAAGGCTCAACATAAAGTCTCTTTCATAACAATATAAAAACAAATCTGCGACAAGGGGTGCACAGTTAGTTCCCATGGGAATGCCAACAACTTGTCTAAAAACTGCATTCCCAAACCTGATGTAAATGTTGTTCAATAAAAAGGAAAGGGCTTTACAAACTTCGTCACAGGTCCACATAGTATAATGTTTAATAATATTGCTAGTAAAATATGCTTTATCAAAATTGCAAGCGATAAATGTAGCATTCTCTCTGGCGAAAGTCTTTTGAATTAGGGCAGTTAATTTGTCATTTATTAAGTTATGTGGTAAAGTGGTATACAAAGTAGAAAAATCGTATGTACTGACTGTAGATACCTTGTAATTATTAATTTTCAACTTATCCAGGATTTCGCCAGAATTTTTAATCGACCAAAATAAGTGTTTACCAAGTTTTCGTATACTTTATCTCAGTATCTTTCCACGTGGGCTTTCACAGCAGTTAGACATGATGTAATAGTTTTGAAATATTTGTAGTTGTACAGGAGCTTGAATTAGCGATGAAGCGAGCTTTATATGGTTGTTTATGCAATTTAGGAATCCAGTACATGGTCGGTAGTTTAATTTGTTGATCGTCTATACGAACTTTTAAATTAGAAACTTCAGTGATGTGATCAGTAACCAACTTGTTTTCAAAAGAAGGACTCAATGTATAAGTTTTAGTGCTATTTAGTTCGTTTTGTAAAACATTAATATAATGTAGGCGTCAATGATGATAATATTGTTGGCCGCCTTGTCTGCTGGAACTAAGACATACTTAGAATGAAAATTCTTGATTTCCTTTTTCAAATGTCTTAAAGTAAACTTGGGTTTTGGTGGAAGTAGGTGTTCATTAGTTTGATAAAATTTATTCGAGAATCACAATGTTAAAAATATTCGTTTCCAGAGACGTTAATGCATTGGGATCAGCGTTCTCACGACGACACCATTTAACACAGAAGGTTTCAATGGATTCTGCGATCTGACCACGACAAGCATTAAAATCAATATTTGAAGAAATTCTATATTTAGGTCCTTTAAAGAATAAATTACGAATACGCTTGTCTTTAATAATATCAAAATTACCAGTGATGATATGACCTGCATCTGAATAGCAAAATTTTGAGTTTTTACATTCGCAATAAGAAGGAGTATTTGTTTGAACTCTAAGTCGGAAACAATTTTATTGTAATTGAAAATAACATTTCTTACAGGTGTTTTATATTTATAACAGATAATAGGAACTTCGGAGTTTCTGAAATATTTAGGCAAAGAATCGATGACACGTTTATCCCGAAATATACTAGGAATATCGATGAAGTCAATACCTTTGTTCATGAAATAAATTTTAAGAAAATGTCTCTCATGGTCAGATTGGGTGTCAATATGTGGACGGAGAACATGTTGTGTGTAACTTTGAATAAGATATGATACAATGTAAAACGGGTCTGTTTGAATAACATACTGGTCCGCTTCCTCGTCTAGCTTTTTAAGAGACTGTACAGATAAAGATGTAAGACGAGAAAGCATTGAATGTCTACCAGAGTTTGAAAGAATTAAATTGAGGTCAGCAACAGATATATTGACTTTAGATTTGCGTTTAACATTACCATTTCGTCTAATTCCATGAGACCTGGATTTACGTTTCCTAATATTTAAAATAGAAAAGATATCGATATCAGGGTTTTTAGAGATATTACCTTCCTGATAAATATTATCATTAAGCCCAACGGAAACGGTGACTGTAAAATTTTTAATCCATTTGAATTCTGCTACATGTCTGGCTTTAATTTTAAAACTAGATGTGGAATTAGTATCATATACGATTTGCTCTACTGGTTGCATAGTTACCTGATCAAATGTATGGCCAGATTTACGAAAGTGTTGGTATAAAAATGTAGTAAACTTGTTACGACTACGCATTTTGTATGAATGTTCACGGAAACGAATTTTTAAAGAACGCCCGGTTTGGCCAACATATTGAATACCACAATTGGGTGCGTTTCAAGTCAGTACATATATCATGTGGGACGTATTTCAATCAACGTCAGAATTAAGTACCACATTAAAAGTTCTGCCGTTAACGTTTGAGGTAATTGTAGACCTGTGCGATAATGTTTGCAACAACCGCACCTCTTAGAATTGCATTTGTTAATAGAACGGTACTCTCTACATCTCTGTGGAAAATTTGTATGTTTAATTTTATATTTCTTCAGTATAGTAGAAGTTAAAGGTGATAGGCAAATACGTAGATTATTACGAAAAACAACAGGATAATTTAAACTAGTACGTGGAATATAAACTGATTGAACAGAATGTAGCTTAAGTGGAGAAAGACTGATCGATGGTGTATGTCTTAAAAAAGTACTGTTATCGTTAGGCAGATGAACAGAAGATGCAGAATGTAACCGAAGAGGTGAAAGAATTAATTTCGGTACTCTATTATATATACTCATAAAATGTAATAATTGTAATACCATTCTGTGAAAAGTGACGTTCGGGTAGATCAGCCATCAGTTTCATTTCGTTAAGTGAAAATGTTAAGCGCCATATAAAAGGCACTGGAGGTCCCAGAATACAAAAGGGCGGGATAACTAGCATGGACCCGAATGTCAGTGAACACAGAACCTTCAACGCGGTATAAGATACTTCTCATCTTGACAGAGGCTGAGAGTTTAGAACGAATAACAATCCCTGAAGGATGAAAATATAACAACATTGATTGAATGTACGGGGAGACTTTTTACGGCCGCCACACGGCACAAACAACACAGTTGTGCGCATAAAAAACAAAGAAAAGTATCAAACAGGGAACACTTTCACCGGCGCAGACGAATTTTGCGGGGATACAGGCGTTCTCTTCTGCAAATGACAACGGTAAGTCTGAATACTGATCAGAGAATAAACATTTTGACAGGCTTAAACCTGTACTATAACGTACAAATAGATGATTTACATAGCGCGATTTATGAGCGCATTAATATAATGATTACAATTTCTTTAACAAACCCGATACGAAATACAATAGAAATAATTAACTAAATTATTCATACAACTTACCAGTCCGGGTAAATTCGCCTAATGAATCAATGGTTGAATAGAAATATCGTTTCACTACCAACAGCCGATCGGAATGCATTATTTTGACAAGCGGTAACGTTTTTCCAATACACCTGACAGGTTGAGACACGTATCGCTTTACGTCTACTCCACGCAATAGTGTACATATATATTGATTTTAAACAGCGCCGTTAACGCTTTATACATAATTATAGAAATGATTATAGCAAAATGTCATGAATTTACCAGATACGAAAATGAAACAGAAATACCTAATTTAATCGTTCATACAACTTACCTGTCCGGATAAATTCGCCTAATGAATCAAATCTTTAGATGGTTGAATAGAAATATCGTTTCACTACCAACAGCCAATCGGAATGCAGTATTTTGACAAGCGGTAGCGTTTTTCCAATACAGGTTAAGACACGTATCGCTTTACGTCTACTCCGCGCTATAGCGTACATATGTATTGATTTTAAACAGCGCGTTAACGCTTTATACATAATTATAGAAATGATTATATCAAAATGTCATTAATTTCTTTAATAAACATGATACCAAAATGAAACAAAATACCTAATTTAATCGTTCATACAGCATAAACCGTGATGTGCGCTCTACCTGGGGTCCTTTAACCGAATGATATTTACCTGTAGAACTGGAGTATATAACACTTCGCTACCTACAACCAATCAGGAAGCAGAATTTTGACAAGCGATAGCGCGTAGTTTAACATTTGTCCGCATTATTGAGCGCGTTTTATAATTTCACTGTATAGCTTTATAAATACTAACGGAATTAAAAAGCTCGGTTATTGAGTTTATTTATTTCCTCTAACGGTTTTTAATATGATAATAGAAAGGAATGTTTACTGTTCTTTAATACATAGATGAATAACTATTGACACGGCAGTCAATTAAGCACGATGGTTGTCTTACCTTACCTATCTGTTAAAAAACGTAAAGTAAACATTTCTCTATTATGCTTGGAACGGCTTTAGCAGTGTTTGGTATCAAATGAAAGGTTTTGACGAGTACTATTGACAAAATGATTTGTTTTATCACATATCCAAAATGGTAGTGAACGAATTTACAGGACGAAGTATAATAAATAGAGCCAAAGCAACGTTCTGATTAGTTAGTATAACTTATAGCATTGCTTTGATTTGCTAGCGATACGGCGCATTTTGATTGGTTTAATTCTCAAAGGAAGGCTAGCTTACATGTTAAAACTTGTCATTTTTGCGATATTTTGGTTCAAAGCTGTTCGAAACTGGTATGTTATTTTATCAATTAGTGAAACGATGTTGAAGAAATAAAATACAATAAAGGAATATGTTGTTTTATTTGTGTGCACCTACCGACGCTTCATCTTTTCCGTTAAATCAAATTCGAATGTATAGGTTAAAATAACAAAGACATATTGTTCTTTTTAATTTTTATTGCCAAAGCTTGTATTACTAAAACAGGCTACTTGTATCAACTAAAATAAGACACAATAAATTCATCATTCGACTTCTTGCGATACACATCAAAATGTCCTTCATTTTTCGTCCGGAACATCGGTTCATAATGTAATATACGCAATACAGCCCGCATATGTTTGAATCCGTATCCTGTATTATGACTGAAGTTCATCCAATAACGCTTCTTTAACGCTTGCTCAAAGTGAACTTTGTAGTGCTCTGTCTATTACCCAGTGAATCGAAAAATTCGTCGGGCCTCTTTTGGAAAATAAAAGACCACCCAATGTTTTCCTGATCCCTGGCTCGTGTCTGTATTCGAATGACGTATTGTCCTCTACGTATTGAAGTTGGTCCGCGCGCATATTGTCACAGGGTACTCTTTTAACATTTCCTCGAGTTCGTAGTTACTCATTTTAAAATGTATAGGTGTTCCAATCTATAGTATCTTGGGTCATGCTTTCGCGATATTTCTTACGTCTTGGGCTGTCTAAATCACGACTCAAAGGTGGTCCTTTTATCCCTATGTCGCTTCAGATCACTATGCTTTCGTGACTGTCATATTTCCGACTTAGCAATATCAACCGCTTGGGCTACGGTGTCACAATTTTTACTACGGGAGAGCTTCCCCTTTTTGTTCTTGTTTCATTGCTTCCCTTTCTCGTTCCTCTTTTAATTCGGCCATTTTTCTTCGATATGCACCGCTTCCTACAAAGTAACGGCCCATATGATCAGGCCGTACGTATCCGTCCCTCAGGTCTTTGATATGTTGTATCCATTTTTCAGGGTCCGGTTTATCCGGGACCCAATTATCTGTTTTATAATCGTACCTTCTATGGAGCCCATTTTGACACGGTGAAAGTTAAAGCACGCCAATCCTTCTTACAACGTTCATTCATCATCATCCGATTCTTGATCGTCATCACTTTCTTTATTATCCTCCATTGAATATTCTTCTTTGGTTTTATGATCGGGCCACAACTCAACAAAAAGGTCTTTTCTAAGGGCAATGGCTTGTCGAATAGATTCTTTGACAGTCATCCCGTGCTGACTTTTAAGTTTCTTAGTAGAATGTAGAATCTGCTGCTGAGTAGGATCGTTTTGTAGCTCATAAAAGTCGATTAGAAATCGGGCATAATTTTGTCTCAGTCTCTTTCTTAGTTCAGGCAGCACGTCAGTAGCGGTGTGACGGTAAGCTTCTTCAAAAGAGAGCCCTTGTTCCGTATAGTTGTTAACTTTAGCTCTGAATTGTTCTTTAATAGATTGTCTGAGAGGATCCTGAAAACGCTTATCCCATATCTCACGGCGTGATCGCTCTTCTATAATCTTAACTTTTCTACGTTTACCGGGAGGTCCCTTGATCAAAGATCGTTTCTTTTCAAAGCTTGTGTCATTATTTCTATTTTCTGTTTCATCATCACTATCATCATCATCATCATGGTCATCATAATCCTCCTCCTCATCTTTATCCTTGTCATCATTTTTGTCAGATAGGTATCCTTCTCCATTGAAATAGCCTTCTTGTTTATATTCATCATTCGTTCGTTTTCTCTTTTCTGGATTGATCGCCTCGAAAATGTTATCGCGTAAACGGTGTTGTTCTGGGGTGCTCGATTTTAAGTCTATTACCAAATAACCGTGCGGTCTTGATGTCGCTCGTTCAAACCGTTTCATAAAGATGTTACTAGACGAAGGGTAAATTCTTCTCGCCAATGTAGCAACTTGTTGTCTGTCAATAGGATTATTAAATAGCACCAGATACTGCGTATTCAAAGCGATATCCCTACAAGCTTTACCTTGAGGGAACAAATTTTGGGTGAGATATACGACAGATATGTTCCTGTGGTGACTGCCCAAGGTAAAGAGATCAGCAATTCTTTGATCGCATTTAGCTTCAGTCATCAAGTCGTCAAAGACCAGCAGATTCCTTCGATTGACATTTATATATTGGGAATCGTTTAGGTAGTCTGGAATACCGTGTACAAATTCGATCCCGGGAATTTCACGCTGAAGTTCATCATTCAATGGTTGCCATTGTCCGAAACACCATATGATACGCTGAGGCAGAGGTCTTACAAGACTTGATGATAACAATTTTCTTGTCCATTCAGTTTTTCCACTACCACTAGGTCCTGAAACCACCATAGAAAATGGATGTTGAAATGTCATCTCTCTTGAAGTGTTCAATATTTGTAATGATGGTGAATAATTCCCAGTGTGGTCGTCACTCAAATGCTTATTACGTTGATGTCTCAGCATGGCGTCGCGCCTAGAGAATGACTGGTGACATAGAGAGCACTTATTCATTTGTGAAGCAGATGTAAAATTATTTTCATACAACAAGACACTGCTTTGTGTTCTTACAAATTTGCCATTCTTACGCTTTTAAGACATATTTTGCAGTCAGAATTATTGTCAGTAATGGTGGTGGAGGTGGAGGTGGTGGTGGTGGTGGTGGTGGTGGAGGTGGTGGTGGAGGTGGTGGTGGTGGTGGAGGAGGTGGTGGTGGTGGTGGTGGTGGTGGTGGTGGTGGAGGATGTGGTGGTGGTAGTGGTGGTGTTGGAGGTGGTGGTGGTGGCGTGGTGGTGGTGTTGCGGTGGTGGAGGTGGAGGTGGTGGTGGTGGAGGTGGTGGTGGTGGAGGAGGTGGTAGTGGTGGTGTGGTGGTGGTGGTGGTGGAGGTGGTGGTGGTGGTGGTGGTGTGGTGGTGGTGGTGGTGGAGGAAGTGGTGGTGTGGTGGTGGTGGTGGTGGTGATGATGGTGGAGGATGTGGTGGTGGTAGTGGTGGAGGTGGTGGTGGTGGTGGTGGTGGTGGTGGTGGTGGAGGTGGTGGTGTGGTGGTGGTGGTGTGGTGGAGGTGGTGGTGGTGTTGGTGTGGTGGTGGTGGTGGTGTGGTGGTGGTGGTGTGGTGGTGGTGGTGGTGGAGGATGTGGTGGTGGTGGTGGTGGTGGAGGTTGACGTGGTGGTGATGGAGGTGGTGGTGGTGGTGGACGTGGTGGTGGTGGTGGTGTGGTGGAGGTGGTGGTGGAGGTGGTGTGGTGGTGGTGGTGGTGGAGGAAGTGGTGGTGTGGTGGTGGTGGTGGTGGTGGAGGATGTGGTGGTGGTAGTGGTGGTGGTCGAGGTGGTGTGGTGGTGGTGGTGGTGGTGTGGTGATGGTGGTGGTGGAGGTGGTGGTGGTGGTGGTGGTGGTGGAGGAAGTGGTGGTGTGGTGGTGGTGGTGGTGGTGGTGGTAGTGGTGGAGGTGGTGGTGGTGCAATGATTGTTGTTATTTTTATAGTATTTCTAGTGTTTGTGTCAATATTCTTAATGTTTTGTGCTTCAATTATGAATGCATCGATTTTAGGAAGACGTTGTATGATTGATTTCCACTGCTTAAGGTAAAGTTGTATTCCGATGATACTTGCGGTGTGATCTATGAAACGTCTCAATATGCGCGAGGATTTCACTATCTCTGTTGCAGACAGTAATTTAAACGTTTTGCTGTATCTCGAACTGTTTCATATAGTGGCAGGCAGTCTGGTTTTAATTCACTTTAATTTCATAATCTACGTATGTAGCTGAATTCGTAGTCGCAAAGGCTAAAGCGAAAGGCAAGGAGAATATAACGATAAGTATAATCGTGCATACGATGATTGATGATGACATTTGACTGGCGAGAGTTTTCCATACTGTAAGCTTTGACTAACTAAAGCGTGTTCTAATATACACGTTTTGAAGGGCCTCGTTTTCAAAGCAAGGCTTATGTAAAAAGGGAGTGATTTCATTGTGGTATGAATTCTAAAGTAAGAATGATTTATCTGACTCGAACGCGTTCTTCGCGATGTCATTCGTCAATAATATTGAGCGTTGATTGGTTAAAATTTCGACGTTTTCATTGGTCAAAACGACTTTATTGGAGATGTTTCAATGGTTCGTTTTTTCTGCCTTCTGATTGACTATTTTATGTTTAGAAACGACGGTATTAATCTGTATTCTAAACGGATAAAGAGCGTTGGTTCATTTTAGCGTGGGATATCGACGGGTTTACATCCGTTGAGTGCGTAATAGTTTGTCTTTTAATTTCATTTTATAAATAGGTATTCTCGTATAGTTTTAATGACTGGTCAGCAGTACGTAATTATATTATACATTTTCTTTCGAATGATTTTTATACTAGAGGTTCTTTATAACGCATGCGTATAGCTTTGTTTTCGTGTTATCTCCGGGCCTAACTAAACTAAAAGGAACTAGCGTGTGAGCCATCTGGTCTAGTCGCGTAATGGCTGTCAAGTATTTGAATACTAATTTTTCACTTAACAGATGTCTAAATTGAGGCTAGTTTTTGTTTAAATTTCACTGTGGATGTATTGTTGACATTTTGGTAGGAAACATGGGAGAGCAGGTTGTATTCGGTGAAGTCAAGCTCAATTTTAGTATGAGTAGTACTTCCGGGTCACAGAAATGTGGTTTTGATGTCAGTTTACAGTAATGTGACCAGAGAAATCTCTCTTAGAAGATACATGACCCCTACTTTTCTCTTCATTTTATATCAGTTTTATCATAACTCTTTAAAATGAGGTAAGGATTTGTTCTCTGAAATGGGTCTAGCTATGTTTGCTAGCTCTTTGAAAAAAGGTCAGTTTTATATAGAATATATAGGGAAAACTATTTAGGCTATTGTGACCTGTAGGGCTGACCCTCGATGTGCGCGAACACGCCCTAGATAAGTATACAGGACATTCTCATTTTCATAAATACGTCATTAGAATTCAAAATGGCCACCGCACACGCGCACTTATTACGAATTCTTATATGCAAATGAGTTACTAATTATAGTAACTAGGTCATCCAAGATGGCGCCCGTTTGTTTACATGCAAAGAGACCCCTATACTACTTGCAGGAGCGTGTGTATGAAGTTTCACAGAAATGCAGTTTGTTGGGAAATGAGGAAATGTTGAAATTATTTCAAAGTTGTGGTTCACAGAAACCATTATTTTTATTATCATGTAATGTAATGAGTGTTTTCTATTTACTGATGAAGTTTTATGGACCTTAGTCACCTACATTATAGATTTCAGAATGCAGATTATACACAGCAATTTTACTGTTTCCCTTGACAAAAACAATCAAAAATTTTGTCCAAGAAAAGAATGATATAACATAAATAATCTCTATATTGCCCCTATTCACAAAGCATGAATCTTTCTTTTATACTTTTGAATATCATAGAATTCATTTTTTTTTTTCGGACGAACGATAAACTTGAAGTCCTCGTTGAACTGTAAGGTTACTAGGAGTATGTCAGTGTCTAGTTCAAATCTAATATTACAAGAAATTTAGAAAGCATAATAACCCACTGCCAAAGTGTAGAAAATATTTCAATGAAAATGTTTTTTTTTCTATTTTATTTTTTTTTTGTCAGGAATGGACAAATACAAAAACTATCTATTAAATTAAAAACAAAAAAAGAAAAAAAAAAGAAGCAAGTAACAAGATATAATAAAACCAGAGCAATTGACTAGTCATGTAAGATCAATGAACATATAAATTCAACAAGGAATTCATTTTTAAAGTCACTGATGCTTTGATAAGTTATGGTCCCATGGCTTTTGATATTTCGATCTAACCACATTTAAAGAAGTATTAACTTGTCACTGACAAATTCAGCCAAGTGCTCTTTAGCCTATTGCACACCTTAGTTGACAGTGTATATCTGTAAACAATGAGTAGATCTATATGACACATAAGCAAAAAAAAAACAAAAGAAAGAAAAAAAAAACAAATAGAAACAGGAACTTGCAAAAGTGTGCGCATTCTGAAATTACATCACTGTACCTATCAACAAAGAAAATAAGACAAAAAGGTTAAAAATAAGTTAACAGCGGCACTTCCTTCGTTCATTTCAACATATCTATGCTTATTGATTCCTGTCTTTACCTTGTAAATACGTTTTTTTTTCAAGGAATTTTTATGCAGGCAATTGTAATTTTCCATAATTTTTTTTTTTTAATATTCTCTTCGAAGTTGTAAAATACACGAACGCTCCCTTGTCGAGGCGATTCACGCTTTACAGTATGGTATATCTGCGGTGTGTTCTATTTATAGAAAATGAGATAGGTAAGTAGGTCATGCTAAGAATAGAAATAGAAAACTTAACTTACAGAGTAACCTCCCTTATCAATAAATCGGATCAACATTTTTGACGAAATTGTAAATAAAAAAATATGTTCTGCTCTACAAATAAGGAGAGGAAAGACAGATAGCATTGTTTTAAATCACATAATAAGTTGCATTACATACATTTTTTATGTTTTCTTTTTGCCATTTTTTGTTTATTCACTAAAATGTATTGTGCAATATCGTTGATCTTTGTACAAACTATTCACTGTGTTCAGTTTATCACTCCGAAACTATTCATTACCATCTTTACAGGGTCCGAAATTTAGGTATGAAGGTATTAAATGCCTCCGCTACTATTTTCTATATAAAATTAACAACTTATAACATATTTTTATCAAGATTTCTAGCCTTTCACTTCCTGCGAGACTACCCTTGTCTTGAAGGTCTGTCTTTAGGCAATCAAAATATACTCAAAAAATATGGGGTTGACCATAATGCAGTGAAACCACGGTCACGTGACTGAGACACGTGATGAAAACGCTAATATTGCGTAGGTAGACATCAGGAAATACCTACTTTCACTTTCATTTTACAAGGCAGCTTCAGATCAACTTTTGAAGCATATAACGTAGCTTAAAATCATCTGCGGACATTCCTTTTTACAATCAAGCATCAATAAAGCTTATATCTGGCATGAAAATGGCCTTTACTAGGCGGGAAAATTGCACTATATATTGATATGGACTACATTCGAGTGGACCACGGAGGCATATCCGGCTAATTGCCCCCTTCATGCCATAAAAGTGTATCCCATATACTCGACACCGCCTTCAGGGCGGCGTCGAATAAATTCACATACACGTAAACAGGGGCGTAATTGTGCCTATTTTGAGAATACGCACGACTACTAGGGGGATTCGGGGGCATGCTCCCCCGGGAAAATTTTTTTCCTAGAACGTCTCTGGTGCGTTCTGGAGGGTATCTAGATGACGAATTTCAATATAAAAATCATACAATTCACAGTAGCAAAATTGATTTAATACTTTTATCTTTAACAGCCGATCTGGATAAATAAAAAATGCACCACATCGTTTTAAGTGACAAGAGAGGGTCCAACACTAAATCTAACCTATCGGTTAAATGCCCAAGTGAATAGCAATAATGTTTTTAGGTTACATGCATGTACACAGTCAGGTACGGAAAAAAGTGTGCTGAAAATCAAAATCAAAATCATCAAAATATCATATGCAGAATATTTTTCCGATGAAGACAGGAGCTGATACAGTTTTTCACGCTTCGATCATTAGGAGGGAAAACACAAAGTTCCCATCATTGACTATATATGGCTCTGAATATATATTCAAACACGGAATAAAAGTGCCAAACGTCGGCTTTTCCTGTTCGCAAATATGTCAACAACATGCTCTGCACTGATTTCTCGCTCTCTATAGATGTTCATGAGTCCTAACCCGGACAATCTTTCTGTACTCATTGTACTGCGAAGATAGGTCTTCACCCTTCTCATAGTGGAAAAGGATCTTTCTGCGGTTGCAGTTGAAACGGGCATCACCAACAAAATGATCAGATATTTTCTGATGCTTGCGTACATATCGGACGCATACTCCAAGCTTTCAGCGATGTCATCAGGCGCAACTGGTCTGTCATTCCTCAGTGCATCCGATGTCCACAAATGCGCCAACGATCACATTCCCTGAGAAAGAGGTCCTCGGTGGCATCTATCGGCAGGTTGGCACTGTAGCATTGGAACACTTCTTTGCATTGTTCCTGTGATAAGCCGTTACGTTGCACCTGAAACAAAACGGGCGTGACATCATCAGCTAGGCTGAACGGGTAATTGTCCGCGGTGGGTACTACTTTAGTTCCCCGAGGAGCTATGTGTATACTCAACCGTAACCCAATGGAATTGGGACATTGCAGTATGCTAAATTAAAAGAAAATACTTATAGTGCCACAGATACAGTGTACAGATATATTCCATGTTTCTATATATCCGGGACAGCTGATTAATGGCAATAAAATAAATTTATTCATTCTTAGCACTAAGTTTATCTGCCATTTAATTCATATTAGAAAAAATGTATTTTGGAAAACATTAGTTAAATCAATTTCTTAGATAAATTCTGTCACTGATGCGTTGCTTGTTAGCATTGATTTTCCGTGTTAAAAACGATTGAGTTTGACTCATAGGATGTTTTCAGTATTTCGGTGGGACCTTAGTTACTGAAAGGCCCTCTAGGGTTACGGAATATACTTCAAGGTACCCCGGGACTTGGAATAGTACCCAGGTGAACAATGGCCCATTCAGCATAAGGTAGATCAATTAAAATATTTCAAACAATACTAAATTAAAATAAAAGAAAATGTTGATTTAAGAAATAATTTATAGCAAAACAGTGCTTTATTACTATTTATACACGATGGGCGGTTATACGTCGGGCGTAATAATTTCACGAGGGCGCAGCCCTCGTGAAATTATTTCGGACGACGTATAACCGCCCGAGTGTATAAATCGTGATAAAGCACTGTTTTGCTATAAATTATTTCGATTCTAATATGTTCTTTACTGTAAAATTTATATCAAATATGATGGGACTGTTTCTTCGCGCAAGCATGGCGCCAATAGTAGGTATTTGTTAAAACACGCCAGGACCGGAAACGGTAATACGTCTTGCGGCAGAATTCATTTCGAGCGAAAATTATTGCGAAATATTCAGCAAAGCGAATAACGAATTCAATATGTGTATAAATTCATTAAAATATTTGTGCAATATGGCATTTCGTTTAAAACATGTTATTAAGTAAAATATTTCATGAAATTTGAAAGCGCTATTTCTTGATGCGTACATGGCGCTAAATATCACGTTGACGTGACGTCAGCATAACATCGTTGTGATGATTAAAGCATTGTTAGCCATATTAGAAAACAGTATACATTATACTATAACCTGCATTTATTAATGCTGGATAAATAAAAGTTTTAAATACCAGTTTTAAAAATTCTATTAAAATACTGCAACATGCCTGTGCGGGAATGAGCCATTGCGCCTTAAATCTACCGTTTGTCTTAAGCAAGCGGTCATCCAATTCTTTAATGAGGTGATCAACAAACGGAAAGAACATGTTGCGTGTCCAGAAGATGGAGGGATCAGCTGCAGGTGCATTAGGTCGATTTCTTTGGAGACCCTGCATTCTGGGTACGGAAGGTTGAACGCCTACGTCAGATGCCAGTTGCATAGCCTTTGCATACAGGGTGTCCCAGGTGGTATCGTCGTCTCGTTCAGTCTGCAAAAGGAATACAAAGATGATCATTCTGTCTTTATACTGTATGTTATATACAAAATGTATAATAGCATAAAATGATACTATGCCTCAGTTAAAATACGTATCATTAGCCCTATTCAATAATGAATATCTTTACTAACAATCAAAACCTATTACGATACCGCATTGAAAATGAATATGGTGTTGTGGGTGGCGAAGTTATGATGTGGATGTTGCCAGGTTATTTGTTAGGTGTTTTACCCTGTCTGGCAAATTGTGTTATAGACTCGTCGAATGTATTCCGATTAGTTCATAATATAACTAGAGGTGCTTTTTGAGAAAAGCGCATGTCTCCCGCAGCTGTCTAATCATCTGAATAGTAAGTCTGTCTTTATATACTGTTTACGTTCACATTGTTGGAGTAACCGGCCTGTCGTTGTGTTCAAGGACCATAATTCCGAAGTGCCTAAGCCGATTTGGCTAGTTATCGAACTTGTCCGAGGACTTGCTTGCCCACGCACGCACGCACGCACGCACACACACACAGAGGCGTAAATCAATATGTATCCCACCACAAAGTGGTGTGGGAGACATAATTATTGTTAATATATTCTATTTAATAAATCAAACTTGCAACATGGTCTTCACTACTCGAGCTTCACTGGAAGCCTTGATGAGATCACATGCCTTGTTTTGCAGTCGTTTAGAAAGCGGCATCAATGCCGCAAGTACGTGTTCCACTGCAACAAGGGTGACGATGAACTCGAACTGCAGGATAGATAAGCGATAGCCCGCAGCCTTCACGTCCCCATCTGCACCTAGCTGATCGAGAGACGACTCCACAGTTCTGTTTGGATAAAACAAAGGGCATCTGCGGGGTTATATAGTGTGTTATGTAAAATACTTAATGTACAGGATACTACAGTACTACTGTTCTTGTATTTTAGTTGATAATAATAAGAATAAGAAAACATTTTCAAGTTCATGTCGTACTACAAATTTATCAAGAAAACTTACTTCAGCTCTACGTCACGGCTTATGATTTCAATAACAAATTAACTGGTATACCATGTGTAATCGCTGTGATGTTGGACCATACTGTCCGTAAGTATTGACCTGGTACATGTGAATGTTCCGTATGTTTCCGTAAATTAATTTTTCTTGTGTCCGGATAACGATTTAAAAACCAATAATAATTTAGTTCTTAACATCACCCTGCCGACCAATTTCAGGATTGTGAGTTCGAGTTCTCTGTCTGACCATACATTTTTAGTTCATCTGTTAACTCAGAAGACAGGGAAATTGTCAATTTTATCATAATTTTTGTTCATTATCGAAAGAAGTATTTTACTATTCAATATTCTTTTCCGTATATGTCACTAAAGCGTTCTACAAAATGTCGACTGGCGTCAACTGGTACAAAAAATTATATGAATCGTAAAATATTACAAGAATAAAAGTAACATCGACACGTTTCTCTACTTTAATTTTTTAAAAAGGAAATGATTTGAACTGAATTCGAACTCATGGTAGCATGCGTTGAAGTCGGACAGCTTATCATATTGGTAAACTATATCGTTTATTTTAATAAATGTTCAAGATAGAAACATCGCGTAAAAGAACGAAAAGGGCGAAGATTAACGAGTGCCAGGTTTATACTTACGGACAATACAATGGATCGTTCATAAGAAATTTTATTTTATCAAATGTCGTCCTGAAAATTATTTATTGCGCAAGCACGGCAGCAGGTCCGGTAGAATTATGGGAGAACAACAACAACAAAACCGGTGAAGGTATAGAACATATTCCCAAGTTGAACGGTATATAGGTTTACTTTGACATATATACACGTACACATTATCTATAGACGGAAAAACCTTCGGTTTTCCCGTATCAATATGAATTTTGAGAAAAGTATAAATTTGCTAAGAGATATTATTTTATCTTTGAAGTCGGGAGATGATTTCAAAAGTTTGCTCTTGTATTTTTTTTGCTGTTTAAAATACATTGTAAGTGACAGGAAACAGAAGTATCAAAAGCAAAATCTCCTATAAGACTCCTTGCTGATGATTGCGTAATTTACAGACCAACTAGCGAAGATCACGCTATAATATTCTACAACAGGATTTTAACACATTAGTAAAATGGAGTAACACCTGGAAAATGAAATTTAATGCTCAGAAATGTGCAATTATTTAAATAACTAATTAAAGAAATAAATCTTTATATCAATACAAGATGAAGGATCAAATACTAGAACTTGTTAAAAATCATCTGTATCTTGGCTGTCCGACTCCGTGCATGTTTGCGTCCGGGCATATGAAAATTGCACTGTCCATCCGTGTGTGCGTCTGGTTATTTCTTGTCCGAGCTGTAACACTTTCGTCCATCAAGGGATTTTGAAATTACTTGGCCTATATGTTCACCATAATGAGACAATGTGTCATGCGCAAGACCCAGACATGTAGCTCCAAGGTCAAGGTCACACTTAGAGGTCAAAGTTTATCATGGTCTGTTTCGTGTCTGGTCCATAACTCTGCCATCAATGAAGGGATATTCAAATAACTTGGCATAAATGTTTACCATAATGAGACAACATGTCGTGCAAAAGATTCAGACCCCTAACTCCAAGGTCAAGGTCACACTTGGAAGTCAAAGGTTAACAGGCTCTGTTTCGTGTCCGGTCCATTACTCTGCCATTCATCAAGTGAACATTTATGCCAAGTGATTTCAAAAATTGATGGATGAAAGACTTACAGCCCGAACAAGAACTAACTGGATGCACGCACGGACGGACAGTGCAATTTTCATATGCTTACCTTCGGGGGCATAACAAATGTTAACCATATTGAGAATGTCTGTCACGCTTATGACCCGGGTCTCTTAGGTCAAGGTCAAGGTCACGAAATGAAGTGTGACTTTTTACGCATACAGCATCATTCTTGGGCTTGCTTCGGGGGCATTTGTCACCGGTAGTGACAGCTCTTGTTTGTAAATATTTTATTATAGTTCTCACTCGGTTTGGAGGCATGTTGAATATGAAATTTCAGTAGCGATTTCCAGTAGTCGTAATTATCTACTCAAGCAGTAAAACAAGTTCACAATTAATGAGCAAAATCCATGTTACAATTACAAAAAAAAACGTTTTAATTCTTCAGTTACAAGAAAAAAAACACTGAATTGAGAAAAAGCTTCTCATTATGGCAAACAAAGTGCTAATTTTGGATTTCTGGGACATTGTTGGAGAAATAATTATTTTCCCGTATGTTGTGGAGATGGACAGAAAGTCTGTGAGTCTAATGGAGGATCGGGGTAACTCGACACGTATGTAATTTCTATTAATGATTTGTCAAATTTGAAATTGTGTTCTTTCTCAGGATTAAATAATTATAAATACTTCTGTTTCCTGTCATTTACAATGTATCGAAAATGATGAAAAAATGAGAGCAAACTTTCGAAATCATCTCCTTTTTCGAAAAATAAATTATAGTCTCCACTCTGTAAATATCAAGTAAACTCAGAGTCTCATATTGTTATTTTATATATGTATATCTCCATTTGACTCTTATTACGGCTGCCTTAGCTTAAAATAGAAAACCCTTCAAACATCTTCTTTCAAAGTGTCACTTGAATTAATGGCTTTTTTTGCAAACTTATTTTGTAGCATCCTTTTAAGGTCTTTTCTCAAGTTTTTTATACGCCCATTTGAAAAACGGGACGTATTATGGGAACACCCCTGGCGGGCGGTTTGGCGGATGGGTGGGTGGGCGGCTTCCACAGACTTTGTCCGGAGCATATCTTCTTCATGCATGGAGGGATTTTGATGAAACTTGGCATAATTGTTCACCATCATGAGACGGAGGTCAAAGGTCAAATTCAAGAATGACTTTGTCCGGAGCATATCTTCTTCATGCATTGAAGGATTTTGATGTAGCTTGGCACAATTTTTCACCATCATGAGACGGAGTGTCGTGCGCAAGAACCAGGTCCCTAGGTCTAAGGTCAAGGTCACAGTTAGAGGTCAAAGGATACAAGAATGAAAAATTCAAGAATGACTTTGGAGCATATCTTCTTTATGAATGAAAGGATTTTGATGTAGCTTGGCACAATTGTTCACCATCATGAGATGGAGTGTCATGCGCAAGAACCAGGTCCCAGGGTCTAAGGTCAAGGTCACACTTAGAGGTCAAATATACAAGAATGAAAACTTTGTCTGATACATATCTTCTTCATGCATGGAGGGATTTTGATGTAGCTTGGCACAATTATTCACCATCATGAGACGGAGTGTCATGCGCAAGAACCAGGTCCCTAGGTCTAAGGTCAAGGTCACACTTGGAGGTCAAAGGATACAAGAATGACAACTTTGTCCGGAGCATTTCTTCTTCATGCATGGAGGGATTTTGATATAACTTGGCACAAATGTTCACCACCATGAGACGGAGTGTCATGCACAAAAACCAGGTCCCTAGGTCTAAGGTCAAGGTCACACTCAGAGGCCAAAGGTCAGATACAAGAATGACTTTGTCTGGAGCATTTCTTCTTCATGCATGGAGGGATTTTGATGTAACTTGGCACAATTGTACACCATCGTGAGATGGAGTGTCATGCACTGGTCCCTTCTTTAGAATTACTTCCCTTTATTGTTACTTTAAATAGCTTATATTGTAACTTTTTCATTACTAGTCGTAGGGAAAAATCGAAACCAGTTTTCTGTAGTACAACATGCATGTAACATCCAATTCTGAGGTGTATTTTGAGCTATCCCTACCTTGTAAGAATTTTTGTATGGACTTGCAATTTTTTTTTTTTCTTTAAAGATTAACTTCCCTTAGTTGTTACTATAAATAACTTACATTGTAACTTTTTTATAATTGACTGTAGGGAAAAACCAAGACCACTTTCCTGTGGTACAACATTGATGTTACTTTCAAATTTTTGGTGTATTTTAAGGTATCTCTACCTGGTAAGGATTTTCTTGTGGACTTAGAAAAATAAAAGAATTACAATAATTTCTAAAAAAAAAAACAACCAAATATTGTAAACAACCACAAAATTAAAATTCCATTTGCAAATACAGGTGCTAGTGTAAAGAAATTTGCTGTGACAGGCGTATATTGTGACATTCTGACACTCTTGTTTTCAAATGGTACAGCTTTACCTAATTCAAGAGCTTTCAAAGGTAAAGTGGAAAATGTAAAAAAAAACTATCTCATTAACTGTTTAATAGACCTTCACCAAACTTGGTCTATAGCTCCCTTGTTAGGTCCTATATCCACTGTGTTCAAACATTTTGGCATGACTTGTTATAGAGACAAGCACAACTTAAAGTAGAAAAAAAACTTTAATTATATGATGGATCTTCAACAAACTTTTCTGTAGCATTTGTAAGAATGATGGATCCTTTTAGGGGCCATCAAAGCTAAAAATAGAAAACATTTCAACAATATCTTTGCATGAACCACTTGACTGATCGTCACAAAACCTTGTCAGTAGGATTCTTGTAATGTCCTCTCTAATGTTTGTTTGAAACTGTGCTTGGCTTCTGCTTAAAGTAGTTCTGCACGTTTGAAAAACTGGAAGTGATGGTGTAACGTTATTTATCCGGAAAACGTAGAATAAAGCCTGGATTCGGCATACAGAAATGAAAATCAGTTTATGAATTAATTGAAACCTGTGAGTAAATTTATTACAATGGCACTGTTGCTATATTTATAAAGTCAAAATATGATATTAAAACATACGGCACGTTAAAAAATCCATAATAATGAATTAAAACTCTTAGGTTTAGGAGTATATCACCAAAACACAGAAATTTTTGATAAACGAACAACATCATAACTAATATTTTACCTGACCATTACATGTAGAGTAATATACACGCTATTATAACAAAAATTACAAAACAAGTGTCAGTATACTGATATAAACATTGAATTCCGGAAAAGTACTGCCTAAAGGGGCCCAACTTCCGGACAGTCAAACGCCTTTAAAAACTCACTTCAAAGAACTGTTACACATGTTTGTTTTGGTGCATTTGCAATAGCGTGCGAGTGTTGAAATTTCACATAACTAGGTGGAAGACAGTTTTCAGTAATTGTTTATTTTTATTTCTTTACAAATGGCATTCATTTTCAAAGGGAGACAACTTTTTCAGAATATTTTAAGTACGGGACAGTTCGGCAGAACATGTAATGGTCAGGTAAAATATTAGTTATGATGTTGTTCGTTTATCAAAAATTTCTGTGTTTTGGTGATATACTCCTAAACCTAAGAGTCAAGCTAATAAAGCTGAGGACAGCGATTTTATATAAATTTAATGTAATACAATTTTGTATAAGAACGTGTAGAAGGAATATATTCTTGCAGTAATTTTTCCTTTGTAATATGATCATGTCCCAAGTTCAACTTGATAAATTCTCTCTGTCAGAAACTATGACGTATATTAAAATTTAGCCGCTGGTACAGATTAATGACCTTTCGCAATAGCAGAAGTAGTAAATTGGTCAGTTGTTTGTTGTTTATATGGTTTATTTTATTTAATAACTCTCATATTACACACTACATGACTGTGTATTATACAGAGATATTTGAATAATAGCCGTAGTACTATTCTCAGTATTGTGGCGTTTGATTATAAATAAATATAATTAAAAAATTATTACCATGAAACACGAAAAATGAATAAGATATCACCCCATATCAAAATCAAAATTATATTAGCTCATAAATTTTTGGCTAATTAACAAATGAAACATTTTTTTTCGGTGTTCAGGAGAAATGAATGAGAGAATAGGATCGGCAAATCCATGAATCATGCTAGCAATTCATGTTTAATTTGATTATCCTATTATGTCGTTTATTTTAAATGAACATCGAAAAAAAAGTTTCATTTCTTATATTAACATTATATTTCCTAAGTTCCATTTGTAAACAAGATTAAATTATAAATTGCACACACTTTGTTGCATTTAACATTAAAATAAGCTTCCTACCATTCTAAAACCAGACGGAACAATTTTGACGTTATCTAATAATAGGAATGTTCTCTCTGACTTTGTGTGGACGTTGCAGTGTTGACATACCAGTAACTTTCGGCCTTTTCTTTTGCTTTTCATACGAAATGAACATCAAAATTTTCAATGGAAGAGAATAGGGTGAATGTAAATATTTCTTTTTTTTATGTTTTGCAACTGTAGTCATGCATGCTTAGTAATAGTTAGCCAATCTGTCAAACATCTCATGTTGTATGGACTAGTGTCTTACTCTCTGATGGTTATTTTACCCATAACCAGTACTCAACAACCAGTGACAGGGTTTGATGGTATAACAAATCCATACAATCAGCCTTGTCAAAAAGTAACTTGTCTGGAATGGAACTGCAATTTATCACTTTGTCTACACCTATTTTGAACAGTTTTCAATGCTCCACAATGCCATATAGAGTGATAGAAAGTTTCAGATCTATCACCTTAGAAATTCTAGTTTGGAATCTTTAGACAGCAGTTACCATAAGTTCTGTTTCGGTTGATTTTTCTTAACTTTTACCCTGCTAAATTTCTATTTTGAAATAAATATTGCTTAAACATAATTTCTGTATTGCCACTTATCCATCTTCAATTTGGACAATACTATTAACTTTTAATAGGGGTGCTTACAAAAAATATTCTGACTGTATGGCGAACAGTGTAGATTATAATCAGACTGCATGGATGTGCAGACTGATCATGATCTATACTGGCTGCAAAGGCAGAATCAGTCTTGTCCAGCTTTATAATGGTTAACTGGATGCAACTTAATCCATTAACAAAAATTATATTTAATATGCAGTAGACTATATACAACTGATAGATCGAAATCAGTTTTTAATATCAAAAGTGTAGGTTAATTTAGCTTAAAATGGGGCTTTCCAGGATGCGACATATAATAAGACACTTTGATAACAAAAACATTTGTCAAATAAACTTTGGATTAAAGAATAATAGTCAATGATGTCAGTGAAATGGTTTAAATGAGCCGTGCCATGGGAAAACCAACATATTGGCTTTGCGACAAGCATGGATCCAGACCAGCCTGCGCATCCACGCAGTCTGGTCAGGATCCATGCTGTTCGCTTTCAAAGCCTATTACAATTATAGAAACCGTTAGCGAACAGCATGGATCCTGACCAGACTGCGCGGATATGCAGGCTGGTCTGGATCCATGCTGGTCGCAAAGCCACTATGTTGGTTTTCTCATGGCGCGGCTCAAATAAGGATAATTAGAGTCCTATTTATTATTTTGATCAAAACTAAAATTTGTTTTTGTTAGACTTTGATTTTATGCTGTTCAGAATTATTGAAGTATTTTCTAAAAAAAATTTCATTATTGGATTCATCAGTTGTCACATATTCAGAATGTCATGTAAAATTATTTATAAACTTCAAGTAAAAACAACATTTTCTATTTCAGATCCTTTATTACATGGAGAGTATGAATACCAGGACCCAAAGTCAGAAGATGAAATGTACGTAGTAATGATATTGAATAATTTATACGTCTAATAACTGATGCACAGTCAGAATTTACAGCATTTATTCTATTCCAATTTTTGTCTTCTATAATCAATGATTGTAATTATGTCTCCTCCAGGAGACATATTGTTTTTGCCCTGTCCGTCCGTCCGTACGTACGTACGTCACACTTCATTTCCGAGCAATAACTGGAGAACCATTTGACCTAGAACCTTCAAACTTTATAGGGTTGTAGGGCTGCTGGAGTAGACGACCCCTATTGTTTTTGGGGTCACTCTGTCAAAGGTCAAGGTCACAAGGGCCTGAACATTGAAAACCATTTCCGATCAATAACTAGAGAACCACTTGACCCAGAATGTCGAAACTTCATAGGATGATTGGTCATGAAGAGTAGATGACCCCTATTGATTTTGGGGTCACTCCGTCAAAGGTCAAGGTCACAGGGGCCTGAACATTGAAAACCATTTCCGATCAATAACTGGAGAACCACTTGACCCAGAATGTTGAAACTTCATAGGATAATTGGTCATGAAGAGTAGATGACCCCTATTGATTTTGGGGTCACTGCGTCAAAGGTCAAGGTCACAGGGGCCTGAACATTGAAAACCATTTCCGATCAATAACTGGAGAACCACTTGACCCAGAATGTTGAAACTTCATAGGATGATTGGTCATGAAGAGTAGATGATCATTATTGATTTTAGGATCACTCCGTCAAAGGTCAAGGTCACAGGGGCCTGAACATTGAAAACCATTTCCGATCAATAACTGGAGAACCACTTGACCCAGAATGTTGAAACTTCATAGGATGATTGGTCATGAAGAGTAGATGACCCCTAATGATTTTGGGGTCACTCCGTCAAAGGTCAAGGTCACAGGGGCCTGAACATTGAAAACCATTTCCGATCAATAACTGGAGAACTACTTGACCCAGAATGTTGAAACTTCATAGGATGACTGATCATGAAGAGTAGATGACCCCTATTGATTTTGGGGTCACTCCATCAAAGGTCAAGGTCACAGGGGCGACATGGAAAACCAGTTCGATCAATAATGGAGAACTACTTGACCAGAATGTTGAAACTTCATAGGATGTTGACATGAAGAGTAGATGACCCTATTGATTTTGGGGTCACTCCATCAAAGGTCAAGGTCACAGGGCCTGAACATGGAAAACCATTTCCGATCAATAATGGAGAACACTTCACCAGAATGTTGAAACTTCATAGGATGATTGTACATGCAAAGTGTGACCCTATCGATTTTGGGGTCACTGCGTCAAAGGTCAGGTCACAGGGGCTGAACATTGAAAACCATTTCGGTCAGTAACTTGAGACCACTTGACCGAATGCGAAACTTCATAGGATGATTGGTCATGCAGAGTAGATGATCCTAACGATTTTGGGTCACTCTATTAAAGTCAAGGCCAGGGCTTGAACATGGAAAACCATTTCCGATCAATAATTTGAGAACCTCTCAACCAGAAGTTGAAACTTCATTGGATGATGTTCATACGAGTAAATGACCCTATTGTTTTGGGGTCACTCCGTTAAAGGTCAAGGTCACAGGGGCTGAACATTGATAACCAGTTCGATCAATAACTTGAGAACCTTGACCCAGAATGTTGAAACTCATAGGATGATTGAACATGCAGAGTAGATGACCCCTATTGATTTGAGTCAGTCAATTAAAGGTCAAGGTCACAGTGGCCTGTTATGTAATCATTTTTTGGAAATAATTGAGAACCACTTGACCTACAATGTTGAAACTTAATAGGATGATTGGTCTGAGAGTAGATGATCATTATTGATTTTAGGATCATCCGTCAAAGGTCAGGCACAGGGGCCTGAACATTGAAAACATTTCCGATCAATAACTGGAGAACACTTGACCCAGAATGTTTAAACTTCATAGGTGATTGGTCATGAAGAGTGATGACCCCTAATGATTTTGGGGTCACTCCGTCAAAGGTCAAGGTCACAGGGGCCTGAACATTGAAAACCATTTCCGATCAATAACTGGAGAACACTTGACCAGAATGTTGAAACTTCATAGGATACTGCATGAAGAGTAGATGACCCCTATTGATTTTGGGGTCACTCCATCAAAGGTCAAGGTCACAGGGGCCTGAACATGGAAAACCATTTCCGATCAATAACTGGAGAACTACTTGACCCAGAATGTTGAAACTTCATAGGATGATTGGTCATGAAGAGTAGATGACCCCTATTGATTTTGGGGTCACTCCGTCAAAGGTCAAGGTCACAGGGCCTGAACATTGAAAACCATTTCCGATCAATAACTGGAGAACCACTTGACCCAGAATGTTGAAACTTCATAGGATGATTGGTCATGAAGAGTAGATGACCCCTATTGATTTTGGGGTCACTCCGTCAAAGGTCAAGGTCACAGGGGCCTGAACATTGAAAACCATTTCCGTCAATAACTGGAGAACCACTTGACCCAGAATGTTGAAACTTCATAGGATGATTGGTCATGAAGAGTAGATGACCCCTATTGATTTTGGGGTCACTCCGTCAAAGGTCAAGGTCACAGGGGCCTGAACATTGAAAACCATTTCCGATCAATAACTGGAGAACCACTTGACCCAGAATGTTGAAACTTCATAGGATGATTGTCATGAAGAGTAGATGACCCTATGATTTTGGGGTCACTCCGTCAAAGGTCAAGGTCACAGGGCCTGAACATTGAAAACCATTTCCGATCAATAACTGGAGAACCACTTGACCCAGAATGTTGAAACTTCATAGGATGATTGTCATGAAGAGTAGATGACCCCTAATGATTTTGGGGTCACTCCGTCAAAGGTCAAGGTCACAGGGGCCTGAACATGGAAAACCATTTCCGATCAATAACTGGAGAACTACTTGACCCAGAATGTTGAAACTTCATAGGATGATGATCATGAAGAGTAGATGACCCCTATTGATTTTGGGGTCACTCCATCAAAGGTCAAGGTCACAGGGGCCTGAACATGGAAAACCATTTCCGATCAATAACTGGAGAACACTTACCCAGAATGTTGAAACTTCATAGGATGATTGACATGAAGAGTAGATGACCCCTATTGATTTTGGGGTCACTCCGTCAAAGGTCAAGGTCACAGGGGCCTGAACATGAAAACCATTTCCGATCATAACTTGAGAACCACTTGACCCAGAATGTTGAAACTTCATAGGATGATTGTCATGCAGAGTAGATGACCCCTATCGATTTTGGGTCACTCATTAAAGGTCAAGGTCACAGGGCCTGAACATGTGAAAACCATTTCCGGTCAATAACTTGAGAACCACTTGACCCAGAATGTTGAAACTTCATAGGATGATTGTCATGCAGAGTAGATGATCCCTATTTTTTTGGGGTCACTCCGTTAAAGGTCAAGGTCACAGGGGCTGAACATTGAAACCATTTCCGATCAATAACTTGAGAACCACTTGACCCAGAATGTTGAAACTTCATAGGATGATTGTACATGCAGAGTAATGACCCCTATTGATTTTGGGGTCACTCCGTTAAAGGTCAAGGTCACAGGGCCTGTATCATTGAAACCATTTCCGATCAATAACTTGAGAACCACTTGACCCAAATGTTGAAACTTCAAAAGGATGATTGATCATGAGAGTAGATGACCCCTATTGATTTTAGGAGTCACTCCATCAAAGGTCAAGGTCACAGGGGCCTGAACATGTAAACCATTTTCGACAATAACTGAGAACCACTTGACCCAGAATGTTGAAACTTCATAGGATGATTGGTCATGAAGAGTAGATGACCCCTATTTATTTTGGGATCACTCCGTCAAAGGTCAAGGTCACAGGGGCCTGAACATTGAAAACCATTTCCGATCAATAACTGGAGAACCACTTGACCCAGAATGTTGAAACTTCATAGGATGATTGTACATGCAAAGTAGATGACCCCTATCGATTTTGGGGTCACTGCGTCAAAGGTCAAGGTCACAGGGGCCTGAACATTGAAAACCATTTCCGGTCAGTAACTTGAGAACCACTTGACCCAGAATGCTGAAACTTCATAGGATGATTGGTCATGCAGAGTAGATGATCCCTAACGATTTTGGGGTCACTCTATTAAAGGTCAAGGCCACAGGGGCTTGAACATGGAAAACCATTTCCGATCAATAATTTGAGAACCTCTCAACCCAGAATGTTGAAACTTCATTAGGATGATTGTTCATACAGAGTAAATGACCCCTATTGTTTTTGGGGTCACTCCGTTAAAGGTCAAGGTCACAGGGGCCTGAACATTGATAACCAGTTCCGATCAATAACTTGAGAACCACTTGACCCAGAATGTTGAAACTTCATAGGATGATTGAACATGCAGAGTAGATGACCCCTATTGATTTTAGAGTCAGTCAATTAAAGGTCAAGGTCACAGTGGCCTGTTCATGTAAATCATTTTTTGGAAATAACTTGAGAACCACTTGACCTACAATGTTGAAACTTAATAGGATGATTGGTCATGAAGAGTAGATGATCATTATTGATTTTAGGATCACTCCGTCAAAGGTCAAGGTCACAGGGGCCTGAACATTGAAAACCATTTCCGATCAATAACTGGAGAACCACTTGACCCAGAATGTTGAAACTTCATAGGATGATTGGTCATGAAGAGTAGATGACCCCTAATGATTTTGGGGTCACTCCGTCAAAGGTCAAGGTCACAGGGGCCTGAACATTGAAAACCATTTCCGATCAGTAACTGGAGAACTACTTGACCCAGAATGTTGAAACTTCATAGGATGACTGATCATGAAGAGTAGATGACCCCTATTGATTTTGGGGTCACTCCATCAAAGGTCAAGGTCACAGGGGCCTGAACATGGAAAACCAGTTCCGATCAATAACTGGAGAACTACTTGACCCAGAATGTTGAAACTTCATAGGATGATTGATCATGAAGAGTAGATGACCCCTATTGATTTTGGGGTCACTCCATCAAAGGTCAAGGTCACAGGGGCCTGAACATGGAAAACCATTTCCGATCAATAACTGGAGAACCACTTCACCCAGAATGTTGAAACTTCATAGGATGATTGTACATGCAAAGTAGATGACCCCTATCGATTTTGGGGTCACTGCGTCAAAGGTCAAGGTCACAGGGGCCTGAACATTGAAAACCATTTCCGGTCAGTAACTTGAGAACCACTTGACCCAGAATGCTGAAACTTCATAGGATGATTGGTCATGCAGAGTAGATGATCCCTAACGATTTTGGGGTCACTCTATTAAAGGTCAAGGCCACAGGGGCCTGAACATGGAAAACCATTTCCGATCAATAATTTGAGAACCTCTCAACCCAGAATGTTGAAACTTCATTAGGATGATTGTTCATACAGAGTAAATGACCCCTATTGTTTTTGGGGTCACTCCGTTAAAGGTCAAGGTCACAGGGGCCTGAACATTGATAACCAGTTCCGATCAATAACTTGAGAACCACTTGACCCAGAATGTTGAAACTTCATAGGATGATTGAACATGCAGAGTAGATGACCCCTATTGATTTTAGAGTCAGTCAATTAAAGGTCAAGGTCACAGTGGCCTGTTCATGTAAATCATTTTTTGGAAATAACTTGAGAACCACTTGACCTACAATGTTGAAACTTAATAGGATGATTGGACATGCAGAGTAGATGACCCCTATTTATTTTGAGGTCACTTGATCAAAGGTCAAGGTCACAGGAGCCTGAACAGTGACTTGAGAACCACTAGGCCCAGAGTGTTGAAATTTAGCGGGATGACTGGACATGCCAAGTAGATGATCCCTATTGCAGCCAACCATCAGTGTCTCTTTGACTTTCGCTCCTGACCCCTATTGACTTCTTGCCTATAGGACTTTGCATTTGGGGAGACATGCGCTTTTTTACAAAAGCATTTTCTAGTTTGCATGGTGTTTGATTGTATAATATATTTCCAAATTAACCTTTACCCTGCTAAATGTTTAAATTGGACTGGTCTATCATTCAGTTTGGACAGTGCCAAAATTATGTTATTCATAGGGGTGTTCATAAAAATTTACTGGCTGGATAGTAAACAGTGCAGACCATGACCAGCTTGCACGTATGTGCAGTTTGATCTTGTTCTGCAATGATCGCAAAGGCTTAATCACTTGCCACTAGCAGGGAAAAGGTTAAACTTCGTAGTAAGTTGGGTTACTATAAGATTACTCAAGTTTTACTTTGAGATGAGAATTGCAGTGTTGATCTAGTGATAAGAGCACCCACCTCAACTATATAGGTGTACAGATTCAATCACTGGTCATGTCATACCAAATACTTGGTAAAAATGGTAATACATGTAGCACTGGAAGCTTCCTGCCTTGGAATTGTTGGTCAGTGTAAAGAGGATTGTTCTAAGACAATATTGAGCACTGTATGATACTTGTAGACACTACAGTCGAACTTCGATGGCTCGAACTCGAGGGTCTCGTGGAAATTAGTTCGAGTTTTCCGTTGTTCGAGCCATCCAAATGGCAGCCATTTTGAATCTGGGAATTCAAGGGCATTTAAGCGTAACTCTCTTTGATCGACCTGACTTTTCTTATCCAGCCAGAGAGCGTGTTTTTTTGAACATCAAACATTTTAGCTATTTCAGTTTTTGATTTTAGACCCTTTTCACATTCGATGATGGCGTTATATTTTGTTTCTATAGTTTTTGGATGTAATTTTCGTTTTGTTCCTTGCTTTCCAGTAGCCGACTTAGCTATTCTTCCTTTTCTGGGTCCTTTACTAAGTTGTTCAGCCATGCTAAAGCAGTATAAAAGTTGACATCGGACCTCCCGTTTTTATGCAGAAAAAATAAAGACAAACATTGCTCAATTATTTTAAATAAATTTATTCGTAATATTCAAACCGATTAAAGCATTGCAGTGAACGAAAGACACTTTGTTTTATTTGTTTGTCATATACTGACGCTAATTACACAAGCGTGTTAAAATTACGCAAGCGCCGGTTAAAGGGGATGCTTGGAAAATGTCAGACAGAAGTGTGAAAAACTTGGTAAACACAAGTCATTCCGGCGACAAATTGTCTGTTCAACTGAATAGGTATAATTATCACTCTAACTGAGCCGAGGGGACCGCCAAATGAGTTCGAGAGTTCGAATTTTCGAAGTTCGAGCGATCCGAGGTAGAACTATATAGAAAGAAGAAGGAATAAATTCGGGACCAGGCGAAGAGTTCGAGCGATCCTGGGTGTTCGAGCCATTGAAGTTCAACTGTATCTTCATATGACTGAAACACTAAACCTGAACACAAATACCTCGCGAGTCTAGGATATAAGAGGAAAAGAGGATCTAGAAAATACTCATTAGCAGATACATTGTATTTAGGGAAATTAACAGTTATTACAGTATATACACATATTTTCTCAAGGCGGGTTCGCAAAAACCTGGGTTTTTAGCATATTGCTCAGCCCAGTGGGTAATACTGAGAAAACCCAGGTTCTACTGGGCAATACTGGGCAATAAAATATTACAGTTCAAACTTCAATACTTATTTCAACACTTCAGCTGACGAACAACCCGTACAGTGATAGCAGTTACCCCTGCATGCCTAGTGCTATAATGTCTATAAAATCTGTTGAAGAGACGTTATTATGATCATGATTGAGCAATTAATGAGAAAGATTATGGGATTAAAGTTAGAAGTGTGATCTGTGAACAACTTTAAAATCTGATCATTTTACTCATGAAAATCTGTTTAGATCACATTGTCATTTCTTACCAAAGGACATTTTGTGGAATTGTTTTAATGTTACTGTTGATGAAAAAGATTGCAGAATGTAGACTGGCAGTGGCACTAGGGTTAGTGTCAAAATTGAGAGTCTGAAAGTCTGAAATGTTACACTGTTTTAGTCAATTGAAAGGGTACTTTCAAATTTTGGTATTACTGGGCAATTAATGAGCAAGATTATGAGATTAAGTTAGAATTGTGAACAATTTAAATCTGGTCATTTTACTCTTGAAAATCAGTTCAGATCACATTGTCATTTCTATCATAATTGAGCCGTGCCATGAGAAAACCAGCATAGTGGGTTTGCGACCAGCATGGATCCATGCTGTTCGCTAACAGTTTCTCTAATTGTAATAGGCTTTGAAAGCAAACAGCATGGATCCTGACCAGACTGCACGGATGCGCAGGCTGGTCTGGATCCATGCTGGTCGCAAACCCACTATGTTGGTTTTCTCATGGCATGGCTCATATAATCATAAAACCAAAGGACCCTGTGTAGAATTGTTTTAATGTTACAGGTACTGTGGATGATTAAAAAAAAGATTGCTAATGTAAAGACTTGTGGCACTGGGGTTAGTGCAAAAATTGAGTCTAAAAGGTGATAGACTGAAATGTTACATTGTGTTAGTCAATTGAAAGGGTATAATTCAAATTTTGGTATAACTCAAACAAAACTCAGAAACAGACTTGGGATAAAAAAAACAACTGCAAAACTTGTGTTCAGTTACAGAATGCTTCATGATAAAGAAGAACTAGACTAGCAGACTATCATATGTTAAGCAAAATCTAGTTGTGACCTAGCAAGATCTAACTATAAATGTTGAAAGTTGTTTACTTTCACATAAAAAATATTTTGTTTGTAAATAAACCATAATTTTGTTAATGAAACTGTTCTGGTCAGCTATCTATCACTTCAAAGTTTCGAAGTAAGTAAAACTTAATTAGCTTACATTTTATAACATAGAAACTCAGTTGTTTTGGTAAAAAAACAAACAAAGAAAAACTTGTTGCCTAGTATTGCCCACTTCATTCAATTTTAGGAGTATTGCCCAACTTAGGAAACCCGGGTTTTCACATGCCTTTCACCTGCCCCGGGCCAGTAGTCACCAAACCTGTCTCAGGGTCAAATTTTTGCAAATTATTTTCTATGAAATTTATGTACATTATAAATTCAACTTCCAATCAATGATTATTATCAGTCATTACTTTGCCACTGTTCTGGTATTCACCTGTGACATAGATTTATAATTTTAGCTCACCTGAGAACAAAGTGCTCATATTAAGGTATTGTGATCATGCTGTGTACAGCGTTCGTCGTGTGTCCGTCCTTCAGTCCAACAACTGTGTTTAAAGACATCTTCTCCATAACCACTGAATGGATTTTGATGAAACTTGGCATTGATATTCCTTGGATGGTTCTTTATTAAAGTTGTTCAAACAGTTCCACTTGGCAGAGCTAAAAATTGAAAAACTTCAAATGACATCTCCTTCTAAACCAAAGGTCCGATTTTGAAATAATTTCATACAAATGGTCCTTATGTCACCCTCTACCAAGATTGTTCAGAGTATACCGATTCATTAAAAAACATGGGCGCTGAAGGGCATGGTCAATTTCGGTATATGTATATAGTGGAAACTTCAAAAATCTTCTTGTGTGAAACTGCTTGCCCGATTTTAGAATAATTTGTCCTTGTGTGACCCTCTGCCAAGATTGTTCAAATTATTTTGATTCTTCAAAAAAAATGGCCGCCAGAGGGCGTGGTCACTCTTCCCTATATGTATATAGTGGAAACTTTAAAAATCCTCTAGTGTGAAACTGCTGACAGGATTCTAAAAATAATTTTACACAAATGGTCCTTGTGTGACCCTCTATCAAGATTGTTCAAATTATTTTGATTTGTCTGAAAGCATTGCTGCCAAAGGGCTTGGTCTCTTTTCTTTATATGTATATAGTGGAAACTTTAAAAATCTCCTTGTTTGAAACTGCTAGCCCAATTTTAAGGTCATTTTAAACAAATGGCTCTAGAGTGACCCTCTACCAGGATTATTCAAATTATTCCAATTCATCAAAATACATGGCTGCCAGGGGCCTGGTCACTTTTCCCTTTATGTATACCATACTAGTCTTGTCCAAATTATTGCCCTATTGAAAGGTAAAAAAATGGCCACAACCCTGTGTCTTACATGTACTCACTACAGGCTTTTATATTAGAAACTTCGAAAATCTTCTTCTCTGAATCAATAATAGCTAGAGCTTTGATATTTCACATGTGATATTAGATAAAAAAAATTGTTTTCTTGTTTGAAACTGCTAGCCCGATTTTAAAATAATTTGACACAAATGGTCCTTGTGTGACCCTTTACCAAGATTGCTCAAATTATTCCGATTTGTCAAAAACATGGCTGCCTGAGTAGATGAGGTAACTTTTCTTCTCTGAATCAATATTAGCTAGAGCCTTGATATTTGCGTGTGATATCAGATTTGTATTGTGTACACTGTAATTGTTCAAATCATTGCCTTTGGTTCAAACGTGTGTGTGACATGTATACATGTATAATATAGACTAACATAGAAGATACCTAACTCTGTACAAACATGCTTGAAGCCTTGTACACAGGTGAGCGCTTTAGGGTCAATGACCCTCTTGTTTGTTTTACTAGTCAGAGAATAAATTTTGTACTTGCAATTGTCATTATTGTTGTCTTCAAGGTTGCTTGTAATTATGGCAATCTTTTCAATTTCACATTTTAGCTTGACTTTTCGAAGAAAATGTAGAGCTATTGCACTTTCCACAGCTATGCCCCTTTTTGACATAGAATTTTTGGTAAAATTTTTGATTAAGTCAAATGTCTTTGTTGCTATCAAACCTATTGACTTGAAACTTAAAATAGTTATTTATTATCAAAGTCTACTCAAGGAGATACAATCCTCATAACTCTGTCTGATTTGAATTTTGGTAGGGTTATGCCACTTTTAAACTTAGATTTTTAGGTCTGCAGCGTCTGCATCCCGATTCGGTTAAGTTTTTGTTTGTTAGCTTTTATCTCAGTAACCACTTGTTAGAATGGATTGAAACTTCACACACTTATTCACTGTGATAACCTGACTTACATTGCACAGGTTCCATAACTCTGTTTTGCTTTTAGCTTGACTGTTTAAAGAATATGCAAATATGCCCCTTTTTCGACTTTGAAATTTTTGGTTAAGGTTTTGTATGTAAGCTGGTATCTCAGTATCCACTAATGGGAATTGATTGAAATTTCACACATTTGTTCACTGTCATCATCTGACATGCACTAAGCAGGTCCCATAACTCTACTTTGCATTTTTCAAAATTATGTCCCTTTTTTCAATTAGACATTTTTGGTTTAGTTTTTATATGTAATATCATTTCTCAGTATCCACTAATGAGAATCATGATTGAAACTTCACACACTTGTTCACTGTCATGAGCATAACTCTGCTTTGCTTTTTTTTCTTCAAAATTTTGCCCCTTTTTCAACGTAGCAGTTTTTGGTTAAGTTTTTTATTATGCCCCCCTTCGAAGAAGGAGGGGTATATTGTTTTGCAGATGTTGGTCGGTCTGTCGGTAGGTCGGTCGGTCGGTCGGTCGGAATGTAGACCAATCTGATTCCAGATGATAACTCAAGAATGCTTGGGCCTAGGATCATGAAAGTTGATAGGGAGGTTGGTCATCACCAGCAGATGACCCCTATTGATTTTGAGGTCTGTATGTCAAAGGTCAAGGTCACCGTGACCCTGAATAGTAAAATGGTTTCCGGATGATAACTCAAGAACACTTTGGCCTAGGATCATGAAAGTTGATAGGGAGGTTGGTCATTACCAGCAGATGACCCCTATTGATTTTGAGGTCAGTATGTTAAAGGTCAAGGTCACAGTGACCCTGAACAGTTAAACGGTTTCCGGATGATAACTCAAGAACGCTTAGGCCTAGGGTCACAAAAGTTGATAGGGAGGATGATCATGACCAGCAGATGACCCCTATTGATTTTGAGGTCAGTATGTCAAAGGTCAAGGTCACAGTGACCAGGAACAGTAAAATGGTTTCCGGGCAATAACTCGGGAACGCTTGGGCCTTGTGTCAGGAAAATTGATAGTTAGGTTGGTCATGACCAGCAGATGACCCCTATTGATTTTGAGGTCATTAGGTCAAAGGTCAAGGTCATATTGGCCAGGAACAGTTAAAACGGTTTCTGATCTTCTTATCTAAAACCACAGAGTCTAGGGCTTTGATATTTAGTATGAAGCATCATCTAGTGGTCCTCTACCAAGATGATTCAAATTGTTGCTCTGTGGTCTAATATTGCCCCGCCCCGGGGTCACATTGGTTTATATAGACTTATATAGGGAAAAACATTGAAAAACCTCTAGTCCAAAACCACAGGGCCTAGGGCTTTGATATTTTGTATGTGACATCATCTAGTGGGCTTCCACTAAGATAGTTCAAATTATCCCCCTAGGGTCATATATGGCCCCGCCCCGGGGGGTCACATTGTTTACATAGACTTACACAGGGAAAAACTTTGAAAATCCTCTTGTTCAAACCACAAAGACTAGGGCTTTGATATTTGTAATGTAGCATCATCTAGTGATTCTCTACCAAGTTTCTTCAAATTATCCCCCTAGGGTCAAATATGACCCCGCCCTGGGGGTCACATGGTTCATATAGACTTATATAGGGAAAAGCTTTTAAAATATTCTTGTCAATAACCTACAACATTTAAATTTTGATCACATGTATGGTTTTGAGTGGCAAGATGAACCTTGACATGAGTTGACCTTGACCTTGACCTAGTGACCTACTTTCACATTTCTGTAGCTACAGCCTTCAAATTTGGGCCACATGCATAGTTTTGTGCAACGAAAAAAATTTTGACATTGACCTAGTGACCTACTTTCACATTTTTGAAGGTACAGGCTTCAAATTTGGACCACATGCATAGTTTTGTGTACCGAAATGAACTTTGATCTTGAGATTGACCTAGTGACCTACTTTCACATTTCTGATTGTACAGACTTCAGATTTGGACCGCATGCATATTTTTGTGTTCTGAATTGAAATTTGACATTGATTTTTACCTTTTACCTACTTTCACAGCCTCCAAATTTGAAGCACGTGCATATTTCTGTCTACCAAATTGAACTTTGACCTTGATATTGATCTACTACTAGTGACCTACTTTCACATTTCTCAAGCCACAGCTTTCAAATTTGGACCACATTATTTTGTACCGAAATGAAATTTGACCTTAATCTTGACATCAAGCTACTCTTGAAATTTGGAACATTCAAAAATGGCTCAGTGGATGGCACCAAGATCACTTTTTAATCTCTTGTTAAGTTAAAGGTCAAGGTCAAATTGAACCAGAATGGTAGATTACAGGCCTCCTAGTGAAACCTATAAAACCTTTAAAAACCTTTAATTTCAGAGCAAACCTTTAAAACCTTTAAATCTTCTGAAAAAAACTTTAAAACGGACAAATAGCCTGTAATTTTCACTCAAAACCTATATTTTTGTTCAGACTGCTTGCTGTGCCAGTTTAAAGCAAGTAATGGTTATACTACTGTATTTCTTCCCCCCTTTTAAGTGTTGTTATTAGGATACTGCTTTTGTATCTGTCATCTTGAGTTTTTCAGAATGCTGTTGTGTTCACCAGACCACATACATGTAGTAAATACCTATATATATTATGTGTTTTCAATGAGAATTCCGACAAAAATAGCCTTTATTTACTCTTTATTTTTTAAATATTTTACACTAAAAGGCCTTTATTTCCATAGATTGGAGCCTTTATAAAAACCTTTATTTTTGTTCAGGCCTGCTAGGAGGCCTGTAGAACTTTTGTTTACAGTGAGCATATAATTTCTGTTCCTTGTGCAATTACTAAATGCATCAAGGGGAGCATTTCGTGTTCGACGAGCTCTTGTTGTTTTCTGAATTGTAATTTGACTTCGATTTTGACCTAGTGACCTCCTTTCACATTTCTTAACCTACAATCTCCATATTTGAAGCACATGCATAGTTCTGTCTACCGAAATGAACTTTGGTCTTGAAATTGATCCAGTGACCTACTTTCACATTTCTCAAGCCACCGCTTTCAAATTTGGACCACATACACATTGTTTTATACCAAAATGAAATTTGACCTTGAGCTAGTCTTGAAATTTGGAACATTCAAAAATGGCTCAGTGGATGGTGCCAAGATCACTCTGTAATCTCTTGTTAGGTTCTGTTCCTTGTGCAATTACTGAATGCATCAAGGGGGGAGGGGTGGCATTTCGTGTTCGACGAGCTCTTGTGTAAGCTGGTATCTCAGTATCCACCAATGGGAATGGATTGAAACTGCACACACTTGTCCACTGTCATGAGCTGATATAAAAACACTATGCAGGTTCCATAACCCGGTTTCTTATTTGTACAAAGTTATGCCCCTTGTTCGAATTTGTATTCATTCGATTGACTAGGCTGTTGAATAGTCAAGCATTGCTGTCCTCCAACAGCTCTTGTTTGGTTAAAGTTTTATAATGTTTTTACTGGCAAAGCTCTAATTAAGAGTCCAGCGCTGAGAAAAGGCATTAGCACGCTGTCTTATGGACAGCTCTTGTTATCTTCTTGACTACTGGACCTATTATCATTAAACCTTACAATGTCTTAAAGATTAGCCTTGGTATGAGACAGGTAAAGATGAAGTATACAGGTTATACTGTTGTATCTGATACCTTACTTTGTGTAAATATATTTTGAAACATACATTTTTACCTGTTTGGTGCTTTATGACATGAGTTTCATAAATCTCTGGTATCAGGTACATGCCATAGTAATCAATTTGTAAGGACCTCCATGTTGTTTAAATGACTTCACTTGACTGTTCTTAGCTGCTGCCAAAATAGCAAAATCTTAAAACAACTCCTCAAGATACATTTGATTGATCTTCACCAGACTTGGTCTGAAGTATTTTTGGAATGGCTCTTCTCGCTTACATGTATGATCAAATGACCTACTTTACTCCAATGAAAGGTTTATAAAACTGAAATTTCATATTCAAAAATATGAGCAATCACTAAAGTTTATGTAAAACGGCATAACAGTTCTATACATTAGGTTAAAATTAGTATTGGTACATCGAAAAAAAAAGTTCATTTGTTTTTGTTATGTTTAACATCACACCGACACATTTATAGGTCATATGGCTATTTTTAACCAGGTTTTCAACGAAAACCTGAGTTATTAGATTGGGGTATGTCGTTGGTCGGGCGGATGGGCGGCGGCGTCAAACTGGTGTTTCCGGTCAATAACTTTTGTTTCGGTAAAGATATTTGAATAAAACCTGGTATGTATGTAGCTTATATCAAGACAAAGGCTGGGATTGATTTTGGGGTTTCTGGGGTCAAGGTCAAGGTCACTGTTACTTAAAATAGAAAAAGGGTTTCCGGTCAATAACTTAACTTAGGAATGAGCTATCATGATGAAACTTGGTGTATAGAAAACTTATATAAAGTTGTAGCTTGGGATTGATTTTGGGGTTTCTGGGATCAAGGTCAAGGTCATTGTTACTAAAAATAGGGTTAGGTTAGGGTTAGGGTTAGCATATCTTCTACATGCATGGAGGGATTTTGATGAAAGTTGGCACAATTGTTCACCATCATGAGACGGAGTGTCATGCGCAAGAACCAGGTCCCTAGGTCTAATGTCAAGGTCACACAGAGGTCAAAGGATACAAGAATGAAAACTTTGTCCGGAGCATATCTTCTTCATGCATAGAGGGATTTTGATGTAACTTGGCACAATTATACACCATCATGAGACGAAGTGTTTTGGGCAGTTCCCTTCTTTAGAATTACTTCCCTTTGTTGTTACTATAAATAGCTTATATTGTAATTTTTTCATTACTAGACGTAGGGAAAAATCGAGACCACTTTTCTGTAGTACAACATGCATGTTACATCCAATTTTGAGGTATATTTTGACCAATCTCTACCTGGTAAGGATTTCTGTGTGGACTTACAATTTTTTTTTTTTGTATTTTTATGCCCCCGAAAGGAGGCATATAGTTTTTGAACCGTCTGTCCGTCTGTCGGTCTGTCCGCAATTTTCGTGTCCGGTCCATATCTTTGTCATCGATGGATGGATTTTCAAATAACTT
The DNA here is from genome assembly GCF_021730395.1 of Mercenaria mercenaria. Classification (NCBI taxonomy): domain Eukaryota; kingdom Metazoa; phylum Mollusca; class Bivalvia; order Venerida; family Veneridae; genus Mercenaria; species Mercenaria mercenaria. Next base: position 101,270,563 of record NC_069363.1, read on the forward strand.
GGCATGAATGTGTACCACAGTAAGACGACGTGTCGCGCGCAAGACCCAGGTCTGTAGCTCAAAGGTCAAGGTCACACTTAGACGATAAATGTCATTTTTCATGATGTGCATTCGTGTCCGGTCCATATCTTTGTCATCCATGGATGGATTTTCAAATAACTTGGCATGAATGTGTACCACAGTAAGACGACGTGTCGCATGCAAGACCCAGGTCCGTAGCTCAAAGGTCAAGGTCACACTTAGACGTTAAAGGTCATTTTTCATGATAGTGCATTCATGTCCGGTCCATATCTTTGTCATCCATGGATGGATTTTTAAATAACCTGGCATGAATGTGTACCACAGTAAGACGACGTGTCGCACACAAGACCCAGGTCCGTAGCTCAAAGGTCAAGGTCACACTTAGACGTTAAAGGTCATATTTCATGGTAGTGCATTGATGGGCGTGTCCGGTCCATATCTTTGTCATTCATGCATGGATTTTAAAATTATTGGGCATGAATGTGTACCACAGTAAGACGACGTGTTGCGCGCAAGACCCAGGTCCGTAGGTCAAAGGTCCTAAACTCAAACATCGGCCATAACTATTCATTCAAAGTGCCATCGGGGGCATGTGTCATCCTATGGAGGCAGCTCTTGTTTTTTTTTTGTTTTTTTTTAAAGATTAACTTCCCTTAGTTGTTACTATAAATAACTTATATTGTAACTTTTTTATAATTGACCGTATGGAAAAACCAAGACCACTTGTCTGTGGTACAACATAGTTGTTACTTTCTAATTTTAGGTGTATTTTAAGGTATCTCTACCTGGTAAGGAGTTTTTTTGTGGACTTAGAAAAACAAAAGAATTACAATGATTACTAAACAACCACAAAATTAAAATTACATCTGCAAATACAGGTGCTAGAGTAAAGAAATTTGCTGTGACGGGCGTATATTGTGACATTCTGGCACTCTTCTTTATTCTTATGAAAAGTGTTGAAAACCTGGTTTCGTGGCATTGCCGCGTTTCTTGTCCAGCTTTGACGGTGGAAGAAGACCCAAGGTGCCCCACCACGCATCAGTTCATCATGAGCGGACACCTGGGTAGACCCACCAACCTTCTGTAAGCCAGCTTGATGGCTTCTTCACATGAAGAATTCAATGCCCCAAATGAGACTCGAACACACATCAATGAGGGTCAAGTGGTTTGAAGTAAGCGACATTAACCACTCAGCCATGGAGGCCCTTGAAAAAAGTACACTCTAATATAAAGTTAAAGTATAACTTCCTTACATAGACCTTTCTTAGTTTTTTTTTTCTGCACGGATGTGCACACTGATCTTGGTCTGCACTTCTGGTAAGGGCAACATCACTTGCCGTCGCTAGATTAAAGGTTATTTGCCATATTTGATAAAAGTCTACAGATATGAAACTTGGCAGCATTGTTTCTCTTCCTTAGATTTAGGGATATTAAATAACATTGTAAAGCATCTCTAGTTTGGTCCTCTTGTTCAAAACACTGTCCCATTAGATTCAAAGCTGTTTCTTTGTGTCCAAGGTTTGGTTCCTGATAAATGGTACTGGCAAGGTTGGAAAGAGCTCTTTGCTTTTCTTCTTGTCTCCCAATATTACTGTATGTCTTGCATTGTAGGAAGTAGAGGTACGGGAGAGGATCGATCACAGCACAGTCCATCCACTCATCATCCCTACCTCTGAAAGCCAGGTCCTCTTCTGTAGATCTAAACATTTCATATCTTAGTTCGTGTGGAACACAGTTAATTTCCCATGGCAGAAATTTGACACAGAATGCTGTAGTGTACTGTACAGCTTCTTCATCATGATTGGCAGATATTTCATTGAATCCTCTTTTTCGAGCTTCATGGATGAAATGAAAACAACGACAAAAAGACTCAACAATGTTTAGATCATAATTTGCTTCAATATCTCTGAGAACAGTTTCTGTTCTTTGAGTATCCCCTATACAGTATAACATGGATGCTAGCTTCAGTTTACTAGATGCAACATCTGAGTTCAGACCCAGTGAGATCCAGGTGAGAGCTTCTGCTGATATAGCATGGTACTGTTGAATGGTGAGAGATGCCAGGATAGATCCCAGGGTGGTACAGAACGGTGGTACAAGAAGGCTACAAGCTATTTTTCCACTCCTTGGCATTGATAAGAAATACAGGCTATTTTGAACATGTGTGTCAGGAAGTTTTGTATGGCTTCTTCATAACTACTGTTTCTTAGTGACTGTGAAAGCATACATTTAGGCCAGAGTTTTTTTATCTTTCGTTTTACGGGAGATTTTTGAAAAATGAGCAGGGGGAGGAGGGAATAAAAATAAAAATAAAAAGCTTGAAAGTGAGCATCTCGGAAAAAAATAAAAATAAAATAGAATTTTTTAAGATTTTTTTTATTTTGATGAACTTTCGTTTCAAGTTTTGTTTACTTGCGTTTGTGTCCAATATTTAATATTGTGATGTATTGTTATGTTTTAAGACTATAAAAGCCATTTATACAGGATGAACATTGAATAAAATTTTCATGCATGCTTGTGAATAAACTGCTTCAGGCACTGTAACTCACACTGGCAAGTCTTTAAAATTCAGAAAGCTTGTTTTACTTAATTTAAGTGGAAGACAAAAATTATTTTATCTGTTACAACAGCCACAGTAAATTTCAGTGACAGCAAGTAGGAACTAAACACGTCTGGTATAAAGTGGCTTAATTAGTAGTGTAGTAGTTTTGGTGGTTTGGTTTGCTTGCATCTACTGCTGTGTAACCTCTGCTTTTTATACTTAATATTTACTTATTGTATCTTTCACCAATATCATCTTTAATGAGCTAACTTTACAGTTTATGCCAGCTCATAATATACTGGATTTTATCAGCAAAATAAAGTATTTAATAACTTTGAATAACAGTCACAGTGCAGAGGGCAAGATTTTTTTTCAGTGATGAAAAACGAAAGATAATCTAGCAAAAAGTAATCTGAAAATTTACCTCATTTAACTCTGTGATTTGCACCTTTTTATAATACACTTAGTGCAAGTACTGAAGTTGCATCTGTAATTTGCACCTTTTTATACTACACTAAGTTCAAGTACTGAAGTTGCATCACTTTTTGTCAAAATATTGTCTCCAATAAAAAGTATTCTTAATTATTCTTTATACACCTATGAATTCTATCAAGTTACAAAAGAAATGGACCATCTGTCTGAGATTTTGCCAACACTACCAGCTGCTTTATGCCAGACAGTCCCAAGCCTGTGTAAAGTGTGAGGGGTCACCATTGAAATAAAAATGTAAAAACAATCTGCTGTTACAAACATTTATTTGTTCTGCAAACAACTAATGTTTTGTATAAAATTTAATGTCAAAGCACCTTTGATATTGTATTACCTTTCTATGGCAAACTTGCAAGTTGAATCTATTGAAAACAAAATGTGAGTAAGACAATCTTTAGACAATTTAATACTTTTAATACTGTCACTTTTATGAAAGGAGTATTATGTACAATAGTATTATTTCCCGAAAAATATATATTTTGAAAAGTGTCTAAAAAAATTTGGACACAATCATCGTCCGTCCACCCGTGTAGAAAGAGAGAAAAAAAAACGTTAAAGATTATCGGTAATTATTCAGTGATAAACTAAGTAATGTTGACCTTGTTTTCATGATCAATTTACACCCCCTCTAAGAGCTAAAAGAAGTGTGTCAGTATCTTGACATCTGAAGCGAGATCAAAGCGGTATTTTTGCTCGAGATTGTCATGGCATTACGTCATGTTTTCGCGCCATGTGACACATCACTGTCTGATCGTACCGCATCGGTTCTTAAAATTGCTGAGAAATAGAAATCAATAAAAATTTCTTCTTTAATTTGTTATCAAAAGCGAATGTGCTATATCCCGTATAAAAGGTAAATGTCTCAAACGATAGTTACTATAGTGGATATCCTACCTCTGTGACCTATTTGCCCTCAAGGAATTTACATTACTGTTTGACAAGAAAAACTTTTAAATTGTTGGTCAAAAAATACATGTACAAAGATTCATTTAAAACTTATTAAAAACCGCAGTGACATCACATTGCTTTATTTTAAAATCGCATTTCTACTTACGTTCACGAGGTCACGTAATCTATTCTGCCGCACTAACAGAAATCTGTTTGCCAAAAATCGTCTTACTCCATGTATTGTAATCGCAGCCGCTTTTTCATTATTTAAGATTTTTTTATTCTGTTTTTTGTACTTTCTGGTCAAAAGTCTGAATTTTAAGCCCATAGTATTCATCATTTATTTACTTTTAGAAAGAAATAAGTAACTAAGATCGCGCTGTTTGAATTTTTTACAATGATTATATGAAAATTCGACCGTTTTTATAAAATTTTGCCTACATTTCTGTCGATATCTTATTAAAATCATTATAGAATTCAAAAAGTATTATTCTCGAGGGGTGTTGAAAACTTGAAGCGAAATATTAAAAAATGAATGCACTACGCACGGTTTTTGTGTACGTGTCGATGTAAATTTAGATGTTACGATAGGTCACACGTGCTTGTGGAATGGAAAATTACCGGCATGACGTTTTGGTATCTTTATTTGTTTCCAGTCAATCCAGGTAGCGACTGAACCATCTCAAAGTTTGTTGACGTTTTGTAGATGTAATTTCTGAATTTTGGTAAAGTAAGGACGTAATAAAAACCACTCGCCCGATCGGTCGAGTACACAGCGAGGTCCACTCGTCCTACTCAGACTTAACTCGCCAATGCGAGCAGGCGAGTAGAATTTTACACCCTGTTAATGCCGATAAATGTACGGCAAAACACGATATTTTGCACACGTTAAACTCCCTTCCTGTGAAATTACGTCCAGGTGAAAATAGACTAATTTTATTTTTTTGGGGGCTGAAAACAACCGACCGGCGGAAAAAATAAAATAAAACTCGGGAAAATGAATTTTAATTTTATTCCACTTTTGCAATATTTAGGACCGGCGCTCCCGTAAAACGAAAAATAAAAAAACTCTGGCCTTAATTTGCTCAAAAATGTAGCTTGAAGTCATATATAATAATTGTCCTGAAATTATGTTACTTGTTTTGACTGAGAGCAAATTACTCAACTTCAGCAGAATCCTTGCACCAAGATTATCACATTCAATCTCCAGTAATGCTCTCCCTTCATTGTTTATAATATACCCCAGTATTTCAAGAATGTAAGGTTTAGATTCATGAGAAATATGTCCTCTCATCAAGTTGTTTCCAGGTATGATAAAATGAGGACAATTTTCATTCAGAATACAGTTGCACAGGACAAATATACACAATGATAGACAAACAAGTAAGTTATTTTCTCTCCAGATGTTAGAATGTGTGTTTGCAATACAGTGGAACAGTACTGTTTTACACATGAAACTGGAAATAGTGTCTCCAAAGTGTGGCTTGATGAAGATTTTTAATATCATCTTCATCAACACATAACATCGGATCTGTGTAATATTGAGATTAAACATTAAACACCTTTCAACTAGTGATGTTGATATTCTCCATTCAAGCTCTTCATTTACACTGCCCTTGCTACCAACAGCAACAACAAAACATCCAGTACTGCTACAATATCTCTTCATATGATCTGAAGGCCACTGACCTACACCTTGCTTGTCTAACCATTGTCTAGCTTGTAGAGGCCATGATTTACAGGTGTAGGCAAAAACAAGGTCAGAATCTATAATCCCAGGCTGTCCTTCTTCTGCATATGCTGGACCATGTCTTACTCCACCCCCTAAAGTTTCAGCTACTGTTAAAAAAATTGCAGGTATATATGTATTCCTTTGCAGTATTCTTCCTGTTCTGTCTCTGCAGTAATGTTCATTATGTACATCATTGTCTGGAAGAGGAGCATCCTTTTTAAGACATTGTAGCAGACAATAACCAGGTGATACAGTCTCATCCTGGATCATCAAGTAATTTTTCATATCAGGTTCCCAGTCAGCCCAGTCTTGTATCACATTAGAGTAACAAGCAAGATGATCAATGTCTGAGCCTAGTCCCAGTGTGGTAGAGCCCTCAGATTGACTGCCTAAGAAGTAAAATGAACAATGCTCATATAGTTGTGGTGATATTGTAAACATAGTTCCTGCTAGCAGGTATGCTCTTCTTCTCTTAAGAACAATCCTCTCATCCACTCCTATATCAGCAAGAATCTCTGACAGTCTCAGTGACACATTCTCAATATAACCAGGTTGTTGAAACATTCTGAAAAATAGAATCATCCTATTATATAATTATGTAGACTGGCTCTCAACCTATATTTTTATATGCTTGTCTCTGTTAAAACATTCATGCTAGAATGATGTTACGTTAATGTGTGGTGATGTCAAAGATTTTTTTGCGACCAAGAAAAAATGCCTCTATATTTTATCTACTGTTTTAGATTAAGAGCATATTAGAATCAGAATAATTTAAAGCACAAGCGTGTTTAAACACTATTTATACACTTTGGTGATATACTGTGTTCAGAAAATTTCACAAGGGCTGTGCACTCATGAAATTATTACAACCAACGTATAACTACCCATTGAGCATAAATAGTGTTAATTATAAAGCACTCTTTTGCTATATAAATTATTTCTTAAATATAATTATGTAAACTGTGTTGTAGTCCTAATATTCTTAGTCTTTGTTTAAGAAATATTTAAATATATCTCGCATTGAATAAAACCATTGTTTAGAGTTCAGATGGGAAGTAATTATAATCACGTGGGTGCAGCCCTTATATAACCATACACATCTGAACAACAAACACATGATTTTATTCAAAAACAAATCACTAAATGAGAGATATTATTTCAGGATTTTAAAGTACATCCAGTTGACGATATCCATTAAATGTTTGACGTTTTTCTGTTGCATGTTTCTTTTCCAGCATGCTGCTATGCCATTTGACACTATGACGTTATAATTGTGACATCAGAATGTAAGGATAACACATGATTTTTCATGTAATAACATCTGCAGACTCCAGGGATTGGTTGGCGCCCGAGCCTGTAAAGGCGAGCTCGAGGTTACCATTGTATCCCAAGGGATTCTGCAGATTTTATAACAAGAAATGAACATGTGCTAACACTATTCTAGCATAAAATGCGTAAAAACAACTGATAAATGATTAGAATGTCACTCAACGTCATTAAATTTCCAAAAAATGCACGGGAATATCTGAAGAGTTGTTTTTTACATTGACGTCATTTCGTTTTGAATTACCTGTCTGAGAGCTGAATGATGTTTACTCTTTGCCATGGAATGCGCATATATAAAAAGGTAACAGCATGCGAGTGCAAGACTCTTACTGTTAACACATGTTTTCTCAACTGTTAAAACAGCCGCGAAAAGTGACAAGAACAGCAGTTTTATTTTAGAACAGTGAATTTTTGTAAAATAATACACAGTTGTTAAATAGAAAAATGGAAGGGATCTTGTTAGAATGAAATGTTATCAGTGGAAGTGACATATTGTCTTGCAGAGTTACAGCTCTTCCATTTTTATCTTCCCTTAGTAACCTTCTGATCTTTGAGAGTATTATAGGATTATGTCAAACATTATATCTATTGCTAAAGGAATAATTATGTGCTATATTTTCAAAATGTCAAATTGTTTTAAAATACATTTACCTTTAAAACTTTTAGGAAATGGAAAAAAGCCTCTTTATTAGACTGGTAGTTTCTCATCACAAGTAAATTTACACTATTTATATTTAACCATAAGGCCTAAAAAAATTCTTTGTTTCCGGTAACATGCTGAAAAAAATAGGGTAGGTAGTTGGGAATTTTTTTTTTATGAAGAGAGACTTTCTGGAAATTATTTTTGTGTCAAAAACTTCAAAACAAATAAGGAGATTTCAGTAAGTTGATTTCTAACATCATTGACCATGTTTAAAGAATAGAATGTGCAGTTTTGCAGTTCTTGTCAAAAAGTTGAAAAAAAAACATCCTCCAAGGCCATAAAAACATTTTAGGGTCAGGCTAAAAATTTAGGGAAGGTCTTTACACTTGTTGATACCGGAAAGAAACAATTTTTTTTTACATCTGATAGAAAATACAGGCATTAACTAGAGCTATCACTAAAGGTGATGAATGTACCCCCCGCATGCACTGACACGGTACATTATGTGGACTGTATGTATATAGACTGTAGATATACAGTATAGTAACAAAAAACAAAGTCCCATAACTATGCAGAATATTTATCCAAAAGAACGTAACATGCACCATGCACAACTAGGGTTGGTACTGATCACTTGTGGGAAGTTTCATTAAATTGTGTACAAGGGTTCGGAAGATTAGGCGTGCACAAGATTGCATGATGCAGACTGTATGAACATAGTATGTTAACAAGAAACAAAGTCCCATAACTCTGCAATTTTTTTTTTAAAAGAACCTAACATGCCCCATGCACAACTACTGTTGGTACTGATCACTTGTGTGAAGTTTCATTAAATTGTGTCAAGGGAATGGGAGAGATGGTGAGCACAATATTGTGTCTATGTTTATAGTGTAGTAACAAAAAACAAAGTCCCATAACTCTGCAAAAAAAATTTCTGAAAGAACCTAATGTGACCCATGCACAACTACTGTTGTTACTGATCACTTGTGTGAAGTTTCATTAAATTGTATCAAGGAGATGAGGAGAGATGGTGCGCATAAGATTGTGTCTACGGACAGATGGACGGACAGACAGACAACCTGAAACCAGTATACTCCCCCCACCCCTTACAACTTTGTTTATTCGTGGGGGGGGGGGGGGGGTGTACAATTACAACTTTGTTGTTCGGTGGGTACAATAATAATTTCCAGTAAAGTGATCTTTATTTGGGGGGTGGTATTTAGCACAGGTTTAACTGTAATCAGAAATCACAAGTATTTCTGGGAGATTTATTTTCCAGTATTTAGTTGTTGCAATGAGTAAAACAAATCCTATTGATTTTACTATTCCTAAATTCATGTCCAAATAAAGCGTAAAAAAAAAAATTTGTTTGTTTCCGGTATCCCGACCTACCCTAAATTTTTGGCCCGACCGTAAATGTTTTTATGGCCTTGGAGAATAATTTTTTCAACTTTTTTTGGACCAAAAAAAGGACAAAAAGTTGCAAAACTGCACTTTTCATGCTTTATTTAATATGGTCAGTGCTGTTAGAAATCAACTTACTGATGCTCTAAAGGCATAACCCCCCTAATTGTATTCATTTTTTGACACAAAAATAATTTCCGAAAAGTCTCCCTTAATAAAAAAAAAAATCCCCCCCAAAAAAAATTTCCGACCTACCTACCCTAATTTTTTTGAGAACGTTACTGGAAACAAAGAATTTTTTTTAGGCCTAAAATGGCCATTTTGGAGTATTCTTTTAATAGAAGAAAAAAAACAACTTTGAAATATGAGAAAGAAAATACCTTTTTTGGTATGAAGTCAGCAAATTGATTATTGTAATAAAATTCTCTGGATTCAAATTCCTCTGAATGTTTAATAAACTCCTTAGCAATGGCGTATATTTATACTTCCTCTTCCTGTTTTTTTAATAGGATAACTCTCGAAATTTAAACAGTGTTAGTCAGTCACTTGTTACTTACCTTCACAACACCAAATGTTACAATGCACAAGATCATTAACTAAGATAACAAGAGATATACATTTCACAATAATGATAATGTGTATTTAAAACAGTATTGAACTACATGTTCCTTGAGCAAAAAAAACCCCTAAACCAAAGAGTGCAACATTTATCACCTTAACTGTACGGGGACACAGGCACGAGTATCGGACCTGGGACAAAATATGACCAGATTGATAAAAATCCTTGTTATCATCCTAAATGTGTTGAAAATTAAAAATATACAGTAAAATACGAGTCCCCTTCAAAAGATACATATCCCTAACCCTAACCCAGTAGACATAATTATGTTATGATCTTTTGAAGGGGGGCTCATATTTTACTGTATATTTTTAATTTTCGACAAATTTAGGATGAAAACAAGGATTTTTATCAATCTGGTCATATTTTTTGTCCCAGGTCCGATACTTGTGCCTGTGTACGGGGATTGAAAATTGGTGTACTACATGATTCTCCCATCATGTTTCATCAGGATCTGACAGGGTTGGAGAGTGCTCTTTGTTTTTTTCTTCCTTGTCTCCCAAGATTTTTGTAATTCTTTTATATTCTCTTCATATTGCTTCAATATCTTAAAGCATGTTTCTGCTATAATTTATAGTTAAAATTGAGCCGCGCCATGAGAAAACCAACATAGTGGGTTTGCGACCAGCATGGATCCAGACCAGCCTGCACATCCGCGCAGTCTGGTCAGGATCCATGCTGTTCGCTAACGGTTTCTCTGATTACAGTAGGTTTTGAAATCGAACAGCATGGATCCAGACCAGACTGCGCAGATGCGCAGGCTGGTCTGGATCCATGCTGGTCGCAAACCCACTATGTTGGTTTTCTCATGGCGTGGCTCATTTCTTCATTCTAATATGAAAAAACATGCAAATTTTCATTGAAATATGGCAATTCTGACATCAAATCATCTTAACATATTATTTAGTGCCACACACATGCAGAGAAAGACTGCTACCACATTTAAAGACATTTCAGAATCAGAATATATCAGAATGGTGTTACACTTAATTCTTATATTCTGAATCAATTATTAGACATATGATATGAAACTCACTCGTAGTCTACACACTAAATTATTTATTAATTAAGTTGAATTACTGATCAGATGTTTATGCACTCCTAAGTTATTCTGTGGGATGTGTAACCATCTGCGTTTTAATACAACAAAAGAACAGTTAAACATTTTCGCCACATTGACCTACTATATTTGACACCACAGTGTGCCATGAAATAGTGCTTGCCTATTCCATCTACGATGTATGAGAATCAAAAATAAAATAAAGTAGGACCATGTTTTAGTATGCCTTTTTAGCTCACCTGAGCACAAAGTGCTCAGGGTGAGGTATTGTGATCGCTCACCGTCCGGCGTCCGTCCGTCCGTCCGTCCGTCCGTCTGTCCGTCCGTCCGTCCGTCCGTCCGTCCGTCCGTCCACACTTTCCTTTAAACAACATCTCCTCCTAAACCAACAGGCCAATTTTGATGAAACTTCATAGGGATGTTCCTTGGATGGCCCCCTTTCAAAATTGTTCAAAGAATTGAATTCCATGCAGAACACTGGTTGCCATGGCAACCGAAAGGAAAAACTTTAAAAATCTTCTTCTCAAAAACCAGAAGCCCTAGAGCTTAGATATTTGGTGTGAAGCATTGCCTAGTGGACCTCTACCAAATTTGTTCAAATCATGACCCTGGGGTCAAAATTGACCCGGCCCCAGGGGTCACTTGATTTTACATAAGAAAATCTTAAAAAATCTTCTTCTCAAAAACCAGAAGCCTTAGAGCTTAGATATTTGACATGTAGCATTGCCTAGTGGACCTCTACTAAAATTGTTCAAATCATGACCCCGGGGTCTAAATTGACCCCGCCCCAGGGGTCACTTGATTTTACATAGGAAAATCTTCAAAAAATTTCTAAAAATAAACCAGAAGGCCTAGAGCTTAGATATTTCACATGTAGCATTGCCTAGTGGACCTTTACAAAATTTGTTCAAATCATGGCCCCCGGGGTCAAAATTGACCCCACCCCAGGGGTCACTTGATTTTACATAGGAAAATATTTAAAAAATCTTCTTCTCAAAAACCAGAAGTCCTAGAGCTTAGATATTTGACATGTAGCATTGCCTAGTGGACCTTTAGTAAAGTTGTTCAAATTATGACCCGGGGGTCAAAATTGACCCCGCCCTAGGGGTCACTTGACTTTACATAGGAAAATCTTCAAAAGTTTTCTAAAAATAAACCAGAAGGCCTAGAGCTTAGATATTTCACATGTAGCATTACCTAGTGGACCTCTACAAAATTTGTTCATATCATGACCCCCTGGGTCAAAATTGACCCCGCCCCAGGGGTCACTTGGTTTTACATAGGAAAATCTTCAAAAATTTTCTAAAAATAAACTAGAAGGCCTAGAGACTAGATATTTGACATGTGGCATTGCCTAGTGGACCTCTACAAAATTTGTTCAAACCTGGTCCCCCGGGGTCAAAATTGACTCCGCCCCAGGGGTCACTTGATTTTACATAGGAAAATCTTTTTAAAAAATTCTAAAAATAAACCAGAATGCCTAGATCTTAGATATTTGACATGTAGCATTGCCTATTAGACTTTTACAAAGTTTATTCAAATCATGACCCCTGGGGTCAAATTGACCCTGCCCCATGGGGTTACTTGATTGTACATAGAAAAATCTTCAAAATTTTCTAAAAATAAACCAGAAGAGCTTAGATATTTGACATGTAGCATTGCCTAGTGGACCTCTACAACAAGTTTTCAAATCTTGTTTTTAAAGTTACTTAAAGAAAATTTCAACTATATTTTCTCATAATTCTTTTGATTGATTTCTATTATGATCTTTTGACCTTGAAGACTTGTCCTTAAGTGCAATGATAACAGGTGAGCGATATAGGGCCATCATGGCCCTCTTGTTTCTCTGAACTGGTTATCTGCTGCAATTTCCTGATGAAGTTATTCTGAGGGTATATAACTTCTTCCTATTGTTTCGATACATTAAAACATGGTCCTATCTACAGTATCATTCCAATAATCAGGCAACATATCATACCCATTGCCAAGAACAAACCCTACAGCCTAGTGGTAGAGTGCCTGCTTCGAGTGCTTTGAATGTCAAATTGGTGAGTTTGCTCTGTTCCCATTCTCACCAAGTTGTAAGTTCAAAGTTTTACTTAGCTGACAAAGGTTTACAGGTCTGCATAAATATTACCAATAACTATATGATATGATTATAAAGCACAAAAGCCCAAGAAATTTCATACTAGGAATGATCTGTACCAATTCAAGCAGTTGCATATATTCTACAGGTAATTTACAGTTGAATAATTTACCGCTGTCAATCATATTTCAGTGAAATGTCTCAGAAGTGATTTGTATTAAATATTGTGGTTATACCATCTAATTATAAGTTTTCAAATCCCTAAGAAATTGGAGGAAATTTCATACAATTGATGACTTCGACATTTGAAATTAATGAATTATTTAATAAAGCAATATTTAAATTTTTGAACTTTTTTAGTTTTAATTGGCAAATTTTGATATTTATCACTTTTTATGTTTGTTTCTTTATCTCAAATCCAGATGAAATAAGGAATGACAGGAAAATTAAGAATAAAGTCTAAAAATTATTATCTTAAAAGAGTTGAAGTGGTACTTTAATCAGGCTTATAATTATCCAAATACTTCAGAAACATATTTTGTCAATAAAACAAAAGCAAAATGATATTGCTATTTACAAGATATTATTCGAATTGTTTATAAGAATGGTAAGAATTCATTTAACTGGAGTTGTAAAGCTTTTTTTCAGTCACATTTTCGATCAAACTTTACATATGCAATATAACACATTTAAATGAAATTGTACAAATATATTTTTGGATATGTCACATGTATATGACTTTGAAGAGGAGGCTGTAAGTAATTCCCTCCAAAACATATTTTGCTTTACATATTAAAAACAGAAGTTTTATGTTATGGATATATGTGAAACATGCAAAAAGTAATAGTGAAAAACACCATTTTTGCACATTCCGTTGAATTTAATTAAATAAAATATTTATTTTTCATGCATTTTTAATTTTGAAAACTGTAGCAGGTACCTTATTTACCTTATCAGTCATTAGTTAAAGTTTAGGGTTTGAAAACAGGTACTTTGATGATAAATATAATCAGCAGGTTTCACTTGGATTTATTATGTCTCCCACCATACAGTGGTGTGGGAGACATATTGATTTACTCCAGTCTGTCTGTCTGTGTGTGTGTCTGTCACAAAGCTTGTCCGCACTCTAAGTCAAACATTTCTCATCCGATTTTCACCAAACTTAAACAAAATGTGTTTGACCATAAGACCTCAGCCAAGTTCGATAACTAGCTAAATTGGCCAAGACACTTCGGAATTATGGCCCTTGACAATAATTTATGAATCACCTAGATGCATAAAAATGCTGAAGTCTTCATTCTCAAACATGCACCAAAAACCATTCATCTTGTCCGCACTCTAAGTCGAATATTTCTCATCTGATCTTCACCAAACTTGAACAAAATGTGTTTGACCATAAAACCTTAGCCAAGTTCGATAACTAGCTAAATCGGCCAAGACACTTCGGAATTATGGCCCTTGACAATAATTTATGAATCACCTAGATGCATAAAAATGCTGAAGTCTTCATTCTCAAACATGCACCAAAAACCATTCATCTTGTCCGCACTCTAAGTCGAATATTTCTCATCCGATCTTCACCAAACTTGAACAAAATGTGTTTGACCATAAGACCTCAGCCAAGTTCGATAACTAGCTAAATCGGCCAAGACACTTCGGAATTATGGCCCTTGACAATAATTTATGAATCACCTAGATGCATAAAAATGCTGAAGTCTTCATTCTCAAACCTGCATCAAAAACCATTCATCTTGTCCGCACTCTAAGTCGAATATTTCTCATCCGATCTTCACCAAACTTGAACAAAATGTGTTTGACCATAAGACCTTAGCCAAGTTCGATAACTAGCTAAATCGGCCAAGACACTTCGGAATTATGGCCCTTGACAATAATTTATGAATCACCTAGATGCATAAAAATGCTGAAGTCTTCATTCTCAAACATGCACCAAAAACCATTCATCTTGTCTGCACTCTAAGTCAAACATTTCGTATCCGATCTTCACCAAACTCGAACAAAATGTGTTTGCAAATAAGACCTTGGCCAAGTTCGATAACTAGCCAGATCGGTTAAGACACTTCCGAATTATGGCCCTTGACAATAACTAATGAATCACTTAGACTCATAAAAAAGTCTTCATTCTCAAACATGCACCAAAAACCATTCATCTTGTCCGCACTCCAAGTCATACATTTTTTATCCGATCTTCACCAAACTTAAACAAAATGTGTATGACCATAATTCCTCTCCCAGATTCGATAACTAGCAAAATTGGCCTAGGCACTTCAGAGATATGGCCCTTGAATTACTGAAAATCAGCCATTTTACTCTTCAAAGGTATATTTGTTGTGACTAAACAGTATAAAAACACTGACTTAGTGTATAGATGATTAGGCAGTTGTGGGAGACATGCGCTTTTCTCAAAAGTAGCTCTAGTTATTGCTGAATTGCGACCCCTTTTCATAGTGTTGTATTTGGAGGCTCGTTCAGGCCATTTCTTCATCATGTTTATTTTTATATTTATTCAACTTATTATGTTGAATTTGAGCACCTGTGTAGACATTCGATATTTTTTTTAGCTCACCAGAACCAAAGTGTTCAAGTTGACTACTTGACTAGTTGCTATTGTGACCAGTCATTGTGCAGAGTGTGGCATCGTCCAGCTTGCGTTGTCCATAATGTCCGTCAACATTTGCCTTGTTAACACTTTAGAGACCACATTTGTAACCCATTCTTTATGAAATTATAACGGTGCTCTACTGTTTTCTTATGTGTTGCTTGTTCGTTTTTCTATGTTATTTAGTTGTTCATAGTTGTGTGTTTATCTTAGGTACATGAGTGTCTGCGCTATTGTGGTTTATGTTGTAGTGCGACTGTTTTTAAAGAACATTGCATTCCCTTGTATATTCGTCCTTGTTTAACTTTCCCCTTCGGATTCCTCCCCCACCCCCGACCCCATTTCGCCCCTTGCTGTTTCCTTCCTCTCCATCAATATTTAGCATAGTTTAATATGTACTTGTTGGATGTTTGAAGCAACCCGTCTGAAATATATTTCCATTACAGCTTCTTTTTGCTGTGGTCCTACTATGTAAATGCGTGGCTCTGGGGCTGTGTTTTTGGTGCTCTGTGCTTCCGAGAAATCTACCCTTACCTATTATCCTTTGGTCAGAATATTTGTCTTGATGATCTGTAGGTCAAATTCAAAACCGGGTCATGTGTGGTCAAAAACTAGGTCATATTGTCAGATCATAGGAAAATCTTGTAAACACTCTAGAGGCCACATTTATGACCCTATCTTCATGAAACTTTGTCAGAATGTACATCTTGATGATCTTTAGGCCAGGTTTTAATGTGGGTCATATGGGTTCAAATATTAGGTCACCTGGTCAGATCAAAGGAAAAGCTTGTTTACACTCTAGAGGCCACATTTTTTATTTAATCTTCATAAAATTTGGTCATAATGTTTTGTATCATGTAGTCTTATATGTTCTTAAATCTGGGTCATGTAGAGTCAAAAACTAGGTCACTTGGAAAAGCTTGTTTACATTCTAGAGGCCACATTTTGCTCCAATTGTCACGGAACTTTGTCAGAATAATTGTTTTCCTAAAATCATGGACAGGTTTTGATCTGGGTCATGTTAGGTCAAAAACTAGGACACTTGGTCAAACAAAAGAAAATGCATCTTTATACTCTGGCCACATTTTTGGTCCAATCTTAATGAAAATTGGTCAGAATATTTGTATCCAAGAAATTTAGGACTGGTTAAAACTGGTTCAGGTTGGGAGAAAGACTAGGTCACTTAGTCCAAGAAAAATCTTGTTTACACTCTGGAGGCAGTTTTGCTCCAATCTTCATAAAACTTGGTCAGAATGTTGACGACATCTACTTGAATACTTGGATGAAGTTGAAACTGGGTCATGTGATGTCAAAAACTGGGTCACTAGGTCAAACATGTTTACACTGTTCTGGGGTGTTACTCTGGTTAGTGGCCTATGGCCATCTTGTTTTGTTAATTTAAAAATAACATTCAGATATTCAAAAATATCTGTAAGTGTCAGAATACACTTGACAAGAAGTATGCTTTATATGATTTCTGCTATATTTTCAGAGTAAATATAACTTATATAGACAGAAATGGAGAAAGAATTGCTGTGAAAGGAAAAGTAGGGGATAATGTTATGTACCTAGCTCACAGATACGGGGTTGAACTAGAAGGTAAATATTTCAAATTTAGTGAATATTTATTGTAAATTTTGTGATTTTAGACTTTCATACATATCCAAAGGTTTTGCTAAAAAAGCTGGAGCAGTTCTTATCTGAAGTGCACCAAACTAGATCAGAATGATTATGAGCATAATTTATCATCTTGGCCATGTTTGATAACCAGCTGGATATACTCGATGGCTCTTGAGTAATGGCCCTTGAATTATTTAGTACTGTGAAAATTGACAGTATACTCTAAATTACTAAAGCATTTTTAGTTCATCTGATTTTTTGAGAAAAAAAAAAGATGAGTTATTGTCATCACTTGATCGGCGTCAAAGTCGGCGTTGCCTGGTTAAGTTTTATGTTTAGGTCAGCTTTTCTCCTAAACTATCAAAGCTATTGCTTTGAAACTTGGAACACTTGTTTACCATCAATAGCTGACCCTGTACAGCAAGAAACATAACTCCATCCTGCTTTTTGCAAGAATTATGGCCCCTTTTGGACTTAGAAAGAAAATATCAGATTTCTTGGTTAAGTTTTATGTTTAGGTCAACTTTTCTCCTAAACTATCAAAGCTATTGCTTTGAAACTTGCAACAGTTGTTCACCATCATAAGCTGACCCTGAACAGTAAGAGTCATAACTCTGTCCTGCTTTTTGCAGGAATTATTGCCCCTTTTGGACTTACAAAATCAGATTTCTTGGTTAAGTTTTATGTTTAGGTCAGCTTTTCTCATAAACTATCAAGCAATAGTATCAAAGCTATTGCTTTAAAACTTGCAACTCTTGTTCACCATCAATAGCTGAGCCTGTACAGCAAGAAACATAACTCTGTCCTGCTTTTTGCAAGAATTATGGCCCCTTTTGGACATAGAAAATATCAGATTTATTGGTTAAGTTTTATGTTAAGGTAAACTTTTCTCCTAAACTATCAAAGCTATTGCTTTGAAACTTGCAACTGTTGTTCACCATCATAAGCTGACTCTGTTCATCAAGAAACATAACTCCATCCTGCTTTTTGCAAGAATTATGGCCCTTTTTGGACTTAGAAAATCATGAGTAGGACAATTTTTCTATTATACAAAAAAATCAGATGAGTGTCAGCACCTGCAAGGCAGTGCTCTTGTTATTGGAACTACACTAAATTTATACAGAATCTGAATATGTATCTCTAGAAAATATAGGTAAAGTTCAATGACAAGCCAGATCAAGATTAATTTCTACATAAGAGTTATGGCCCTTGAATTTATAAGCAGTTCTAGTAGTGTATCTTGACATCATGTTTTTTCACTATTTCTGTTTACAGGGGCGTGTGAAGCATCTTTAGCCTGCTCTACATGTCATGTTTATGTACATGAAGATTACTCCGATAAAATACAAGAACCAAAAGAGGAGTAAGTTGTGTATCATTTTGTACCTTTGCTTCTACAATTTTTCAAAATGGAGTATGTAATGGTGGTCATTTATTAAGTATTTCATGAGTCAATTTCTCAACCATTACTAACTAATACCTACTTGTTATTACAACTTTCCCTCATTAATCAGAGGAAGAGGATGATTATCAGTCACAAAACTTTGCCTAGTCTGGTGGGGGAGAGGGGTCGACCTCTAGACATCTATATCTGTAGCCTCGAGTTGTTCTTACCTTTCTATGTCATATAACTGTCATTGAATATGTTATGGTATATTTTGTTTACACAAAAAAGTGATGTAAAGAGATATTTGTATATAAAACAAAACTGTACTGTCAAAAGTGAAAAGGCAAGTAATATGAAAATAAATTTATATTGTTTAAAAGGTATACTGTACTTCTATGACAGATGTTAAAGGCCAGATACAGCTTTTCACTAAAATCCATTTCTTTGAGATGAATACATTTTTGTTTCCATACATTTTAGGAAAAATGAATACATTTTGTTTTTCCATATATTTTAGGGAAGATGACATGTTGGATATGGCACCTTTCCTGAAAGAAAACTCTAGATTAGGTAAACTTTTACAGAAGTACAAAAATATGTTCACAAACTCTGTGTTTAAACTTTTTTGTACATTATTAGTTTTCATATATATTCCAATTGTGACTAATAAACAAAAAATGACTTGGTGACCAATTATATAAAATATAAAACTAATGATTTACCCAGGTCTCTTGTCTGTGCTTTTGTTAGCCAGTCTGTCCGAATTTATGTTGTGAATAACACAGAGTCATCAAACATCATAGGATTTTTATGCAGCATGTTAGTATGTGCACCAATGGTTTTGTTAAGGATTTCACTTTGCAAGGCCAAATTTATGGCCCTTGACTGTGGTAAAAATATTTGCAAGAAGCAAACAAGTTTGTGTAATTTAGGAAATGTAGTTGAACTTTATGGATATATGTGTTAGAAATTTGCCTATATTTTGCAGGTTGCCAGATTACTTTATCAAAAGAGCTTGACGGAATAGAAGTAAAATTACCAGCTGCGACCCGGAACTTTTATGTGGATGGTCATGTACCTCAACCTCACTGATGTATACAATAAATAATGAAATACAGTATTACCTCTGTAAATGATACTTCTTTAAAGGTCCTCCTTAATACTGAAAATATTTTCCTTCCATTTAGGCAAATGTATTAGTAAATTTACCTTTCCAGAGTACATATTCTTAATGACAACACTAAATAAATACCTCAATTGTTTATTTAATTCATAAATCATAAGCATATAGTTTCTTTCAAATTAGACTGGTTTCTTTGTAAATTAACCTCTGCAGAGCAAAGCCTCTATGAAGGACACCTCTAAAGAGCATTAACCTTACCCTGCTAAAATCTATAATGAACTTGTCCATCTTTCAATTTGGACAGTACCATTAACTGTTAAAAGGGGTGTTTAACTGGATGGATGTGCAGGCTGATCTTGGTCTGCACTGGTCACAAAGTAGAATCATTGCTGCCTGCAGGCTAAGGAATAAAGTTCCTAAAGATCAGATATTTTCATTTGAACTAGACAAATTTATAAGTATTTTAACTTCAGAGCAACAACTTCAGTGTCTAAAACAATGTCATACTTTAAGCCATGTTGTTTACTGAGGTTGTACTGTAATAAATAACCTCCAAGAACAAGTTTCCACTTACATTGTTTTAGTGATGATATTCATAAATTGTAATATTTTGTTGTGCTACTATCAATCCAGTTGTACTGAATATCTCTGTGTTTGATGTATGAAATGATTCAGTTAAGAGCTGAAAAACAACAAAGGAACCAAAAAGCCAGGAACCAGCATAATCAATTTTAGAATAATAATCCATTAACACAGAAGAAAACTAACTTTTTATCGTATATTTTGGAAGTATCTCTCACTGCCTTCCTCAATGAGGGCGTACTAATTTACACCTTTGACAATCCAGAAGAAGAGATCAACATTCATAGTTGCAGCATAATCAAGTTCTTTTTGCTGAATAGCTGACAAAGTCTACAAACATCTAGTGCAATTTGCGAACATTAGTCTTCTGATGGGAACATAGATGTTTATTGAAGAATGGTCGAAACCAAAGAAATTTAGGAGATTTTTGCTACAATTATTTTATTCTTTTGTCATGCAGGGGCCTAACTAAGGAATATAATATATGCCTGTGGTCACAGTCAAAGATCAAAGAATTCAGGCCGTTGTCCTTGTGATATCCAAAATGTTTCCAAAGGTTTAGAAACTTTAAAAGAAGCAGTGAAATATTAATAATTACAAATTTCTCTAGATTGCTTCAGTTAACTGTCCAACCTCAAGCATTCTATAACTTTTGTTTTGAATAATAAGACCTTCGATTTTCTAAAACTTAATCGCATTAGCTATGTAATTGTAACTTATAAAAACTATTTGCTATAGTCTGCAAAAATCATGTGCTTTATTTTAAATGTCAGTGTACATAATTATGAGCTGCGCCATAAAAAAACCAAAGTACATGTAGTTGGGTTTGCGACCAGCATGGATCCAGACCAGCTTGCACATCCATGCAGTCTGGTCAGAATTCATGCTGTTCACTTTCAAAGCCTATGGCAGTTTCAGAAACCATTAGCGAACAGCATGGATCCTGACCAGACTGCACAGATGAGCAGGCTGGTCTTGATCCATGCTGTTCACAAACCCACTATGTTGGTTTTCTCATGGCGCGGCTCATATAACTTCATTGTGGCATTATTGTGAGTGTATTTTTGAGGACGTTTTATTCCTCGAGGTGAAGTGATATTCAAAGATATAGATGGCAGGGATCAGCCTACAAGGCGATTTGAGCGATATCGTCGCTTTAAAGTCGGCCACTTCGCCTAATTATCGCCTCCGGGCGAAATCCAAATCGCCGAGATTTTCAGTGAGTTATTATCTGTTTACTTAAAGTTGCAAAACTTGATGCATATTCTAGATTAAATTATCGATAAATCCATAGTCAACCCCGCCTACTCGCCTGTCGAACTTCAGCCAATCGTAGCATTAATATCTAACAGTAGAGTCAATCAGTAATATTGTAAGCCGCCGCCATTTTGAAAATCTTCAATCTCGGCGTGTAAAAAGCTGATAAACTTAATGAGAGCATGATTTTATGCAACAGTTGTATATTATTCTTTCATTTTATTAAAGATTACTTCAAAAATTATTTCAATTACCATAATTACGGTCAATTTCTGTAAATGAACGGCTCGGGTACTGTGGATAAAAAATGATTTCGCGGACGTCAGAACTGCCGTACAAAATATTGTAAAAAGATCGCCATTAACTACGAGTTTGGTATTATTTTCGAAAAAAATAATAAATAAATAAATTAAATGTATAAATCTGAACAAGTTGGTGCAAAAGTCGGGCATTATTAAAGTACGAGAATCGAAACATTAATGAAAATTTTCACGCCGTTTTGATCGTGCACCTGTTAAATTTACGAATTTCGGACATGTAAATTTCGGATAAAAATTTAAAGGCGACTTTTTCATAGCTAAGTTTATACTTTATTTAGAAATTCATGAAAATGATAATGCAAGAATCAATTTCCTTAAATAATTACTGTTTATAAGTTACAGCTAGACCCACAGAAAGTGGATATATATAGGCAAGAAACTGAATGCTATGCCGATTCTTCTCCTTAAATTTCTCAACTTCTCCCTAAATTCTGTGGAGGGAGAAGTCACTTCTCCCTAAAATTTTGACCTAGGCTGATCCCTGGATGGAGTGAAATGTTATAACTATGGCTCTTTGTTTTATGTCAGAAAATAGTAAAGGTGAATACAAGTATCAAAAACATATAAATTTAAATTCTGATTTTGTGTTTAAAAAATGCATATCAGTGAGGTTTTTTTTTATCAAAAGTTACTTTAACAATTTTTTAACTATTCAGAATAAATCTTTACCGAAATTCAATACATGGGTGACTAAGAAACTATATGTTTTCCATAATTCCTCAGTTAATGACAATGAGGGTGAAAAATAGTGAGTTTAGTACATGTGTCCTCAAGTATTGAATTTGTCGTTTTTTTAAGTTGTATTTAAATTGTATTTCTGTAATGCTCAGTACGATTTAACTTTTTAGCTCACCTGAGCACGAAGTGCTCAAAGGTGAGCTTTAGTGATCACCCTGTGTCCGGCGTCCGTCGTCGTCCGTCGTCCGTCCGTCCGTCCGTCCGTCCGTCGTCAACAATTTGACTGTTAACACTCTAGAGGTCACATTTTTGGCCCAATCTTAATGAAACTTAGTCAGAATGTTACCCTCGATAAAATCTTGGACGAGTTCGATATTGGGTCATCTGGGGTCAAAAACTAGGTCACCAGGTCAAATCAAAGGAAAAGCTTGTTAACACTCTAGAGGTCACATTTTTGACCCAATCTTAATGAAACTTGGTCAGAATGTTACCCTCAATAAAATCTTGGACGAGTTTGATATTGGATCATCTGGGGTCAAAAACTAGGTCATCAGGTCAAATCAAAGGAAAAGCTTGTTAACACTCTAGAGGTCACATTTTTGGCCCAATCTTAATGAAACTTGGTCAGAATGTTACCCTCAATAAAATCTTGGACGAGTTTGATATTGGGTCATCTGGGGTCAAAAACTAGGTCATCAGATCAAATCAAAGGAAAAGCTTGTTAACACTCTAGAGGTCACATTTTTGGCCCAATCTTAATGAAACTTGGTCAGAATGTTACCCTCAATAAAATCTTGGACGAATTCGATATTGGGTCATCTGGGGTCAAAAACTAGGTCACCAGGTCAAATCAAAGGAAAAGCTTGTTAACACTCTAGAGGTCACAATTTAGCTCAATCTTCATGAAACTTGACCAGAATGTTAATCTTGATGATCTTAAGGTCCAGTTTGAATCTGGGTCATGAAGGATCAAAAACTAGGTCACCAGGTCAAATCAAAGGAAAAGCTAGTTTACACTGTAGAGGCCACATTTATGACCATATCATAATGAAACTTGGTCAGAATGTTAATCTTGATGATCTTAAGGTCAAGTGAAAATCTGGGTCAGGTGGGGTCAAAAACTAGGTCACTAGGTCAGATCAAAGGAAAAGCTTGTTAACACTGTAGAGGCCATATTTATGACTGTATCTTCATGAAACTTAGTCAGAATGTTAAACTTGATGATCTTAAGGGCAGGTTTGAATCTGGGTCATGTCGAGTCAAAAACTAGGTCACCGGGTCAAATCAAAGGAAAGCTAGTTAACACTTTAGAGGCCACATTTATGACCGTATCTTAATGAAACTTTGTCAGAATGTTAATCTTGATGATCTTTAGGTCAAGTTTAAATCTGGGTCAGTTGGGGTCAAAAACTAGGTCACTAGGTCATATCAAAGGAAAACCTTGTTAACACTCTAGAGGCCACATTTATGACTGTATATTCATGAAACTTAGTCAGAATGTTAAACTTGATGATCTTTAGGTCAAGTTCGAATCTGGGTCATGTCGGGTCAAAAACTAGGTCACGGGGTCAAATCAAAGGAATGGCTAGTTAACACTTTAGAGGCCACATTTATGACCATATCTTAATGAAACTTGGTCAGAATGTTAATCTTAATGATCTTTAGGTCTGTAGGTCAGGTGAGCGATACAGGGCCTTCATGGCCCTCTTGTTTAACTCTCTACTTTATGTACACGTATTGTTCTTGATTACTTAAACCAATACATATCTCATTTAGAAACATGCTAGCAGATGTAATAGAATTTGGAAGTTGATGAAAATTTTGAAATTATATATGTGAATTAGGTATCTCTACATTGCATGCCAATTTTTTTTGCAAAAAAAAATACCGGTAGAGTGTACAGCGTTTATCACTATGTGATTTAATTGTTATAGGATTTGAATAAATTGTTGAAGAATATATTGCATACTGTTGTTTTTCTTTTTATACACCTGTCTGAAAAACAGGATGTAATATGGATACTCTCCTGGCGGGCGGTCAGGCAGCGTCTACAAACTTTTTACAGAGCATTTCTTCTTCATGCATAGAGGGATTTTGATGTAACCTGGCACAGATACTCCCAATCATGAGATGGAGTGTGATGCGCAAGACCCTGGCCCTTAGGTCTAAGGTCAAGGTCAGACTTTGAGGTCAAAGGTTAAATTCAAGAATGACTTTGTCCAGAGCAAAAACCTGTACAAAAACTTTTCTTCAAACAAGCTCTCGACGGACGTATTTTGTGGCTATGACACCCTTGTTTATGACAATTATATCTAGATTGATATTAATTGAAAAAAAAGGTTATTAACTCCAACACATTATTTGTTTAGTTATTTATTCATTTGGCGATGACAATAGTATTTCTAACCCTCAACTTTCTGTGTCAACAGTAGGAAGATTCAGGGGTTCAGGGTAGTTTTACTGTTGTTTGTCTAAAACAATTGTTACCCTGTCAAAGTCACAGTATTTGTCTATGGATAATTTTTATTAACATTGTAGGTCATTGTAAGTTATAACCTTGTCAAAAGACTGAAAGATTCTAGTTTCTCATACTCTATGTGGTTAACATTTGTGCCAAGTTTCTTTAAAATACTTCAAGCAGCTCAAGAGTTAGAGCAAACACTAAACGTAGTCATGTGACCTTTTATCCCTAAGTGTGATCTAGACCTTGAAACAAGCCATCAAGAACATGCACTCTGCACATTGTCTCAGTGTGGTGAACATTTGTATCAAGTTTTTTTATGCCCCCCAAAGGGAGGCATATTAGTTTTCAAATGTCCGTCCGTTCGTTAGTCACGTTAACTTTTTGCATGAAGGCAATTTACTCGCGAACCACTGCACCCAGGACCTTCAAACTTCACATGCTGATAGTACTTATTGAGTATACCACCCCTACTGACCTTGGGGTCACCAGGTCAAAGGTCAAGGTCACAGGGGCCAACGTTAACTTTTTGCATGAAGCCCTTTTACTTGGAACCACAGCACCCAGGACCTTCAAACTTCACATGCTGATAGTACTTATTGAGTACACCACTCCTACTGACTTTGGGGTCACCAGGTCAAAGGTCAAGGTCACAGGGTCCAAAGTTAACTTTTTGCATGAAGGCACTTTACTTGCGAAATATAGCACCCAGGACTTTCAAACTTCACATGCTGATAGTACTTATTGAGTACACCACTCTTACTGACTTTGGGGTTACCAGGTCAAAGTTCAAGGTCACAGGGGCCAACCTCAACTTTTTGCATGAAGGCACTTCACTCGCGAACCACTTCACCCATGACCTTCAAACTTTACAAGCTGATATTACTTTATGAGTACACCTACCCAACTGACTTTGGGGTCACCAGGTCAAAGGTCATGGTCGCAGGGGCCAATGTTAACTTTTTGCATGAAGGCACTTTACATGCAAACCACTTCACCCAGGACCTTCAAACTTCACATGTTGATAGTACTTATTGAGTACACCACCCCTACTGACCTTGGGGTCACCAAGTCAAAGGTCAAGTTGATGCGGGGGGCATTTGTCACCATTAGTGACAGCTCTTGTTGAAATCCTTTAAGGTGTTTAAGAGTTACAGAGCGGATATGAAATTGCTGACGAACAGACAAACACCAGTGTCATAACATAAAACATCCCTTTGGGCATATAACAATATAGGATTCTTTCACTGGTTGTAGGTGCAGATGGGAATTTCCGGTCTCGAGGATAACTGTTTAGGCGGTTACGAGACTCCAGCCGAGTGACCGCGTTAACAGTTACCCGAGAGCCGGATATTCCTAACTGCACCTACAGCCTGTGATAGAATCTTTTTCTTGCATACCATATTCAACAAAGAAGAGTTTAAATTAAATTTAAACAAATGATTTTTTCTTACAGTAGCGTATTAACAAAGCGCGGGAACTTCACGTCCGTAAACAGGAAGTACGTCATGATGTTACAGAGACGAAAACAACGTAGGAGTTCCGGTTTTGTTTTATCATCTGCAATAAAAAGGTTACGTTATTTCTTTAAAATAACGTTTTCTGAATCGTCAAATATGTTATAAGGAACAAAGAGGAACAATCAAAATATTTAATTTTTTATCCCGTTTACGAAAAACATTATTATTACTACACACATCTTCTGTACATATGTAGTTCGTTATACATCATTTCCAGCACCGGTGAAATCACCAGAAATCCCCATCTGGTATGCAAGAAAGTATTATTCTTAGGTTGTTCTCATCTCTGTAATGACATGACGTACTTCCTGTTTTCTGACGTAGTTCCCGCGTATTGTTAATACGCTACTATAAGAAAAAAGAGCTATAAGAAAATCATTTGTTTGAATTTATTTTTTACTATCACTGGCTGTAGGTGCAGATGGGTATATCCGACTCTCAGGTAACTGTTTACGCGGTCACTCGGCTGGAGCCTCGTAACCGCCTAAACAGTAACCCTCGAGACTGGAAATTCCCATCTGCACCTACAACCAGTGAAAGAATCTTATAGTATTTGATACAGCTACCTAGAGAAACAGACCAGACAGATTCTCATGATAAAGAAAACATAAAAACTTCAGATGATTTATTATGATATAAATAAATAGAATGGCACATGGCATATTAACATATGTGACAAATGATCACAATACAATGTTATGAAACCATGTAGGCATGATTCAGGTGAAACTTGTGTGTTCCTAAACTCTAACATCAATTATAATCCTTGCAAAATTGTTTCTTGCTTGTTTTGACTGCTTGGTAAGGAGTATATTAGGTAACATACTTGTTTTCCAGTGGTCAAAGTCCTTTTGGCTTTAATAACTGCATACTTGAAATTTTTAATGTATCTCTATTTTAAACAAAGAAGAAATTTTTAAAGTAAAACTATTCATGGAATAAGTTATTCCACTACTTGATGTAAAGTTAAACAAATTGATCAAGTAAGACTGAATCGGAGGGAAAGCATTTAAGCTTCCATATAGAAATCTGGTCCCTTAGAAATGAATAATGTGCCTTGAATATAGGCTTTTCATTGCCTTTTTCTTTGATATGGTATAGGTTTTTAGTAAATTTGTAGAAACAACACTAACAGATAACAGTATTAGAGTTATACCGATCGGTAATCAACATGTAACAATAGTTTGTCAATCAACATTTGAAATGTATGTCATCAAATTGCACTACTTCTTCTACAAAATCTGCTTTTGTGTTGTGATAGAGTATCTTCTTCAAGTGTTTCAGGATGGAACAACGGGTTCAAATGCACGTTCATTGATGACTGAGCCTTCTTCCATACACTGTTTGACCCAAGCTGGTGTGACAATGTGGAACTTCTTGTGTCTAGTTCTACGCTCTTTCTTCAACTCTGCCAGCCGACTGAGATCACTGTGTAAATTATCAATAACATTATATCAGTGACTTGAAATATTGTATAATGATATATTACATATTGTCTGTCAAAATATTTTACTAACTTTATATCAATACTGGACCAAGTTTTTGATTTGCTAATTGGACCAAAACCTGCTCTATCTTTCAAATATCAAGAACTTAATTCATTTAGGATCCCCATTGAATGTGTCAGTTAATGACATCAACTCTGTTCAAAAACACAGTGTAATATAATATCTACTGTCTCATTCTGCTTATTTATTTTAGCTCAATTTTGACGAAAGCTTCAAGCTTGTTTGAACTCTTCTTGAATCTGCTTCCTGGTGAAATCAGTACTGGTGTCATATAAGAAGGCATGTTTGTGAACCCTGTGGGTCATGCAGCCACAAACCCAGAATTTAATAGCCGATACCTTAATCACTGGACCATAGATTAATGATGTCTTGACTTTGAAAAAAAAGCTTGAACAAACTTCCATTTACATAATCTGACTTGAAAAATGTTAAGAAATATTAAAACCTTTAAAAAGTTACCTAGACACTTGATGATTAATCTACTCTGAAATTTTGTTGAAATCTATACATCCAAGGCCTAATACTAGTAAATAAAACTGGCCTGGCAATGTTTATCAGTACATACCTTTCATCGACCATGACGTGTGAGATGTCTGATGTGAGTTTATTCGATATCTCTGCTCCAAAGAAACGTAACTCTAGCGCTAATAAATCCAAACTGCTATCTTTGATATGTGTAGACTTATCACCTAGTACTAAATTATTGTCGAGGTAGATTCTGAAGCAGAAACAAATCGATGATCAACTCTACTTCCCCTATTACTACATAAAAGATTTATAAAAAGATACAGAAATTAACTGAAATTACATCATTTTCCCAAATCGAAATTAAGATGGCAATCTGCCGCATTTATTGCTTCATTGCTTTACAATCTGAAGAGAATTCATGAAAGCAATCCAGAGCTCGGTCCGTAAGAGTAAAAGAACACTATTCCTAGACTCTCAGTCCGAGTCCCTGTGAAGTCATTTTTCATTCCCACTGATAAGTCAATTAAACCACAATCATTCTAACACACTGACACTACAGATTTTTGCATTACATGCACTTAGCAGAAAAGAAGAGAAACTGGTGACAGTGAAGTTTTTATGTCAGATTAGATTAGTTTTATACCCACACTGTGTGGATATAAAAAAATAATATGGCAAAAACTTCTCCATATTTTGAAAAGGTTGTAACGTACTTGCAAGTTCTCAAAAGACCATATGGTGATTCATCGGGGAAATATTTATCTTCAAGTTCTGCTATCTCTGTGTTACTGAGCTTATCATCAGGGTCCTGCAGTATAAAATACATCTTGTTATCAACTACATGAAACTTTCACTTCACAGAACATAATTATGAACGTACTATGAACAATAACCTGATCACAAAGCATACACCAGAACATTATACCAGAACATTCCTTGCACTACATATATAAAGACTAGTATATCATACGACATTTGATCACACAATATATAGCAGAACATTTAACTAATCACATAACGAGGGTATTTGATCATAGAATATAACATAAAAGCATAAATTTTCGCTGGATCAAAATTTCGTGATTTTGAAATGTTGAGTATGTTCACGGGGTTTAATATTGGTGAAATTGTAAAAATGGTAACCTTCTAGAATTTGAATTATACTAATGGTGAATATTTACACATGGATTTTTACTTTTACAGTATATCAAGTATCATATGACCACAGGAAATTCATCAGATCGGTCAAAGAATGTGTACACAACATTTGCAAATGGTCGCAAAACAAATACCAGGGCATCTAATCACAGAACATATACATGTATCAGGATGTTTGATCACAGACCAGAGTCACCAGATAAGCATGGAACATATACCAAAACATTTAGAAACAGAACATGTACATAGTCAATTTCATCAAAAACTTGAAAGACATATACCAAGAACATTCTATCAAAGGACATATCTCAAGTACACTGATTAATAGTATTGGCAGTTAAGAAGCACTGTTTACTCAAGCAATTCTTTAGGTCCCTGATAATCTTCTTATATTTTCTATCTGTGGATTAGTCATAGTTTGGGATATCCCAAGCATTTTGTTCGTTCCCCTGCAACAGTAAACTTACATGTTCTACTTTGGCGAGGACTTCAGCTAGTCTATCTGGTGTAGTTTCCTCTATATAACTGTCACCATACTCATCAAAATCTTGCTGAAATAACTTCATGGTTTTCTCAGAAACATTTATCATATCTCCTGGTGACCTGTAAAATACATATATATTAATTTTGTTCAAGCATTCAATTGGTGAAATTTACAAACAATTAGTTGTCTTGTTTGGAGGTAACACAATGGCTAAGGTCATATACATTGATTATTCCACCTTTGATGGCGGATGAAGATAGGGTGATTTCTATGCATAATTATCATCTTTGATAGGCATCTGTGTCGGCATAACAACATTTCAAACTCCAGCTGGATGGATTTCACACATAAAACACTCTCTTCTCTGGTTGAGCTTAACCTGCAAGCTTTTAAGGGCAAGTGTGTAGAAGTCAGAAACCATAACAATTAGGCCATTTTTACAGTGCTTGAGTGTTATCATTTCTAACCGTGTGATCAGTCGAAAAACATATAGGACATGACACTATATTAACTGACTAAGAGGCTAATATGAACTAAATGATTCACAAAGCTCCTACAGAAAAACAGTGGGGCAGTTAAAAACCCTCTGACATAATCTGTTTATTCAATGTACAAATTTTTAAACATGGACGTAGCTGAAGTACAGTGACAAAAGCTCGAAATGGAGCATACTGGTTAGGACTGAATACAGAAAACTGAAACATGATTTATACTCACCAAGGTGTCAATGTTTTGGCATCTAGGCATCTTATTAACCATTCAGCTTTTACAATATCATAATGGTTGGTTTTAATCATGTTGTTTACCCTGAATACAATCTTCTCCACCACTACACAATATGTGTCAATACCTGCACAAAAATATGACAACTGTTCATTCACTACAGAAACATATCAACATCTACAAATGTTTTCAAGCAAATAAGTTGAAATTACCAAATTTGACATATTAATACAAAAGCATATCTCTTTTCATCATTTAATTTGCATATCTCTTTTCATCATTTAATTTTTATCTCAACTATTCCAAAATAAGTTGAACCATTCAACTTTACCATTTAATAGCATCCATGTCCACATTTTGTATGTTTAAGCCAGCTGGTATACCAGAAACCATTGAAACTTACAACAATTGTTCACTGCGAGGGTATGACATGTACTAAACAGGTTCCATAACTCTTACTATGCATGCTTTTTATGCCCCCGAAGGGAGGCATATTAGTTTTCAACTGTCCGTCCATTCGTTAGTTCGTTTGTTCGTCACAACGTTAATTTTTTGCATGAAGGCACTTTACTCGCAAACCACTGCGCCCTGGACCTTCAAACTTCACATGCTGATAGTACTTATTGAGTACACGACCCCTACTGACTTTGGTGTCACCAGGTCAAAGGTCAAGGCACTGCGGGGGCATTTGTCACCATTAGTGACAGCTCTTGTTCACAAAGTTGTGCCAATTTCTTGCGGGGAAATTTCTGTACCCTTACTTATTTAAAACAAATTGTTGTTCCTTTATACCTGTTTATACAATTGTACTTACACATCTAACATTTTTTTCACTATAATAGTGAATAGTGAGCATTACTGTCCTCTGACAGCTATTCTTAATTTATGAGACATCAACACCCTTTTGAAACAGAAGCACTTCAGTCTTACTGAAGAAGGAAGACCCCCATTAGCCTCAACTGGAATCAATTCACTTTGGTAGAATCACTGACTGTCTTCCAATTTCCTACAGAGAACAACTCGGTACTGGCTATCTAAACAAATATTAGGGGCACATAATAAAGAGTTGTGTTAATAACATTCCTGCAGATAGTCCTGTAATTTTGTTTAATTTAAATAATTACCAGTGTTGGATTTTCTAAATATCAAAAGAGGTATACCTGGGTTTTGTACTACAGTTCCACCATGTTCTACAATTTTCTTTTCCAATTCTTGTTTTGAACAAGAGGATGGTCCATTTATTACACATATCTCCCTGCCTTCTAGCAGCTTTGAAACCTGGAAAAAATAAGTGTTCATAATGGAAGGCACACACCATTACCCTCTTGATGGAAAATAAATAGATAATACAGCTTCACCAAGAATTCATATCTAATTCACAATTTTTATCTTTCATCAAAATAAAATACATTTTTGAATATTAGGAATTTCACTTTAACAATTCTGACAAATATTAGAATTATGTTAATAATATAAGTGTTAGAATTGCTAAAAAATGGTTTAGGAGTTCTGAATATCATTTTTGACCAAAAATTCACCTTACCTGTTGTACAGAAGAAGTGTCAGCAGCCCTGAATTGACTACCCAAGGTGGGCCTCACTGCGCGAGATACAATCTTTCTCTTCTTTTTAGCAGGTTCTTGTTCTTCCCCAAGTTCCACATAACCTCCTGTCAACTTTCCTCCTGATTTCTGAAATAGAACAACAACTATGTCATTTAACATTTAAATGTTGCTTGCCACAATGTCAATGAAGGTTGATATTGGGCAGTTAACATAATTCTTTCTATAATACAATAGGTTCAAATGTAATGATCTCATATAGTGTTTATTAGGAATACAATCCTTAAAATAACTGA
Source organism: Mercenaria mercenaria (assembly GCF_021730395.1). Lineage (NCBI taxonomy): Eukaryota > Metazoa > Mollusca > Bivalvia > Venerida > Veneridae > Mercenaria > Mercenaria mercenaria. The sequence goes on from NC_069363.1 coordinate 101,303,136, forward strand.
GCCGTGCCATTAGAAAACCAACATAGTGACTTTGCGACCAGCATGGATCCAGACTAGTCTGTGCATCTGCACAGTCTGGTCAGGATCCATGCTGTCCGCTTTCAAAGTCTATTGCATTTAGAGAAGCTGTTAGAGAATAGCATGGATCCTGACCAGACTGCGCGGATGCACAGACTAGTCTGGATCCATGCTGGTCACAAAGCCACTATGTTGGTTTTCTAATGGCACGGTTCAGATATTTTAAGGATTGTATTCCTGATGTTTTTCTCATGGTGCGGCTCAATTATGTAGGATAAACCAACACATTACAGATGCACTGGTAATGTATTTTGAGCTTTCTAACCTAATTCAATTATTGAGCTATCATTGTTAAGCATGGGTGAATAAACAAATGGCATCTTCTTCTAGTTACACCCAAAATGTACTTTGATGAGACATATTCATAATAAAAGTGTTCTCTTGTAGACAGAACATCTTACATAAACTAGACGCCCACGGGCAACATGTCGAGCCTGCCCGCTGTCAAAAGGACTGGGAGTTGCACATGACACACCCTGTCTCACTGAGGCAAACATTTATGCCAAATAAAAACGAGATTGCAAAAAGTTATAATATAAGTTATTTAAAGTAACAATAAAGGGACGTAAATCTTAAAAAAAAAAAAAAAATCTAAGTCCACACAAAAATCCTCACCAGTAGAGATAGGTCAAAATTCACCTGAAAATTGGATGTAACATGCATGTTGTACTACAGAAAAGTGGTCTTGATTTTTCCCTATGACCAGTAACAAAAAAGTTACGAATATAAGCTATTTATAGTAACAACAAAGGGAAGTAATTCTAGGATCTTGTGCATGACACTCCGTCTCATGATGATGAACAATTGTGCCAAGTTACATCAAAATCCCTCTATGCATCAAAAAGAAATGCTCCAGACAATGTCATTTTTGTATCTAACTTTTGACCTCTGTGACCTTGACCTTAGACCTAGGGACCTGGTTCTTGTGCATGACACTCCGTCTCAAAGTGGTGAACATTTGTGCCAAGCGACATCAAAATCCCTCCATGCATGAAGAAGAAATGCTCTGGACAAAGTTGTCATTCTTGTATCCTTTGACCTCTGTGACCTTGACCTTAGACCTAGGGACCTGGTTCTTGCGCATGACACTCCGTCTCATGATGGTGAAAAATTGTGCCAAGTTAAATCAAAATCCTTCCATGCATGAAGAAGAAATGCTCCTGACAGTCATTTTTGAATGTGACCTTGACCTTTGAGATAGGAACCTGGGGTTAGTGCATGACAATCCGTCTCACTGAGGTTAACATTCATGCCAAATATAAACAAGATTGCTCCATGCATGTCAAAGTTATGGTCTGGACAAACAAATCTGGACGGACGCACAGACGCACGCACACACAACCCTAACCTGCTAGACACTCAAGTACCAATTTGTTAGCCCGCACGGATGGACGCACGCACGGACAGACGGACGCACATACACCGAACAGCCATTTGGACAACTATGTCTTCGCATCCGCAAGCGGGCTCGACAAAAACCTTGTCTTGAAAGTGAAGATATCCTTTAACACCTAGGTACAAATTAGCTACTTAAGCTACTGAACTCCGATTCCAGACTAAAGAGTATTTCTTCTGGTAAAAAAAGCTCTGCATCTATGTAATCTGTAAAACTTGTTAAAGCATTACCTGTTTGAGTTGTTCAACCTCCTCCACAGTCATACAGTCATACCACTCCTTGTCATCTCGGAACTTTTCTACTCTCGGAAATCGTAATGTAAAACCTGTACGGAATCTGTCACTGTCAATAATCTCAGCTGCTTTGATCTGTAACACATTCCTATATTTATATATCATCCACCTAATGTTATAAACTTCCATTAACAAAATCAACAACAAAAAAACAGACTAAATTCCACAACTCTGGACAAAATTTTGATAAAAACCAAAGTATTCATATATTCAAGTATCCTATGTAATTATTAAACAAAATCCTCTAAAAATAAATGGGTTGTTAGACATAGAAATAAAACACTTGATAACAACAATATACTGTGAGAAAATAACAGAATCTTTCACAAGCATGAGTCCAAAATTATAGCTTTTTTTATATTAAGAGAACTTCTCCAAATAGAATCAAATACTACCAACACAGTATAACCTGCCTTAAGTGTTGTTATATTAAAGAAATATTTTATAGCAAAAGAGTGTTTTAACACTATTTATGCACGATAGGCGGTTATACGTTGGGCGTAACAATTGCAAGTGGGCGCAGCCCAAGTGAAATAATTTGTATGACGTAATACCGCCCGAGTGTATAAAGTGTTAATACACTCTTTTGCTATAAAGTATTTCAATTCTAATATGCCCTTAATCTAAAACAGTAGATAAAATATAGCAGGGCTCTTTCTTGGTTGCAACAAAAACTTTCACATCACTGCACGTCAATGTGACGTCATTCTAGCGTGTTTTAATAGAGACAAGCATATTAGAATTTGGCATCATGGGGTACATTCATTTTCATTATAACAGCACTGAATCTATAAATTTACAGATGGAGTGTATGAAAATAGCTGAAATAATATTTGTCCTCTAAAATGCAGCTCAAGTTAGTTTATTTATGGTATACATAAATAAAGGTCAAATGTGAGTTTGAGTCACTTCTGTTATTTTATTTCTGAAAAAGTCACAAAACTGTGACAGAATGACTAAAGGAACTACAGACAAACAGAAAGTTCCAATATAAAACAACTCACTGGTCTTCGACACTGTGGACATAAAAATTCATCCAAAGGTATCCAATTTCAGGTTGGATAAGTGCTTATGTAATGACATATGGACAGATATTGTCAAATTATTATTATTTCACCCATCTCAGCTTCACTGGCAATGGAAATAACACGAGTTTTTAATGTCAATACCTGTCAATCAGAGGACAACTGACAGTTGAGAATAAAGACGATGTGGCATTACCTGTACTATGGCTGACTTGCTAGGTTCTATCCATGCATCTGGTTTCTCTTTGAAGCCAGATGCTAGCTCTATACACTTAGGTGGATTTTTCTTGTCAAATGCTTGCCAATGATCTACCAGCTTAGCATTGAAGTCTTGGAGCTCTTTCTTGGAATAACCTGATCCTATCTGTATTACAAAAACCATGAGCATATTAAAACATGCATTTTCAAACGTACAGCCAAGAAACTTAACTTCGGTTTAAAATACATGTAAAAATGTATGTGTGATTTAAAGCATTAGAAGAGTCATTTTGATGCACAACCTTTAATACAGTCAAACTATGCTGAAGATCATCTGTGAAGTTCACAGAGACCACTTAGCTCTAAAGACTGTACATGTTATTTCAAAATAAACACCTTACTTACCTGGAAAGATACCATCAGTTCTGCTCATTAAGACCATTTTTGATTTTTATAAGCATGGTCTTTTTTTATAAAGGTTTGACGGTACATACATTGATGGTAACAAAAACTTCCTTCATAATATATTTCAGATCATGTACTTACAAAATTTTTAGCTCAAAACATTATATTAGCAATCCTTTGATACAGAGAAATGCAAAAAGTGTGAGTTAAAAAGCATAACCCTGATTTTGGATGAAGCTGAATGAATTGCCATAAAAGTTTTCTCTTTTTTAATGCTGATTACATAACTAAATTTACCTTGCAGAATGAGTAGAATAGTTCCGGTTGATTTCCTTCTTTTGGTGGTACAGCTACAGCACACAGGAAGTGAGACATCATACCTGCTCTGTGTCCTACACCAAAATATCCTCCCACAACCAATACATCTAACTCATCCATTAAACCTAAGAAAAATAACTAAAAGATTATAATACACCCACTTTGAACCATGACATACTTCTGAAAAAAAAAATAATCTCAGAAGATGATAAAGTATCATTATCAAAAAGAATCAAACTTATCATTCCTAATATAATCAAAAATTACTACAGAAACAAGATACTAATCCAGGTTTATAATTTCTAAAACAGTCTGAAATATATCATCTCACTGGTTTAAAAAAACTATATCATAACTTTCAACATTACTATACATCTCACTGGTTTAAAAAAACTATATCATAACTTTCAACATTTACTGCTAAAGGATCCTAGCTAAGAACCCTCATCAGTGTGCAAGTCAGCTACTTCCTACAGTGAAACAGCTCAACAATGATAACATGAATTTACAGCTATATTATAGTAATTTACAAGTCAGAAACACTAAACACTCTGCCACTATGTCACAAGTTTCTGCTACTGGTCTGAATTTTGGTTTGAGATTATCAGTTGTAAAGCAAATATGATCGGTTTTGTTTAGTTGGCAATATTTTTATGAATAACTCTATATGCATGTATGACTGGCATACCTCCAACATACTCCGGTTTAACCTTGAACCATCCCCCTTTCCTGGTATTAGGTCTATATACTGACTCCGGGTTCTTAACCATGATACCTTCCTCTCGACCATCTATAGCTTCATTCAGGGCATCGGCACAGTCCTGGCTGCAAGTATAGTAAAATCAAAAGAAATTATTGAGAAAATAGCACATATTCAGCTTAAGATAATGGACCCATAATGAATATTGGTTATTTCTGTTTGATTGCCAGTTCTCTGAACAGGACTTCAACATTCTCCATCTGGTTGCTTATACTCACTGCATCAGCAGCCGTATAATGCCGAAGTAGTATCGAGTTATTACGTTATGTCATGTAAATCGCCGACTGTCATTACGGGTCAATTACTTTAACATTTAGCCTGCTAGATTTCTAAAATGGACAGGTCTGTCATTCAATTTGGCAATACCATTTATTATTCGAAGGGGTGTTCATTGAAAATTTAATGACTGAATAGCCAACAGTGCAGATCATGATCTGCAAATTGATCTGCAAAGTTCGCAAAAGCAGAATCATTTGCCAACAGCAGGCTAAAGATTTAAAACTACCCTCCTTAATTAAACTTGAATTTGAATACATACATTGGCATGTAAGAGTAACTGAAAAATAAAATTTTCTGTGCAAGAGCAATTTTTCATTCTATGATTGTTTTCAACATTGCAACAGTTAGCAGTCAAAAAATATAGTATGGGTAGCCCAGTCTTACTGAACTTAAGTTTTAGGTTTTTAATATCAACTGATGACAATGCCTGTCTGAGGGGTGAATGTTTTCACTATCTTCCCAAATGAAGGCCATGTCATGTCTTTAATGTTGAATGTTTGCTGTAAAATACAGACAGGAAAACTTACTTGGTTTTAGCTTCCTTGTGTTCACTGATAATAAGTCTGCCCTCCTGAGTGTTGAAGGTTTTCTCGAGGTATTTCACCCTTTCCTTCAGGGGAAGGTTGGTTAAAACTTTATCATTGTGAAACAGAATATCAAACACATGTAGACACGGCTGAAAACCGTCTTTATTGGAGGATTTCACATCTGTGTTCATTGCTTTGGTTGCTGAAGGTAACAAGAATAAATGAGTTTATTTTGTGACTAATTATGTATTGATAAAAATAATACAATACAAATATAGCATAGGCGTATTAAAAATGTCATCTATGACTAATGAAAATACCATTAAGCAAGTTTTCTGGAAGAAATAGAAAAAATAATGTAGCAGATTTTACCAATTCTGTCTATCTAATCCTGATTCTAAGAAATCATGGAATTTTAGAAAAACAGCTTTTTCATTTGGGTATGATTTTGTGAATATCCGAGAGAAAATAAATGATGATTTTGTTTTTTTGGTGTAGTGTTGTGAACTGATACAAGCAATGGATCCATGATAACTGGTTCCTTATAAATGATAAATAATTCACAGCAATGTTAAAATCTTAGGAAAAAGAAATATACATGTTACTAGAGAAAACAACCTAATTAAGTCAGTCACTGAGACTGGTAATCTGTAAACAGGTCATCAGTCTAGATTTTCAGTTCAGCAATAATGAAAAATTCTACCATAGGTTTGTGTCTCTGGATGATACAAGATCATTTCACCATCCAGGATACATGTCTTGATGTCTGGCTTGAAGAGGTCATGTATATACTGTGTCAGGGTGCCATCAAACTGATTAGATCCAAATATACCAGTGTATTCATTGCCACTGTAAACATATAAAGTAAATGGAAATATGATGATGATACTGATGATGATGATGATGATGATGATGATACTATACATACAGGCAATACATGTACATTATACAGAGAGACATGACATCATGAGTTAATGGCTCTCAAAAACTTTGTCCTTAATATCATTAAGTAAAATAGGTCACACAGTATTACAACTAAAAGATAACAACTTTTCCTTAACTTTCAAACAGTATCAAATTCATGATGCCATACTAAGTGAACACAGTGTCAGTGTCTAGCATCCCAGTCCTCAAAACTTATTACCAAACCTCTTCCAGTGTAATAATAAACAGAGACTGTGGAACCTAAATTAAGAAAGAATTATTGAAAAATGAAAGTATACAAATCGGTGCTAATGACCACCTTAAACCATAGACCACATGAGCACAAAGCCCACTATTTTCATATTCAGTTGTCAGTGAACACCCCTTTGAATAATAAATGGTATTACCCAAAACTGTATGATGGACAAGTCCATTCTTTTAAATATAGCAGGCTAAAAGTTAACCTGTAAATACAGGTCACCTGCAAATAATTTTTTCGACTCTCCAAACTGTGGTATTTACACTTGTACAAGTATCACAAGTCCAAAGAATACTCCTGTTATGGTTTTCAAGGAATACTGTCTAATGTTTACTGTACATCAAGAGTTACCTACCTTCTAGAGAAAAACTTGTATTCACAACCATCCTTATGTAACAACATTCTTTCACCATCGTATTTAGTTTCAATATAATAGGGCTTCCCTTCCATTAATTTCTCAACCTGTAAAAAAATACAGATACTGAGGGAGATTCTCTAATACTGAATATCAGAATAATTTCTGTTAACATTCCATTTAAACACAATCCATTACAGAAATTTATACCAAATTTCTGTGGAAGAACAACATTGTCACAGAATACATGGTACCTGTATTTCTAATACTAACAATACTCACCTTGTAGTGCTTTCTAACTGGTGTCATATTGTCAGGAAGACTACAATGGTAATTTAAAAATCAAGTTTAAACCATGCAATGTGATGCATGTTAAAATCTTTGCTTTTCAAATAATAAACTTCTTTCTTACCTAATCTGGTGAAGCTCACTAATCAAGCATTGCTGTAATGGTGCAAACAAAAATATACCAAGCCCATGCTTAACTAGGCCAAGCTCTCTAAACCAAGATGCTTTTGTAGAAAAGCGCATGTCTCCCCCAATGCATAGTCATATAGGCAAGAAGTCATAAGGGGACAGGAGCAAAAATCAAAGAGACAATAATGGTTGGCTGAAATAGGGATCATCTACTTGGCATGTCCAATCATCCAACTAAGTTTCAACATCCTGGGCCTAGTGGTTCTCAAGTTATGAACTGGAAAAGGTTTTCCATGTTCAGGCCCCTGTGACCTTGACCTTTTGATCGAGTGACCCCAAAATCAGTATGGTTCATCTACTCTGCATGTCCAATCATCCTAGTTTCAACATTCTGGCTCAAATGGTTCTCAAGTTATTGACTGGAAAGAACTTTCTATGTTCAGCCCCCTGTGACCTTGACCTTTGATGGAGTGACCCCCAAAAACAATAGGAGTAATCTACTCTGTAAGTCTAATCACCCTATGAACTTTGAAGGTTCTAGGTCAAATGGTTCTCAAGTTATTGCCTGGAAATGGATTTCAATGTTCTGTCCACTGTGACCTTGACCTTTAATAGTGACCCTAAAAACAATAAGGTTATCTAATCTGTAATTCCTATCACCCTATGAAGTTTCAACATCCTGGGTCAAGTGGTTCTCAAGTTACTGACCAGAAATGGATGTCCATTTCTGTTTGCTGTGACCTTTACCTTTAATAGTGGCCCCAAAATCAATAGGGGTCATCTTCTCTGCATGTCCAATCATCCTATGAAGTTTCAACATTCTGTGTCAAGTGGTTCTCCAGTTACTGAACGGAAATGGTTTTCCATGCTCAAGCCCCTGTGACCTTTAACAGAGTGACCCAAAATCAATAGGGGTCATCTACTGTGCATGTCCAATCATCCGTTGCAGTTTCAACATCCTGGGTCAAGTGGTTCTCAAGGTATTGATAGGAAATGGCTTTCAATGTTCAGGCCCCTGTGACCTTGACCTTTAATGGAGTGACCCCAATAACAATAGGGGTTGTCTACTCCATAAGCACTGCCACCCTATGAGGTTAAAATGGTTCTTCATTTACTGATTAGAAATGAAGTGTGACGGACGAACGGACAGATGAACAGGGCAAAAACAATATGTCTCCCCCATGGGGAAGGCATTATAAATATAATCCAGTCATCCTCATCAAGCAGAAAATGGTCTCAGATATACCAGTCTTTTACGTTACCAGAAGAAGTTCTGTACTTGTACCAAACCCAAGATATACCAATCCCTTACCTTGTCAGGTAAAGCTCTCTCACCAAGCATTGTAGTGAAGGGTGAGAACACAGATATACCAATCTCTTACCTTATCAGGTGAAGCTCTCTCACCAAGCATCGGTGTGAAGGGTGAGAACACAGGTATACCAATCCCCTACCTTATCAGGTGAAGCTCTCTCACCAAGCATCGGTGTGAAGGGTGAGAACACAGGTATACCAATCCCCTACCTTATCAGGTGAAGCTCTCTCACCAAGCATCGGTGTGAAGGGTGAGAACACAGATATACCAATCCCCTACCTTATCAGGTGAAGCTCTCTCACCAAGCATCGGTGTGAAGGGTGAGAACACAGATATACCAATCCCCTACCTTATCAGGTGAAGCTCTCTCACCAAGCATCGGTGTGAAGGGTGAGAACACAGATATACCAATCCCCTACCTTATCAGGTGAAGCTCTCTCACCAAGCATCGGTGTGAAGGGTGAGAACACAGATACACCAATCCCCTACCTTATCAGGTGAAGCTCTCTCACCAAGCATCGGTGTGAAGGGTGAGAACACAGATACACCAATCCCCTACCTTATCAGGTGAAGCTCTCTCACCAAGCATCGGTGTGAAGGGCGAGAACACAGATACACCAATCCCCTACCTTATCAGGTGAAGCTCTCTCACCAAGCATCGGTGTGAAGGGCGAGAACACAGATACACCAATCCCCTACCTTATCAGGTGAAGCTCTCTCACCAAGCATCGGTGTGAAGGGCGAGAACACAGATACACCAATCCCCTACCTTATCAGGTGAAGCTCTCTCACCAAGCATCGGTGTGAAGGGCGAGAACACAGATACACCAATCCCCTACCTTATCAGGTGAAGCTCTCTCACCAAGCATCGGTGTGAAGGGCGAGAACACAGATACACCAATCCCCTACCTTATCAGGTGAAGCTCTCTCACCAAGCATCGGTGTGAAGGGCGAGAACACAGATACACCAATCCCCTACCTTATCAGGTGAAGCTCTCTCACCAAGCATCGGTGTGAAGGGCGAGAACACAGATATACCAATCCCCTACCATATCAGGTGAAGCTCTCTCACCAAGCATCGGTGTGAAGGATGAGAACACAGAGATACCAATCCCTTACCTTATCAGGTGAAGCTCTCTCACCAAGCATTGGTGTGAAGGGTGAGAACACGGATATACCAATCTCATGGATTCTCACTGAGGGGTCATGCATCATTCTGCAAACCTGCAATCAGATAATATCTATATATAAAATATTCTCCCTAAAATTATTTAGATTAACAATTTACTGAAAATTCAAGCATGTAACTTCAAAATGTACAAGAAGAAAAACACTTTGAACACAGTTACAATATGTAACAGATAAAAATGACAATTATAAATGTAATGTGTTTTTGTCATTCAAATATTCAAATCTAAACTAAGCCAAATCTGAATCTAAACTAAAAGTTCAAACAACAGTCAAAAAGAAAACTGCAATGTTGGGTTATATTAACATAAGTCATATTTACATAATCTAGACATATGACATTGGTTTGTAGAAAAAAAAAAGTATTGAGAAACACATTTCTCCATACATGTAAGATTGAGATCAAAACTTACCTTTTCCAAATTGTTGTTAACATTGTAGAATTCTTCAGCATCAGGATGGAATACAGACAATACTGATGACTGACTCAGTCCTATCTTCAGCTCCTGGTGTGAAAGGTAAACAGTATCATAGTTTACAATATATGCAAATGGTACAAGATGTTTAAGGGTTGAAATTTTTGTTTTGTACTTGTTGTATGCAAGTATGAATTACATACAATTACATTAAGTATGAATTACATTTTGTGTGAATTACATTACATTAGGTAGCAATTACATTAAGTATGAACTAGATCTATATAACATTAATTATGAATTACATTAAGCATGAATTACATTACATTGGTATGAATAACATTACATTTAGACTAGTAATAATTACATTAAGTATGAATTACATTACATTGAGTATAAAATTACATTTGGTGTGAATTGCATTACATTAGGTACCAATTAAATTAAGTATCAATTACATTAAGTATAAATTACATTAAGTATAAATTGCATTACATTAGTTATGAATTACATTAAGTATGAATTAAATAACATTAAGTATGAATTACATTAAGTATGAATTACATTAAACTGGGTAGAAATTACAATTGGCATCTTGAAATATTGCCATTGTTACACAGTACTTTATACCGAAATATACGTACTTTTCCTACTTCTAATTACAATTTTGTTCTCTCTTTCAATTCAAATGATTTAAATGAGATTAGGTAACTGGTCAAAATATTCACTGGCTGGTTAATTCTTTTGTACAATATGTACCTTGACAATCATTCTAGTGAGCCACTTCAGTTCTAGAGCAGACATGTTTGTAATCAGTTTTACAATGTGTTTCCGTACAGCATCTTTTTTCTTTGCCGCATTGTTTGTTGCTATACCATCAAGACAGTCGTTCACTTCCTGGATAAACAGGGTCCCACGACTTGGACATCGGTTTTGTAACACAAAATAAACAACACTAGCGAAGTCCCCAACATCCTGTTAACATAAAATATGTAAAACTAGCAAAGTCACAAACATCCTGTCAACATAAAATATACAACACTTGCAAAGTTCAAAAATATTCTGTTAACATAAAATAATGTACAATAGCAAAGCCCTAAACATCCCGCTAAGTTTAACCCTTATCATGCTGGTCACGATTGATTCTGTCTTTGCGACCAGTGTAGATCATGATCAGTCTGCACATCCATGCAGTCTGATCAAGATCTGCACTGGTCGCCATTCTGTCAGTATCTTTTTGGTAAGCACCCCTTTTAACAGTTAATGGTACCTGTCCAAACTGAAAGGTGGACAAGTTCATTATAGCAGGGTAAGGGTTAACCATAAGATATTTCTTTATGACCGTGACATCATTTAAGTGATTTGGCACAGCCTGCACTGGAAATTGTTATGGCTGTTCACACACTCAAGGATGTCAAAAAAGGACTCCCATAGCTTTTATATCTTAATTCACAACAGCATATGTCTTTTTACTTTACAGCATAATTTCACAATAAATATCGTGTATGAGAACTTTTATAGCAAAAAAGCCCTCCAAATTGAGTCTATAGTATGCTGTTACCTATCAGAAGATTTTTATAGGAATTTTGGTATTCTTACAGCTTTAGCAGTCCTTGGAGCTTTGTAGTTGAGAAGTCTGTGGGCATCTGGACTGTCTTTTCCCAAACACAACACCTCTATCAACAATTTGGCAAACATATGCTGCAGGTTAAAAAAGTACATGTAATGAACAAATGTTTGAGAGCACATAATTATTGGACATGCCTAGATAAAAGCTACCACTTCAGGTTACTGACATTAAATGACTACAATGAACATTATTCAACACTGGTTGATCTGTAATAAATTATAGTTAACAAAATCTCAGATGAAGACTGTTGACAAAAGTGTGCATGGTGAAATGGCATTGTAAACTGTCATACACTAATCATTATTAACAACATTTTATGCAAATAAGAATCATTTTACCTCTTTGATACCATAGGCAACTCTCTCTTTCTCTAAATGTGGTAACAGCAACCTCATACCAGGATAAAATGAATCTGCCTGATAAAACAAAGTGAAAGAAACATTTTTTATCTCTAACATTTCTTACATTTAAAGTGTGTACATAGTGGTATGAAAATTTGTAAAATTGAAACAGTAGATGTGTTCAGCTACTATGTACTATATTAACCCTTATCATGCTATTATTTTGCCATTTTTCTAGGTGACCAGCTAGCAATAGCAGACAACTCTGTGTTTACATCAACACTGCATGTCTTTTTCTGCCTGAGAAAATTGGGAATTTTTGACTTGTAATATTGTCTAAATTGAGAAAAAAAATATCAACATAATCATTGTTTTGGGAAATATTTTGTGTTCTGATTTTGTTAAAGAAATGTAAATATAATTTTTCTGCTGTATGAACAGTTTCTGACTAAGACTTTGGGTGACTATAGTATAGAATGAGTTCAAGATCGAAGTCAAAGACTCTTAACATTCTTAAACTTCAAGACCGATTCCTACGATTGGCCACTTGACAAACTTTTGGATTCTCCAGTACATGTTTCAGTGTCTAGACAAACAGAGACATTACTGGAATACCGACTTGTTTCACTGGCAGTACATGTATCATTTCCCTAAAGAACATCATGTTTTTGTGTACCCTTGAAATGAATTTTCGCAATTTACATCTATAATAATTCAAGTTGTTATATTTTTGATGTAATGCAGAATTAACGAATGTTCTGAATGAGTGACCAATTAAGCTAAATTCTAGCAACCGCAGTGTTATAAGGTACTTAAATAGTGCTGATTGGTTATTCATGATAATATAATAATAATAACATCTTTATTTATAGAAGGTAGCATTTTGTGGATTAAAGCTCTGGATTGTGAATTTTGTTTGGAATTGGGAAAAAATATCCAAAGTTTGCATTTGGAAAGGGTTCAGTAGCTGGACCCAGTGTATCTAGATTTGATTAAAGGTGCGCCATTTCATGTACCCCAGTATCAAAATACCCTGATGCGGTGTCCCAAGTGGTATCAAGTCAACTCGTCCCCTAGTCAAGTCGTCCCCCAGACAACTCGTCCCCGATTTGGTCATTTCGTCCCCGAAAATTGGTCATTTCGTCCCCCTCATGATAAAATTTGGTCAACTTGTCCCCATTTAGGTCAACTCGACCCCATTTTGGTCAATTCGTCCCCCTTTTGGTAATTTTGTCGCCCTTAATATTTTAGGCATTTTTGCTTTTTTATGATATTTTTTACTTTAAAAACTGGTATTTAAAATCATCGTGAGTTTTTAAGGAGTTATATTGGAAATGGTTAACTTTATTTAAATAATTAGGTTTGATAAAATAAAAAAAGAAATATCCTGAAAATATAAGACAATTATCTGAAATAAAATTTAAAAAAATAAATAAATACAATGCCCTTAGTAATAAAATATAATATAAAAGAAAATCGAATGAACTTTTTAAAAATCATAGTAAGCGTGGTAAGAAAAGAAAAAGCAATAAATCCTTATCCCTGATCATAATAAAAGAAAGTTTTAATTAGAAATACAATAAGAAATAAATAAAAAACTAATATATGTCACATATGTATTACTAAAGATTACCAGCATGCTTTATATTCATTTTTTGTCATTAAAATAAAAAAAAAGAATACTTCAAAAGTAAGGAGACGGGTTTCTATAAAACAAGTAGAATGAGCCTATACCTACATACGAAAGGTGTTAAAGGTAAGAAATCACATAAAAAGGCGTTGATTGGGCTGATTGGAAGGTGTTATTAGTATATAATTGCATGAGAAGTTGTTGACTGATCGAATGAAATGTATCAAAATTTTCTCCTAGTAGAATTAAATTTGTTATTAGTTGATTGGAGTGAGGAAATTATGCTTTTCAATTCACTTCTGTTAAGCAAACCGCCAAATGATAGTTTTTGGCAAGACATGTATATACTGACTTGACTTGTTATAAAAAATTGTTTAATAAAAAGTTTAATCTCATTCAAGAGTTTGAAAGTAAGCAGCATCAAATATGGACATTTAAACAGCAATCATTTTCTCCAACATAGCAGGCTTACAAAAAGAAAGAAAAAAAAGAACAGAAAAAAAAATTAAATTGATCATTTAAAGCAAAAAGTTCTTAAAACAAACAAAAACTTACATATATTTTTAGTATTAAATATACTTATTTGAAAGAAAAAACAACTTAATTTATCATACTTTGATATTTTTTTCAAAAATACGTTTTTAAAAAGGGGTCGAAAAAGGGGGACGAAATGACCATTTTAAAATTGCCAAGGGGGACGAAATGACCAAATCGGGGATGAGTTGACAGGGGGACAAGTTGACTAGGGGACGAGTTGACTGTAAATCACCCACGTAGCTAGTACAAGAAATACACAAGTTTTCATGAATAAATTTCTCATATTTTCTACACAAAACACCAGCACAGGACTCGATTAGTTGTCTGAAATCGATATTTTCAAAATCTTGATTGACTAAACAGTGGTCTTACTACTTTATCCCTTGTGTGCGCAAACACCCATACTGCATGATCATGAATTTTCTGCAAAGTAAGTGAGACACGGCAAAAGCAAAAAACTTGACAGTCATGTGTTAATACTGGAAAGAATTTCCTTACTGTGGTTTTGTCTGATCCATGCAGTACTTGGTGGGATTTTCTCCACTGATCAATGAAATCTTTAAGAATTCTCTTTTTCTTATCATTTCCTTGAGTTTTTGAAATTTTCTCCAGCAATCCACAAAGTTCTGAGAAGTGGACTTTTGATGCAACCGTGACAGCTGGTAAATCTGGCTTGTCATCGTCCATGGTTAAAAATTCAAGGGTCTGCTGAACAGAAATACCAAATACAATGGTTATTTAACTTGTTTTCAACTGAAAAACAAGATTCAGCAATTTTCGCCAGTGTAAACAATGACCTTTTATACCTCCATCTGAAGAGTATTCAAATGTTTGCTTTTTTATGTGTAGTTTCTTTTGTTTAGTGTTCTTAAAATTTAATCGAAATAATTAATAATTTCCATTGATAACATGACTTTTAGCAGTCAAAATGATATCTGTATTTTTAAATGGTGAATTTTGAAGATAATTAAAATAGAAACAGAATAAACAAACGCTCAGCGACAATAATAATTATGATTTGCACATAAACAATCTAATTGGTGTAGAAAAAGTTGATTGTAATCAAGTACATGCAATTTGTTCCTGGTCCCACATCTGTCAAGCTGTCATTTTCTCAATAAAACAGCAAAGTAAGACTGTATTTACATTTCTGACGAACAAGGATCATAACAGGCTTTTCTGCAATACTTCCACCTGACAGAGGGAACAGACTTTCGTTTAAAAACATTGTTTAAGGGACAGTGGTGAGGTTACACCTTGGTGTTTTCTACTCAGACTACTGTACATAACAGTGTAAACTGTAATGGTTCACATGTCACTTGTGTTATTATTTCAGACATGGTCAGTCACACTGACCTTTTTCCATTTTTTCCATTGATTTTTTTCAGCTTATAGTCGGTTCAAAAGCACCTAGAGTGCTTATGTATTGTTGCTTGTGCAACAACTCAAAATAAAATTTATCTTATCCAAAGAAGTATAAAATACACAGAATGGCAACTGGCTGTAATCTCGCGTGATCTCGTGTCAGAGCGTGAATCGGTGTTAACTTAGTAACAACAAACATCGGCGAGCATAGAGTTACAATTTTTACCTTTAAAACTACATTTAAATAAAGCTTAGCTTCTAAAACAACATAAGTTTAATTTGAAATAGTCTTAAGACACAAAGTACACGTTTCTTACCATCAAAAGAAGCGTGGTCATACGGTAATAATTAATTTACCCATGAATAATTGCTTTCGGATACAAAATGACGCGTGGAGAACGCGTCACTTCCGGTAAACGAGATCTCATTCAGTTGTCACGTTTCTTTGGTGAGATTTGCTCCCTATGCCTTTCAAGTTGCCGATCTATTTATTTTTATAGCTCTTTGTCTTATCTTATCAGCTTCCACCAGATTTGTCCAGAATTTTGGGAGCAATGACATTCTATACAGGGTAAATGGCTGGTAAAGATGAAGTAGCCTTACTCATTTGGCTTATCGGGATATGGGTTATTTTATGATCCAATATTTTATAGTTGTCATCCCACAAAAGATGTCTGCACGCTGTCCCAAAACATGCACTTATCTGGACTAGTGAAATCCACTAGTAATGTTATATACCTGTAGGATGATTTTGGGCTCTGTTGTAAGGACTAGGTCCTTTTTAAGCCCCTCTTGGACTTGCAGACTTTATTAATGACCTTACTTACTGCAAGTTCTCAAAACAAATTTGGTAGTTATATTGGTAACAGATGAAGAGTACTTAATTACAAACAGTCGTTCCATGACAACATCTTATGCTGGTCTCAAAACTGATATAGCATATATAGAATTAACTTGTGTTGTATGAAATAGAGACTGTTAAAATTAAGCTGTTGAAAACTAGTACTGTATGTACTGTGAAATCATTAATATTCGTGGGGGGACAATTTTCGTGGTTGAGTCGATCTACGAAATTAATCTAAAGGAACAAGTAAAATTCCCTTTATTTTGTGTTCAAAAGTTGAAATCCACAATTTCATATCCCCACGAAATTGCTGTTTTGACCAAAACCATGAAATTTCATGCCCATGGAAATTAAATTATTTTACAGTATTGAAACTTAGTATAATATTTGAAGAAAAAAATTTAATGTTCTTTATGTTACTTACATGACATTAAGAAAATTGTTATTCCTATTAATATAGAAATTTGTTATCTCAGACACTCTGCAAGCTTTAAATGTATAAGTTAATATTCATATTTTTTATATAAAGTTACTTGTTTCAGGTGAGTGAATTTTAAATGGCGCATCATGTCTTGGTAACTGGTGCAGCGGGATATGTCGGTACACATGTACTTGTGGAACTAATTGAAGCTGGATTCGCTCCTGTTGCCATTGATAACAGGCCTAGTGCATTGACAGGTAAGTCTTAAGTTCCAGTTTGATAGTCAGTACACATGTACAGATGGAACTTCATCAAGAGAGAACATTTTTTTCTTGCTTAAGAATCAATAGGCTTTGAGCACTTTCCAGTAAGTCTAAGTTTAATCATTACCTAAGAAAAGATATAAAGTAAAATCTGTAGTTGTCTCCGTTTTAGTCTTTTGTGCAAATATGCAAATTTCAATAAAAAATGGAATGTGCAGATCCATATTATAATGCTAATAATGTGTTGAACAAAAAGTATCACACTATCTACCAGCATAGATTGGTGTAACTGTAATTTCACCTTGATTTCAGATGCTATACAAAAGATATATCAGATAACAGGGCATATGGTGATCTCATTCAGTGTGGATTTGCTGGACAAATCAAGTATAGCCAAAGTCTTTGATCAGGTATGCTCTTTCACACATTGGTTGTGCACAAAGTTAAGTAGATTCAACCCTGACTTGGTATTTTTGATGAACCTCAAAGTGATTCACATTTCTGTGGTTGTTAAATAACATAACAGTGTTCTTAGAATTCTGGCCACTAATTACTTTCTCTTGCAAGTTATAACTTTCTGTTGTAAAAAAGACTTTGGATAAGAAAACTTATGTTAGCTTTCAATATAGAGCATTTTGTCAAGCTACCAGCCAGAGCAAAGTAGGCCGACCACAAATAGAAACTACAGGCTGATCATGGTCTGCACTGTCCAATGTTCAGTCAGTAAATTTTCAGTGAACACTCCTTTGAATAATCAGCGGTACTGCCCAAATTGAATGTTGGACCTGTCCTTTTTAGAAATTTAGCAGGGTAAAGATTAAGTCAAAGTTTCAGACTAAACGTTGATGGATATGGAGACTGATGTTGCTATATTTCAGGTGCAAGTTGAGCATGTGTTGCATTTAGCTGGTCTAAAAGCTGTAAGAGAGTCTCAGGGAAATCCATTGATCTACTACAATGTAAATGTGATGGGAACCATCAATCTTCTAGAGGTAGGTCTCGGGGAAATCCATTGATCTACTACAATGTAAATGTGATAGGAACCATCAATCTTCTAGAGGTAGGTCTTGGGGAAATCCATTGATCTACTACAATGTAAATGTGATAGGAACCATCAATCTTCTAGAGGTAGGTCTCGGGGAAATCCATTGATCTACTACAATGTAAATTTTATAGGAACCATAAACCTTCTAGAGGTAGGTCTCAGGGAAATCCATTGATCTACTACAATGTAAATGTGATAGGAACCATCAGCCTTCTAGAGGTAGGTCTCGGAGAAATCCATTGATCTACTACAATGTAAA
The DNA here is from genome assembly GCF_021730395.1 of Mercenaria mercenaria. NCBI lineage: Eukaryota > Metazoa > Mollusca > Bivalvia > Venerida > Veneridae > Mercenaria > Mercenaria mercenaria. The sequence continues at coordinate 101,321,622 of NC_069363.1, forward strand.
TGTGATAGGAACCATCAGCCTTCTAGAGGTCTCGGGGAAATCCATTGAACTACTACAATGTAAATGTGATAGGAATTGTCAGCCTTCTAGAGGTAGGTCTCAGGGAAATCCATTGATCTACTACAATGTAAATGTGATAGGAACCATCAGCATTCTAGAGGTAGGTCTCGGGGAAATCCATTGATCTACTACAATGTAAATGTGATAGAAACCATCAATCTTCTAGAGGTAGGTCTCGGGGAAATCCATTGATCTACTACAATGTAAATGTGATAGGAACCATCAGCCTTCTAGAGGTAGGTCTCGGGGAAATCCATTGATCTACTACAATGTAAATGTGATAGGAACCATCAGCCTTCTAGAGGTAGGTCTCGGGGAAATCCATTGATCTACTACAATGTAAATGTGATAGGAACCATCAGCCTTCTAGAGGTAGGTCTCGGGGAAATCCATTGATCTACTACAGTGTAAATGTGATAGGAACCATCAGCCTTCTAGAGGTAGGTCTCGGGGAAATCCATTGATCAACTACCATGTAAATGTGATAGGAACCATCAGCCTTCTAGAGGTAGGTCTCGGGGAAATCCATTGATCTACTACAATGTAAATGTGATAGCAACCATCAATCTTCTAGAGGTAGGTCTCGGGGAAATCCATTGATCTACTACAATGTAAATGTGATAGCAACCATCAATCTTCTAGAGGTAGGTCTCGGGGAAATCCATTGATCTACTACAATGTAAATGTGATAGCAACCATCACTTCTAGAGGTAGGTCTCGGGAATTCCATTGATCTACTACAATGTAAATGTGATAGGAACCATCAGCCTTCTAGAGGTAGGTCTCGGGAAATCCATTGATCTACTACAATGTAAATGTGATAGGAACATCAGCCTTCTAGAGGTAGGTCTCGGGGAATATCCATTGATCTACTACAATGTAAATGTGATAGGAACCATCAGCCTTCTAGAGGTAGGTCTCGGAGAAATCCATTGATCTACTACAATGTAAATGTGATAGGAACCATCAGCATTCTAGAGGTAGGTCTCGGGGAAATCCATTGATCTACTACAATGTAAATGTGATAGCCACCATCAACCTTCTAGAGGTATGTCTCGGGGAAATCCATTGATCTACTACAATGTAAATGTGATAGCAACCATCAGCCTTCTAGAGGTAGGTCTCAGGGAATTCCATTGATCTACTACAATGTAAATGTGATAGGAATTGTCAGCCTTCTAGAGGTAGGTCTCAGGGAATTCCATTGATCTACTACAATGTAAATGTGATAGGAATTGTCAACCTTTAGAGGTAGGTCTCGGGGAATTCCATTGATCTACTACAATGTAAATGTGATAGGAACCGTCAACCTTCTAGAGGTAGGTCTCGGAGAAATCCATTGATCTACTACAATGTAAATGTGATAGGAACCGTCCACCTTCTAGAGGTAGGTCTCGGGGAAATCCATTGATCTACTACAATGTAAATGTGATAGGAACCGTCCACCTTCTAGAGGTAGGTCTCGGGGAAATCCATTGATCTACTACAATGTAAATGTGATAGGAACCGTCCACCTTCTAGAGGTAGGTCTCGGGGAAATCCATTGATCTACTACAATGTAAATGTGATAGCAACCATCAGCCTTCTAGAGGTAGGTCTCGGGGAAATCCATTGATCTATTACAATGTAAATGTGATAGCAACCATCAGCCTTCTAGAGGTAGGTCTCGGGGAAATCCATTGATCTACTACAATGTAAATGTGATAGGAACCGTCAATCTTCTAGAGGTAGGTCTCGGGGAAATCCATTGATCTACTACAATGTAAATGTGATAGGAACCGTCAACCTTCTGGAGGTAGGTCTCGGGGAAATCCATTGATCTACTACAATGTAAATGTGATAGGAACCGTCCACCTTCTGGAGGTAGGTCTCAGGGAAATCCATTGATCTACTACAATGTAAATGTGATAGGAACCGTCCACCTTCTAGAGGTAGGTCTCGGGGAAATCCATTGATCTACTACAATGTAAATGTGATAGGAACCGTCCACCTTCTAGAGGTAGGTCTCGGGGAAATCCATTGATCTACTACAATGTAAATGTGATAGGAACCGTCAACCTTCTAGAGGTAGGTCTCGGGGAAATCCATTGATCTACTACAATGTAAATGTGATAGGAACCGTCACCTTCTAGAGGTAGGTCTCGGGGAATCCATTGATCTACTACAATGTAAATGTGATAGGAACCGTCCACCTTCTAGAGGTAGGTCTCGGGGAAATCCATTGATCTACTACAATGTAAATGTGATAGGAACCGTCAACCTTCTAGAGGTAGGTCTCAGGGAAATCCATTGATCTACTACAATGTAAATGTGATAGGAACCGTCAACCTTCTAGAGGTAGGTCTCAGGGAAATCCATTGATCTACTACAATGTAAATGTGATAGGAACCGTCAACCTTCTAGAGGTAGGTCTCGGGGAATTCCATTGATCTACTACAATGTAAATGTGATAGGAACCGTCAACCTTCTAGAGGTAGGTCTCGGGGAATTCCATTGATCTACTACAATGTAAATGTGATAGGAACCGTCAACCTTCTAGAGGTAGGTCTCGGGGAATTCCATTGATCTACTACAATGTAAATGTGATAGGAACCGTCAACCTTCTAGAGGTAGGTCTCGGGGAATTCCATTGATCTACTACAATGTAAATGTGATAGGAACCGTCAACCTTCTAGAGGTAGGTCTCGGGGAAATCCATTGATGTACTACAATGTAAATGTGATAGGAATTGTCAACCTTCTAGAGGTAGGTCTCGGGGAAATCCATTGATCTACTACAATGTAAATGTGATAGGAACCATCAATCTTCTAGAGGTAGGTCTCGGGGAAATCCATTGATCTACTACAATGTAAATGTGATAGCAACCATCAGCCTTCTAGAGGTAGGTCTCGGGGAAATCCATTGATCTACTACAATGTAAATGTGATAGGAACCATCAGCCTTCTAGAGGTAGGTCTCGGGGAAATCCATTGATCTACTACAATGTAAATGTGATAGGAACCATCAGCCTTCTGGAGGTAGGTCTCGGGGAAATCCATTGATCTACTACAATGTAAATGTGATAGCAACCATCAATCTTCTGGAGGTAGGTCTCGGGGAAATCCATTGATCTACTACAATGTAAATTTTATAGGAACCATCAATCTTCTGGAGGTAGGTCTCGGGGAAATCCATTGATCTACTACAATGTAAATGTGATAGGAACCTTCCACCTTCTGGAGGTAGGTCTCAGGGAAATCCATTGATCTACTACAATGTAAATGTGATAGGAACCGTCAACCTTCTAGAGGTAGGTCTAAGGGAAATCCATTGATCTACTACAATGTAAATGTGATAGGAACCATCAATCTTCTAGAGGTAGGTCTCACGGAAATCCATTGATCTACTACAATGTAAATGTGATAGGAACCATCAATCTTCTAGAGGTAGGTCTCACGGAAATCCATTGATCTACTACAATGTAAATGTGATAGGAACCATCAATCTTCTAGAGGTAGGTCTCGGGGAAATCCATTGATCTACTACAATGTAAATGTGATAGGAACCATCAATCTTCTAGAGGTAGGTCTCGGGGAAATCCATTGATCTACTACAATGTAAATGTGATAGGAACCATCAATCTTCTAGAGGTAGGTCTCGGGGAAATCCATTGATCTACTACAATTCAAATGTGATAGGAACCGTCAATCTTCTAGAGGTAGGTCTCGGGGAAATCCATTGATCTACTACAATTCAAATGTGATAGGAACCGTCAATCTTCTAGAGGTAGGTCTCGGGGAATTCCATTGATCTACTACAATGTAAATGCGATAGGAACCGTCAACCTTCTAGAGGTAGGTCTCGGGAAATTCCATTGATCTACTACAATGTAAATGTGATAGGAATTGTCAACCTTCTAGAGGTAGGTCTCGGGGAAATCCATTGATCTACTACAATGTAAATGTGATAGGAACTGTCAACCTTCTAGAGGTAAGTCTTAGGGAATTCCATTGATCTACTACAATGTAAATTGTGATAGGAACTTCAACTTTAGAAGTAGGTCTCAGGGGAATCATTGATCTACACAATGTAAATGGATTATAGGACCGTCAACCTCTAGAGTAGGTCTATGGGAAATCCATTGATCTACTACAATGTAATGTTGATAGGGAAACGTCAACCTTCCTAGTGGTAGGTCTCAGGAAATCCATTGATCTACTACATGTAAATGTGATAGGAACCGTCAACTCCTAGAGGTAGGTCACAGGAAATCCATTGATCTACTACAATGTAATTGTGATAGGAACCATCAACCTTCTAGAAGTAGGTCTCAGGGAAATCCATTGATCTACTACAATGTAAATGTGATAGGAACCATCAATCTTCTAGAGGTTTGTATTTTATATGACTGCATCATCCCAGACAGTTCTGCCACAAATGACGCAATGTCTTTGTTGTGAGCTCAGAAGTGTAGCATCAAAGTATAAATATGAGAATTCCTGAGTTCCGTAATCAGGCCAAGTAAAGGTCTCTGTGAGAATTTTATAGACCTCATTTACCATTTATCTTTCACTTTTGATTCATTTTTTTACCTTGTCTGCTGATACTTGCAGAGAACTGTTGTTTATATAAATTATTTATATTGTTGGAAAGAGTGTTTAACTGGTATCCAACTCAATATATAACAGTTTTATCTTGTTACAACTAAAACATCAGATCAGCATGTGACATCTCTTGATTAATAGAAATGCCAGAAATGTTTAGAAGATGAGACAGAAATGCCATAATAATCTTCATCAAAAACAAACTGTGTCTTTTTTGTATTAATGATAACTTTGGTTATTTTTATATAAATCTAGGTGATGGATGAACATGGTGTACACAACATTATATTTTCAAGTTCATCGAAGGTGTATGGTGTACCTCAATATCTTCCTCTAGACGAGAAGCACCCGACAGGGAGTTGTACCAATCCATATGGTAGAACCAAACACATGGTGGAGAATATTCTGCATGATTTAACAATATCAGATGTGGTATGCATGCAGTATCTTCATTACAATTAATAATGCTTAGCAGTGTCTGCTTGAAAATAATGCTTGAAATTCTAGTTAATCTTTTTCTACAAACCTATATTAAGTAGCCAGACAAGAGAGAGTGACAAAATGTGGCTGCTTAAGGTAGATGGCTGCTTAAGAAAAGTTAAAATAAAAACAAAATTTCCATTTGAAAAGTTACGGGATTGCTTATGACAAGTGGCTTCTAAATACAGATGGCTGATAAGGTGAGTTCAACTATAGTTTAAAAGCTTTCCTATCCTCAGACCTTTCGCTGCACATCACTAGCCTGGTAGAGGAAGCATTTTCTTGCATTCCTGAAAGGAGTTTCTGATGTTTGCACAGGTGCTGGAAAACTCCATTTTACAACCGGGAGTGTAAGATGACTAAATATTTAAGGGCGAGCATATAGTTGCCGCTTTATCTGTCTTTCCGTCTGTCTGTCACACTTTTGTCTGGAGTATTCTTGAAAAGTATTAATGGCATTTGATTAAAACATTACATAATCATAGAGGCCATGGAGAAAAAGTGCAGTGTCAAAGAATCATAACTCTGTCTAACCCAGATTTTGAATTATCTCCCTTTATTATACAAAATAAGACTTGTCCGGAGCATTACTTGAAAAAGAATCATAAGTCTACTTTGCCTAGTTTTTGAATTATCTCCCTTTATTATACAAAATAATGCTTCTTCATAGCATAACTTGAAAAGTATTAATGGCATTTCATTGAAACTTCACAAAATGATAGAGGCCATTGAGGGGAAGTGCATTGTCAAAGAACCATAACTCTACTTTACCTAGATTTTGAATTATCTCCCTTTATTATACAAAATAAGGCTAGTCCGGAGCATTACTTGAAAAGTATTAAACTAAATGGCATTTCATTGAAACTTCACAAAATGATAGAGGCCATTTTCCTTTTTGGTTTCTAAAACGTTGTTCCCCATATTGGGACAAGCACTTGTGTCGGGGAGCATCATTCAGTTTTACAGATTCCTTGTTTTATGTAAAACTAGATAAAAATCAACTACTTTATAGTTCTTCTTTGTTCTTTACAGTAAATGTCTTGGTTCAATAGACTTTATTTTACAAAAATTCATCATTTCAAAGCAGATGATAAAACAAAACCAAAACTCTTGCCTTTGTAAGGTTATCATGTACTTTCTGATTAGAGACATAAATTTCCCATTCTTTGTTCAGTTGTGCCACTGTAAGGAAAAAGTGTGATTAGAAAGTCATTTGTTTGATTTTCTTTTTAAAATTATTTGTTGAATATGGCATGCAAGGAAAAGATTCTATCGATGGTCGTAGGTGTAAATTAAAAAGTCTGCCTCTTTGGTAACTGTTTATGTTGTAACTTGGCAGAGCCTCATTACCACATAAACAGTCACCCTCCAACTGGATATTCCCATTTACAGCCAGTGAAAGAAGCTTACAAAATAACCAGTTCAGTAGTGCTAAAGTTGAGCCTTTGTTGGGAATGAACTTCTATGTTGATTTGACCAAAGACACAAGATGCAATTCATACACTTACACTGGATTTATTGGAAAAGTCATTCAGATTGCTGACTTGGAATCACTTGCCTCAAACTTCTGTTGGCACTCACTTTGCTAGGGTTAAAAGCATTCAGCCTATGTGTGTTTCGAAGTTCTACTTGTATGCCTAACTGTTCTTGAACTAATGCTGGGAATTGTTCTTGCAATCTTCAGACAAAAGCTGCCATATAACTATAGTGGATAAACAAACAGAAGCCCTCTCCATTTGTTAATCCCCCGCCGTGGCGGAGGGATTATAGAAATGGTCTGCTTCCGTCCGTCCGTCCTTCCGTCGTAACAAATTCATGTCCGGTCCATATCTCCTAAACCCCTTGAAGGATTTTCATTAAACTTGGGTCAAATGATCACCTCATCAAGACGATGTGCAGAACTCATGAGTCAGCCTTGTCGGTTCAAGGTCAAGGTCACAACTCAAGGTCAAAGGTTTGAGCCTGCCATTTTGTGTCCGCTCTATATCTCCTAAACCCCTTGAAGGAATTTTATAAAACTTGGGTCAAATGATCACCTCATCAAGATGATGTGCAGAACCCATGAGTCAGCCATGCCGGCTCAAGGTCAAGGTCACAACTCAAGGTCAAAGGTTTGAGCCTTCCATTTTGTGTCCGCTCTATATCTCTTAAACCCCTTGAAGGAATTTTATAAAACTTGGGTCAAATGATCACCTCATCAAGACGATGTGCAGAACCTATGAGTCAGTCATGCCAGCTCAAGGTCAAGGTCACAACTAAGGGTCGAAGGTTTGAGCCTTCCATTTGGTGTCCACTCTGTATCTCTTGAACCCCTTGAAGGATTTTCATCAAACTTTTGTCAAATGATCACCTCATCAAGAACTCATGAGTCAGCCATGTCAACTCAAGGTCAAGGTCACAACTGAAGGTCAAAGGTTTCAGCTCTGTATCTCCTAAACCCCTTGAAGGATTTTCATGAAACTTTGGTCAAATGATCACCTCATCAAGACGTGCAGAATTCATGAGTCAGCCGTGTCAGTTCAAGGTCAAGGTCACAGCTAAAATCAAAGGTTTTACCCTTTCACTATCCATAGCAGTGGCGGGTGATTTAGCTGTCTTTCAGACTGCCTTGTTCCAAAGGGTTTTGAATTCTTTACATGTTGACAAGTTTTTAAATCTTTAGTGGGCTGGTGGTCTAGTGGTTAACAGGCTTGACTGTCACTCCAGAGGTCCGGGGTCTGAAATGTAAAAATGATACAAGAAAACTGGTCCTTTATCATGCTAATACACAGTTTTAATGTGGTATTTGGTCAAGATTTAAAGGCATTGCAATGCATTTTACTGTTTCAAAACATAGATTTGTTCTGTACAGAAAGCGACTATAAGATTATACCAAAGGTTTGTTTAACAAAATACAATTATTACAGAGATGGAATGTGACAGTATTACGCTATTTCAATCCTAGTGGTGCTCACAGCTCAGGTATTCTAGGAGAAGACCAATCAGAGAAGCCGAGAAACTTAATGCCATGTATTTGTCATGTTGCTGAGGGCAAGATGAAGAAATTGACCATATTTGGAAAGGACTATGATACACCAGATGGCACAGGTATTCTGAACTGTAGAGGAGGATTCTGTCACTATATTTTTACAAATAATTATTTTGGGGTGCCTCTGTTGCCAGTTGGTTAAGGTTGCTGACTTTGCATATTGTGGGCTTGAGCTTGAAAAGCTTGGAGCTTGGGTATGAATTCTTTTATGTGTGACAGACGTTTTAAATAGCTGTTTTGAAGGCTGATGGGTCTACCAGTGTGCCATTGGGCCTCCGATATTGCACCTCAAATCTTCATCTAAATATGTAACTATACAGAAAGAGTTGTCAAAATGCTACTTTTGAAACAGCAGGATAACATCCACAAACAGTTTCTTCCAGCTGTGTTGAAAAACATGATGGCACCTAATACAGTTTTATCAATTTTCAAGTATATATATACATGTATATGTATATGTACATTTTTTTGGCAGCATACTTTTTAGATAGTATCATTCTTTATGTTGCTATCCAGTATTTACCAGGTTTATGGTTGAATTCATTACATAAACCACTCCTAAAAAAAATATGTAATAAATTTATTTCTTAAACACTTTCTTTGGGTCTTAGAGTTTGTAAAAATCTAATCATTCCTATCCCACTGAATGTATATGTTTCTAGTACACAGACAAATATTTGCAAATATGAAAATGTATTTTTTGTTCTTATTTCAGCCATGAAGGGGTACACGCATGTTGTAGATTTAGCTAAAGGTCATATAGCAGCATTAAAAACTAGTCATCAAAACGGAACTTATAGAGTGAGTTGAATAAGATATGACATTTCAAAAAAAAAAAGACATTGTAGAATTCATTTTTTTGTACATTGATAAAGGAGATATCATATTGTTGTCATGAGATTTAGGGAGATTTCAGTTTGTTTTGATGATGATTTCAGAAGAGTTTTACTTCCTAAATCTTTGGTGTAATCAGTTGTATTGTTGTCATAAGATTTCGAGGCTTCGGCCAAAGCAGTGAAATAAAGCAGGCTTGAACAAAAATGTAATGGGAATTTTATCTGCTGGTTGGAATTAACCCTTATCATGCTGGACACGTCTAATTCTGCCTTTGCGCCCAGTGCAGATCATGATCAGCCTACACATCTGTGCAGTCTGATCATGATCTGCACTGTTCGCTTTTCAGTCAGTATATTTTTAGTATGAACCCCTTTTAATAGTTAATGGTACTGTCCAGATTAAGAGATGGACAAGTTCTTTTAATGTATAGAAATTTAGCAGGGTACGGGTTAATTTCATAGACTGACACAATGACAAGATCTGCAGAGATGAGTAAGCCATGTTTTTTTAAGAAAGAAGGGCAAAAACAAATGCTTTAAACACATGAAATTTATCAATGACATTTATTATTTTGATTCCAGGCATGTTCATTTTCATTTTTCAGGTTTATAATCTGGGTGCAGAAAAAACTTACTCTATTCTTGATATGGTCAAAATGTTTGAACAGATCTCAGGGAAAAAAGTAAAGTATAGACAATTTCACCTTTCTTTGTTTTAAACTAAGATTGAAATATTTTTCATGATTGAACACCATATGCAATATTACTTATAGTGGCATAGCCATGAGTGAAAATGTTAGATATGGTATTCATGAGTGTAAGATATTTTGATCTTACACGTGTTACATGTAAAACAGACAAATTTTATTTAATGTTTATACTAAATTTATCCATTTTATAGTTTCATATATTTAATATTTTACTCTAAATTATATTTAATAATTGATTGAAAAACATGTAATAAACACGGATAACAATTGCCAATAAACCAAAAGCATGAAAGTAACTTTACATTTGTATGTAGTATTTTGTTTACCTTGAAGATCAGTGATTAAGATCTGTAAATGTCAATAATTTAATCAAAGACTGAAGCTTTTTTTAGCAAAAACTATTGAAAATTCTGTTGATACATGCAATACTAGCATATTTTACACAGATTGTGGTAGAATTCTGTGATAGAAAGCCAGGGGAGATAGCGGTATGTTCAGCTGATAGCTCTAAAGCATTTCGGGAACTCAGATGGAAAACTGATAGAACCCTAAAACAAATGTGTAAGTTATTACTTCAAAGTTGTGCACGAAGGCATTTACTTTAAAATAAGAAATTTTAGCAAGGGACTAATTTTTGATATACATATATTCAGAAACTCATCTTCCTGTAAATAAATACTCACAATTTTAGGTTCAACAATTTGGCCATTTATCATGAATATTTGACCACTTGAACCAGTGTTGATAATATGTATAGCGAGGGTGATATGTTCTATAAAATACCCAAGTAGAAACGCATCCCATCCCCCATTTAATGCACTTCCTTATAAATAATTTCTTTTAGTGATGTCATTATGTCTACCACATCACAGTGGTATGGGAGACATTGATTTACTCCTGTCTGTGTGTGTGTCTGTGTGTTTGTGTCTGCCTGTCTGTCACAAATCTTGTCTGCACTCTTTAAGTCAAACATTTCTCATCCAATCTTCACCAAACTTCAACAAAATGTGATTGCCAGTCCTAGGCCAAGTTCGATAATTAGCCGAATCAGCCTAGGCACTTCGGAATTATGGCCCTTGAAACTTGTGTTTGATAATCAAAGCACTGAAAGTCTGATAAAGCAGTTGAGGTCTTGGTGCATGGTTGACTCATATACTACTATTCAGATGATTAGGCAGTTGTGGGAGACATGTGCTTTTCTCAAAAGCAGCTCTTAGACTAGTTTTATTTGATATATCGTTTTTTTTTTTCAAATAGCAAAACGGTAGAACTAAAGTCAAATAATAGCAGACTCGGTTTGATTGAGCCTTGATAAAATGATAGATATTAAGAAATGTGTAAAACCATTACTTATCAGCATTAGTTGCCAACTTCTATATCCCCTTTCATTGTTGTTTGGTTATTCATTCATTTCCAGTATGCAGATATATGTGCACCTCCTGTTTCTAGGATATATTCGAGGAGCATACATCAGTTTACTGTTATCTCTTGTAGAAATTACTGGTTGTCAAGATAAAAATAGCCAAACATTCCAGGTACCATTTTACAAAAAAATCTTAAGATTTTACTTATCCTAAGATTTTCTGTAAAACGGTCTCCTGATACTTACAAAATAAAGTTTCAAGACCATTTCTAGAAATCAGCTAGTCCCAGGTTAATTTCAAGAATGTTTAAGATTTTTAGATGGTCTGTATAAGATCTTTAGATTGGTTCTATTTGATTCTACACTTTGAGGTTTTAGACTGGTCTATGAGATTATAGACTGGTCTCTATGAGATTATAGACTTTGAGGTTTTTTACTGAACGCTGAGATTATAGACTGGTCTCTATGAGATTATAGACTGGTTCTATGAGATTATAGACTGAGGTTTTAGACTAGTCTCTATGAGATTATGGACTAGTCTCTAGAATTATAAACTGGTCTCTTTGAGATTATAGACTGGTCTCTGAGATTGTAGACTGGTCTCTATGAGATTATAGACTGGTTCTATGAGATTATAAACTTTAAGGTTTTAGACTGGTCTGTGAGATTATAGACTGATCTCTATGAGATAATAGACTGGTTCTAAGAGATTATAGACTGGTTCTATGAGATTATAGACATTGAAGTTTAAAAGATTATAGACTGGTTCTATGAGATTATAGACTTTGAGGTTTTAGACTGGACTGTGAGGTTATAGACTGGTCTCTATGAGATTATAGACTTTGAGGTTTTAGACGGGTCTCTGTGAGGTTTTAGACTTGTCTGTATGAAATTTTAGACTTTGGGCTTTTGGACTGGTCTCTCTGAGATTTAAGACTGGTCTCTTAACTGAATAACTTTTGACTCTTGTTTACATTTACAGGCGAGGATATGTGGCATTGGATGACAACAGAAAAACCAGAACAGGTTACAAATGGGCATGTAAACAATACAGATATATCTGCTACACCAACACACATTACAAATGGACATGTAAATAATACAGATATATCTGCAACAGATATCATATGATTCATGCAGGGCTTTTTTAATAGTCTGTTATATATATTTTTTTAATCTTTTTCTTTATTTAAACCCCAAAACAGATGTAAATTTTATTATATCTGGCTGCCCCATCAGGGTATGAGGCACTTTTTAGCTCAACTATTCATAGAATAGTTGAGCTATTGGACTCGCCCGTGCGTCCATGTCGGCGTTGGCATCCAGATTTGGTTAAGGTTTGGTATGTAAGCTAATATCTCAGTAACCACTTGTGGAAATGGATTGAAACTTCACACACTTATTCACTGTGATAAACTGACTTACGTTGCACAGGTTCCATCACTCTAGTTTGCTTTTTTACAAAATTATGCCCTTTTTTTCGACTTAGAAATTTTTGGTTAAGGTTTTGTATGTAAGCTGGTATCTCAGTATCCACTAATTGGAATGGATTGAAACTTCACACACTTGTTCACTGTCATGATCTAACATGCACTGTGATGGTCCCATAACACTACTTTGCATTTTTACAAAATTATGCCCCTTGTTTGACTTAGCAGTTTTTGGTTAAGTTTTTGTATGTAAGCTGATATCTCAGTATCCAGTAATTGGAAAGGATTGAAACTTCACTCTCTTGTTCATTGTCATGATATGACATGCAGTGCAAAGGTTCAGTAACTCTACTTAGCATTTTTCAAAATTATGCCCCTTTTACGACTTAGCAGTTTTTGGTTAAATTCTTATATGTAAGCTGGTATCTCAGTACCCACTAATGGGAATGGGTTGAAACTTCACACACCTGTCCACTGCGGAGAAGCTGTGTGTGCAGGTTCCATAACCCTGTTTTGCATTTTTACAAAATTATGCCCTTTTTGTCTTGTATTCATTTAATTGACAAGGCTTGTTGAATGGTCGAGCGTTGCTGTCCTCTGACAGCTCTTGTTGAATTTTGCAGTTAGATTAATTGTTTTAATTTTTATATTCTGGCATATGAAACTTATTAAATATTTCTTACTTAGAATTCAAAATGGTGTAACATGAGCATAAAACTTACTTTCATTAACTAAAATTCATGGGACTCTAGATGTTACTGAAGCAAACTTGCAAATTTTGAAAAAAAAAAAGTTTTAAAAATGGTTGAAATTTACAGTTGAAAATAGTCAAGCACTATTCAATAGATTTTTTCCTGATAACTTTTAAGACATTTAATATATTTTTGAATAATTAAGAATTTTCTATTTCCATTTAAATTTGAGGTCTTTAGAAGATATTACTATCTTAATTGAATAATTGAAAAGAAATTAATGGAAAATCTTATTACAAAATAAGTGAATCATCAATTAAATGTGATATATATATTTTTCTTTGGGGTTTTAAGTTGTTACAATTTATCTACTGGCTGTTTAAGAATGACTGCATTTCCTTAAATAGAAGATTGGTTTCAAAGCTCTAGGGGTTTAAAGAAATATATAAACAAATTTATTATTGGGGATTGCATTATGGGAAAAATAACTTGTAGTCATTGACTGATTATTTATTTAGAATGTAGGACGTTTTGGCCAGCGGACGTTTTGGCCCGGACGTTTCGGCCTAGGATCTTTCGGCCTAGGATGTTTTGGCCAGGCATTTTTTGGGGGTAGGACGTTTTGGCCAAAAAAAAATTGTGGTTCCATATTGTGCAAAATATGGTCTGGAGATTATTCTAAAGAATGTTATAGTATAAGTGAACAAATTAAACTGATAATAAAACATACTCATGTTATTTTATTTTTATTTTTTATAATCTTTTTATATGTATACATATAAACATATGCACATTGTATATGTTAATAATTGCTGAATATTTTCCCCATACACAAACACATACAATATGTATTTTGAAAATATTTGCCATTTTACAACAAACCAAAAGAGTTATGAAAATAAATTTTATTCACAATTATTTTTTTAAAAGAATGATCAATTATACTGTAACATATGATAACATATTAATGTCCAGATCATAATTTGCATATTATGGAAATAATATTTTTTTGGCCAAAACATCCTACCTCAAAAATTTTCTTGGCCAAAACATCCTAGGCTGAAAGATCCTAGGCCGAAACGTCCGGGCCAAAACGTCCGTGGCCAAAACGTCCGTCCTCCATTTATTTTAGTGGTCGTATTAACAGGGGTATGAACGTTTTTATAATGAATATTATTAAGGGTTATATTTTGTAATGTTTGGAGATAAAGGGATGTTTGTTACCGGTAAATATAAAAAAAAATCAAAAACAACATTTTTTAGACTATTTTTATGTCTCCTATTTTTTTAGGTGGACTTGTGCGGGTATTTTATCAACTTGTGTATTTAGGATTTCTTAACTCAAAGCGGCTGCCACATCTTATAGGCAAATTTTGTTGTTGTTGTTGTTGTTTAAATGCTTATCTTGCCACAAGACAAACTTATCTAGCATGTCATGTTGTGTCCTTTCCTTTATCTAAAAATAGTTTTAGAGGTTTAAATTGAACAAGTAGGTAAGTAAAGAGTGAGGTTAGTCTTATTAGTTCAAAATGTAATAGAGAAAGTCATGTTTAAAATGTATTTAGACCTTAATATTACTGAAATCCAGAAGAAGTTATATATCCGAACATCTGAATGATGAACTGTTGTAAAACACAGGAAGACATTGTTTATTCTCTGCTGAGTGTTTTATTTATCAAGTTTAATAGATTCTGTGTGGAAAGACACTCTTGTAATAATCTCTTTATCACATGATTGCTGAAACATAACAATTTGCACTTTTAAGCCTTTTTAGCTCATCTGATTTTTTGAAAAAAAATGATGAGTTATTGTCATCACTTGAGCGGTTGTCGGCGTCGGCGTTGGTGTCGGCGTCTGCGCGGCATGCCTGGTTAAGTTTTACGTTAGGTCGCTTTTCTCCTAACTATCAAAGCTATTGCTTTGAAACTTGGAATCTTGTTCACGCATCATAAGCTGACCCTGTATAGCAAGAAAATAACTCCATCTTGCTTTTGCAAGATTTATGGCCCCTTTTGTACTTAGAAATATCAGATTTTTGGTTAAGTTTTGTTAGGTCAACTTTTCTCCTAAACTATCAAAGCTATGCTTTGAAACTCGGAATACTTGTTCACCATCATAAGCAGACCTGTACATCAAGAAACATAACTCCATCTTGCTTTTTGCAAGTTTATTGCCCCTTTTGGACTTAGAAAATCAGTTTTCTTGGTTAAGTTTTATGTTTAGGTCAGCTTTTATCCTAAACTATCAAAGCTATTGCTTTAAAACTTGCAACACTTGTTCACCATCATAAGTTGACCCTGTACAGCAAGAAACATAACTCCATCCCTGCTTTTTGCAAGATTTATGGCCCTTTTGGACTTAGAAAATATCAGATTTCTTGGTTAAGTTTTATGTTTAGGTCAACTTTTTCTCTTAAACTATCAAAGCTATTGCTTTGAAACTTGCCACACTTGTTGACCATCATAAGCTGACCCTGTACAGCAAGCAACATAACTCCATCCTGCTTTTTGCAATAATTATTGCCCCTTTTGGACTTAGAAAATCATTTTCTTGGTTGAGTATTATGTTTAAGTCAACTTTTCTCATAAACTATCAAAGCTATTGCTTTAAAACTTGCGACAGTTTTTCACCATCATAAATTGACACTGAACATCAAGAAACATAACTCTATCCTGCTTTTTGCAAGAATGATGGCCCTTTTTAGACTTAGAAAATCATGGGTAGGACAATATTTCTATTACACAAAAAAATCAGATGAGTGTCAGCACCTGCAAGGCGGTGCTCTTGTTTAAGAGATTTTGTGACCGTTCGATGTCCGTCGTGTGTCAACAATTTCTAAAGAAATATTCTTTTTCAGGACCACTTGGCAGATTTACACAAAACTTTACAGGAATGATCCTTGGTGGGCCTCTTTCAAAATTGCCCAAAGAAGTGAATTCCACGCAGAACTCTGGTAGCCATGGCAACCGAAAGGAAAAACTTTAAAAATCTTCTTATCCAAAACTGCAAGGCATAGAGCTTCAATATTTGGCACGTGTCATCATCTAATGGTCCTCTATGAAGATTGTTCAAATTATGCCCCTGGGGTGAAAAGAGGCCCCGTCCGTGGGTCCCAAGTTTTACATAGACAAATATAGGAAAAAACGTTAAAAATCTCATTGCCTGAAAGTTCAAGGACTAGGCCTTTGGTATTTGGTATATAACATTGCCTAGTGGTTTTCTAACAAGATTAAATTATGTCCCTGTGGTGAAAAGAGGCCCTGTCGCGGGGGTCACTTGTTATATGAGTTACATAGGAAAAAATACTTAAACAATTATCTGATCATATTTCCTAGACTATTTAAATATAATTACCTGATGACCCCAAGTAATTAGGGGTCACTTGACTTTGACCTTGACCTTCTGACCTACTTTTTTGTTTTTTAAGATACAGCCTTGAAATTTGGATGAAATGTACAGTTTTGCACACCGATCTTAAAACTGACTTTCAGTGGCCATGAATGTGACCTATTGACCTACTTTCTTAATATTTTAGATTAGTTTGACATTTGAAACACGTAGCTCATATTACTCAGGTGAGCTATCCAGGGTCATCATGACCCTCTTGTCTTTACTATTGTAGACCAAGTGAGTTGACCAGTGCCTAATATTCTTAAAACAACATCGACATCAAAGCTTTATTACATTAATACCAAAATTATTTAAGGCTTAATTTCATGTCCGCAAGGTCAAACAAGGATAAATTTAATGTTTGTGACATATTCTCATTCTCAGGATTTGGGAGCTTCTAGTATATTGTGTATAAAATCTTACTGTAATATAATAAACGTATAAATTAGTTTGTTTATGAACCAAAGTATTATTTAATTAACCCTTATCATGCACAATTAAGTATACTTTTGCAACCAGTGTAGGTCATGATCAGCCTGCACATCTATGCAGTCTGATCATGATCTACACTGTTTGCTGTTCAGTCAGTGTCTTTTTGGTAAGCAGTCCTTTTAACAGTTAATGGTACTGTCCAAATTGAAAGATGGACAAGTTCTTTATAGAAATTTAGCAGGCTAAGGGTTAAAATATACAGTATTCAGCTTGATGTATACTTGCCAAAAAGGAAGAAATGTTTATGTAACTAGTAAAATGTTTTACTTCCAATCTATAGTGATGCTTAAAATATATTTTCAAGAAATATATGAACTTGTATTTAATCTAAACTATTAATATCACCTTATTTATGGGGAAATATTTTGATTTAATATGTCTCTCTGTCTGTATGAATGTCCATCTGTCTGTCTGTCCATTAGTCTATAGTTTGACTAGACTCTCGTCTCTTGATACAACATCTTGTATTATCATCATATTGGTGTTTCCTGAACCGTTATCACAATAATCAGTTGGTTTGAATTAGAACTACTGGCATGTGACCATATATGATACGGTACATGCAATATTCAAATCAGAACTGTATATGGTTCACAGTACATAATATTCAAATTAGAAGTGTGTATGACACATTACACATAATATACAAGTGTATATGACACAGTATACATGACATAAAGATTAGAACTGTATATGTAACAATACACATGATATACAACTGTTTATGACACAATACACATAATAGACAACTGTATATGACACAGTACACATAATATTCAAATTAGAAATGTATATGACACAATACACATAATAGACAACTGTATATGACACAATACACATAATAGACAGCTGTTTATGACACAGTACACATAATATTCAAATTAGAAATGTATATGACACAATACACATAATATACAACTGTATATGACACAGTACACATAATAGACAACTGTATATGACACAGTACACATAATATTCAAATTAGAAATGTATATGACACAATACACATAATAGACAACTGTATATGACACAGTACACATAATATTCAAATTAGAAATGTATATGACACAATACACATAATAGACAACTGTATATGACACAGTACACATAATATTCAAATTAGAAATGTATATGACACAATACACATAATAGACAACTGTATATGACACAGTACACATAATATTCAAATTAGAAATGTATATGACACAATACACATAATAGACAACTGTATATGACACAGTACACATAATAGTCAAGTTAGAAATGTATATGACACAATACACATAATATACAACTGTATATGACACAATACACATAATATACAAGTGTATATGACACAATACACATAATATACAACTGTATATGATATTTGAGTTGTAACTTTATATGACACTAATCTAATTAGAGTACTAATGCAAAGTATCCCACAAAGTTCTTACATCAAGTTTATGTTTTATGAGAGATGTTTAAACAGTGTGTACTGAGTATATCTAGAAACACAACACTTGGTCTACAGTCAATATTTTTTTAACCCACGATGCCTTGCATTGGTAAATGCAAATGGTGGTTTTACACGTTATTAACTGTATGCTTGTTCAAACCTGAATTTGGACCCTTGATATAATTCAAATATACATGTACAAGGAAGTTATAAAGGAAAGTATGAAAAAATGGAGGGTAAAAACGTTGTGTATCTAGATGTACTGAGTATATTTACTTGTTCCTGGTGCTTTATATGTGTTATTGTTGTTGCTATGTTTACTTCTGTAAGTTAAAGTGTGTATGTTGTTTAATTTATATTTTGATTTGTTGTTTTAAAGAATTATTAGAGTTCTAATCAAACTGTTTAGAAGTGTTGTAGCGTATGGGCAATGTTCCATTTTTTGTTCTCAGTTCTGTAGTCTGTCTCGTCTTCTGCTCAATTGGGATAAAGCTTTAATTGACAGTGCATTTAATTATGTATGGTAAATAATGTGATAATAAATAATGTTACGTTCAGTTTGATGATAGTTTTCTTTTCTGATTTAATAGTTATGTTCCATTTAGAAAAAGCATTGCTTTAATATAGCTTTGCGCAAGTACAACGGTAGGGATGAAGCAAACAGTTTATGATATCTAAGCCAGTGACTGCAACATATCATGGCATTCAGCTGTCTGGCATTGGATGTGTCGTAAACCCCGGTCTGAGGGTTACATGTTCGACGAGGACCTAAAATGTGGTTGTTGGCAGTGTTCTTATTGCTCAAGTTTTGGGGGTAAATGTTCAGGATGACCGACACCACTGGCTTAATTAATTTAAGGAAAAGCCAGATTCCTTATAAAGCCGCTTTCTGGGCTATTTTAAAGTTAATATAATGCTAAGTGCTGTAATAATAAGTTCAGTTATTATAACACCACTTAGATCATAAATTGGAAAAGTCAACACACTAAGTAGTATTAAATGAAAACACAAGAGTAATTTCAGTTTTACAAATCTATTTTGTCTTTTCTTTTCTATATTTTTTCTTTCTCCAGATATATTTATTTTGTACAAGTTCAAAATCACAAAAGGTAACAGAATTCAGTTTGAATGCAAGTGCACTAGAGTCATAAAAGTTCCACAAGTTTCCCAGTTAAACTTAAAATTAAAGTCTGCAAAAAATTCTACAGTTCTCAAAAATTGCCACCCACTGTTTCTTGGTAATAATAAAAAGCAAAATACAGAATTGCACCCAAAATAATGGCTCCTAAAACTGTCAAATTCAGAAAAAGGTTAAGAATCAGTGCAATAGTTATCAGCCACATTTTTCTATTCACAAATTGATTAATTAATATTTAAATAATTCTAAGTCCAAATTTCTTATTTATATCCACAGAAATAATTTTACCAGTTAAGCTTTCCAAAAAGATGTTGCTGCTTTAAGATCCAAAAGTGTAAAGTTAACTGACCTACATTCTGTTTCCTTATATAGACAGGGAGCCTGACTGCTGCGTTTTGATTGGCTAATAATTTTTAAAGGAATTTCAATATTTTCCCCATCTAATACAAGAATTAGAATAAGTGTCATCAAAAACAAATAACATAAATATAATCTACAGAAAAAACTACATCATAACAATATGTTTTAAATAACAGAAAACTCTGTTGAAATGATAAAATTAAGTGTCAAAGAAATTGCATATTTGTCCCCAAAATCCAATATGGCCACCAAAATTCCACACTCACTTCAAAGGGCCATTTTTAAAGATTACCAGAGAACAAAGCTGATAAAAAATCTATAAAATTTACTACAACTAAAAAACATCATTCTTGACATGGCAGTAAAATTTCCTTCATGAAAAACTTCTTTAAATATTTTTAATAAATATTTCTAATTGGCCAGCTCTAGCCACCTAAGGAATTGACTAGAGAAATTGCAGACAAAAGGGCATTTCCCAAAATTGTTCTAAAACTACAGAATGTCATGTCCCTAAATTTTGCATAGACCTAAAGGCATGTATTTACAACATATATAATGAGAAATGGCACCAGAAAATATAAAATATGACTTTAAGAGCATTTAATGGTTTCTGTTGATAAACTTTCTCGAAGTCGGGAGTTTTTAAGGTATATTTTTGGAAATAGCTCGAACAATATTTGCTTGTTAAGGTCCAAATTTTCAGTAAAGCTCCGTCATAATGTATTCTTTAATGTATGTTAAAAGAACTTGGTAACTAAAACTATTTATGTAAATATTTACAAAAATCAGAATAATTCACGGCCAAAACCGAGGTTTACTACAGATGATTTTACCTGGTTAAGTCAAAAGTGATATTCAAAAAGATATTCAGACTGAAAAAAACAAATTGCAACAGTCATCAAGATTGACGTTTGGTATTCGTTGTGTTCACTGTTTGACCTCTGAAAGATTTTGAGGGCAACTAGAAGTCAACAGTTTCCTTGTTTTAAAAATGATCTCTTCAAGTAATCACAAGGAACTGCTTATCATCAATTCAGCACCTGGGCCCAATCTTCAAATCACCTGCCCCTCACTGATGTGGGTTCAAGCCTCTCTCGAGGCGTAAGGAAGCCATCCAGCTGGCTAACGAAAGGTAGGTGGTTCTACTCAGGTGCTCGCACGTTTAACCTTTGGTCTTCTTCTACCATGAAAATCTGGAAAGTCACCATATGACCTATAATTGTGTCTCTGTGAGTTAAACCTAACAAAAACAACCAATTCAGCACGTTTGGTGGGTAGATGACTTTTTTGTCCTTTTATACCAGCTTTGTAGGGAGATCACTAAAATCCTGATCTAGGTGGGGAAAGTTCAAACATGTTCTTTGGGACTTTTCAGAGGAGGCAGTAAGTTGATTTCTACTGGCCTTAAAATTAATCCAGTGGTTATTATGTAACTGAAATACTGTTCAAGTATCTATGTGTTTTAGCTCACCAGAGCCAAAGGCTCAGGATGAGCTATTAGGATCACTCACCGGCGTCCATAAACTTTTACTTTAAACGACATCTCCTCATAAACTGCTAGGCCAATTTCATCCAAACGTCACAGGAATGTTCCTTGGGTGAAGGTCTACAAAAATTGTTCAAAGAATTGGATTCCATGCAGAACTCTGGTTGCCATGGCAACCGAAAGAAAAAACTTTAAAAATCTTCTTTTTAAAAACCAGAAGCCCTAGAGCTCAGATATTTGGTGTGAAGCATTGCCTAGTGGACCTCTACCAATTTTGTTCAAATCTTGACTCCGGGGTCAATATTGACCCCGCCCCAAGGGTCACTTGATTTTACATAGGAAAATCTTAAAAAATCTTCTCAAAAACCAGAAGCCCTAGAGCTTAGATATTTGACATGTAGCATTGCCTAGTGGACCTCTACTAAAGTTGATCAAATCATGACCCCGGGGTCAAAATTGGCCCCGCCCCAGGGGTCATTTGATTTTGCATAGATTTCTATTGGGAAATCTTCAAAAAAATTTAAAAAATAAACCAGAAAGCCTAGAGCTTAGATATTTGACATGTAGCATTGCCTAGTGGACCTCTACAAAAATTCTTCAAATCGTGACCCCCGGGGTCAAATTGACCCCGCCCCAGGGGTCACTTGATTTTACATAGGAAAATCTTCAAAATTTTTCTAAAAATAAACCAGAAGGCCTAGAGCTTAGATAGTTGACATGTAGCATTGCCTAGTGGACCTCTACAAACAATTTTCAAATCATGACCCCCGGGGTCAAATTGACCCCACCCCATGGGGTCACTTGATTGTACATAGAAAAATCTTCAAAAATTTTCTAAAAATAAACCAGAAGGCCTAGAGCTTAGATATTTGACATGTAGCATTGCCTAGTGGACCTCTACAAAATTTGTTCAAATCATGACCCTCTGGGGTTAAAATTGGCCCCGCCCCAGGGGTCATTTGATTTTACATAGGGAAAACCAGAAGGCCTAGAGCTTAGATATTTGACATGTAGCATTGCCTAGAAGACCTCTACAAAATTTATTCAAATCATGACCCCCTGGGGTCAAATTGACCCCGCCCCATGGGGTTACTTGATTGTACATAGAAAAATCTTCAAAAACTTTCTAGAAATAAACCAGAAGGCCTAGAGCTTAGATATTTGACATGTAGCATTGCCTAGTGGACTTCTTCAAAATTTATTCAAATCATGACCCCCTGGGTCAACTTGACCCCGCCCCAGGGGTCACCTGATTGTACATAGGGAAAACTTCATAAATTTGCTAAAAATAAACCAGAAGGCCTAGATCTTAGATATTTGATATGCAACATTGCCCAGTAGACTTCTACAAACATTGTTCAAATCATGACCCCCGGGGTAAAATTGGCCCCGCCCCAGGGGTTACTTGATTGTACATTGAGAAATCTTCCAAAAAAATTCTAAAAATCATCAGTTTGACATTTGAAACATGTAGCTCATATTTCTCTGGTGAGCGATCCAGGTTCATCATGACCCTCTTGTACATGCTTAGGGGCGCCATCCATATTACAAATCATGGTTCTCATGTCCTCGCAGATGCTTATTTATCAGAGCCAAGTTCCGGTTATATTGCTTGCAGTCGGAGACTGGGCATAGTTTTTGAAAGTTAGTCCAGTGTGAAGCTCTAGACGATTCAGTCAACCTTTATTTTTTTTAGCTTTTTAGGTTTGGCTCAGGGGTACTAGTGCTGTTCCCTGCCACGTTTCTCTAGACACTTTCAGCGAACGTTAGTAGGGTTTTCGAGATGGTGAAATTTGTGAACACTTTGGTTTTCAGTACTTGTCCTGACATATTCCTCATTCCGAAGAAATCCAAATTCTGAGGTGACCGAAATTTTATCTTGCTTCTCTTCTTTAGATTCCTGGGGTCATTTGAGTCTTTTCTCAGAAATGGGTTTGAAATCGACACACACAATAATTTGACGTATTTATTTTTACTGTACCGATATTCTTGCAAAGGATGAGCATAATCTCTATGCTTCGCAAGCTCGCATTTTGAGCTCAAAAGTCAAATATTGATTATATCGTGTCAAGATTTTCAAATTACATGCCACAAATCTTTTCCTTTTTTCGGTTCGATTCCAGGTCAAAATCACTCAGTGAGGTCAAAGGTAATATAGGGAATGTTTAATGTCCGCCAAGTATCTTTTTATCCACCTGAAAGAAAGTTCATCAATTTGTCACAAATGTTAACTATGTTACACAACACGCAGAAAGTAACTTTTGTTCATTTTATTTAAGGCGAAGGTTACATGGTGAAGTCTCAAGTCAAATTGGGATTAGTTGCAGTTTGTATGCATGTTTTTCTCCTGGAAAGATTTTCATACACAACTTGCCACAACTGTTTACCATACTGCGAGGACCTGCAGAGCACAACTTTCGGTCAGAACTGTTGAAGGTCAAGGTTGTATTCTGATAGGGGTTATTTTGCTACCCCTTTTTAGCATTTCACCGCCTAAAATTTTTAATTTTATGTCGAATTTAAATGTATCTACGTTTCCCTGTTTTCACTTATTATGTCAATTCAGCCTTCCATTTAAATGAAGCCTTTTGGAGAGACATAGAGACATGCATTTTTTTAACATATAGACCATTTCACATAATACCGAATCGAAACCAAACCCGAACCGATAACCGATGCTGTTTTTTTTTTTTTTTTTTTTTTTTTTTTTTTTTTTTTTTGTTAGGGCTTTCACATATACGCCGAATTTCGTGAATACCAAACATTAGTTTATGAAAAAATAATTGCATGAGCATACTAGACCGTCGCTTTTTAATGATTTTCTTTTGCAGTCGGCTAATTGTTGAAAACCGTGTTTCAGACATGATTATGTAACCCAGCTAGGATTCAATTCATGTGTGTTTTTATTTTATGTTATTTTTTTTATTTGTTATTTATTTTGCTATTTGGTACTGTAAAACGACCCATTGATCACAATGATAATACATTCTACTTTTTTTGATCTGGTTTACCTTGAACCGTTCCGGTAACAGCTTTAAACATGCACCTTCAAAACAACTTTCCTAAAAAAATATATCCAATGTATTTTTTTTTCATTTGGTCCAAACATTCATGATAAACAGAACTATGAGTTTATCATATTTCAACAATTCAAATAAAAGAGCTATATGATAGAGTTTATTTTCTCTTTCTGCCATTTTTGGAAAAGAGTCATTATATCATAAATCACCATTTAACACGCAAAACATTTTATGACAACTTCAAAAAGCATGGGATAAGATTTTAGTCCTTTTCTAAAGCTTTCAAAACGGATCATTTGATAAATCCCTACAATTATAAACTTTCTTTTGTGTAGGTAAACTTGTTTAGATCAAAATGAACATTATATTCATGATCATGAATATCGAAAGAAATATTATCATAAATACTTTCGCTATCAATAAACTTAAGTTATGATAACATTAATAATCCACCAATATGTTTTGAAAGGAGTTAAATAGAAAAGAAGAAATTTATTTTTTTTATTTGAATTTGGCATTTCTGGAAACTTAAATTAATTTGCTGACAAAAACAACATTTTTTTTAAATATGTCATCAAAAGTGTTAATCCAAAAGAAATACGTGAAGTTAAAATTAAATTCAAGAGTTTAATTCTATCTAATCACTGTCTATACATGGTATGAATAAATTAATCACTGAATTTTAGATTGAAACTTCAAAAAGACCGCAGTTTTGATACACTCGAGGTAGTTAAATGTCATACTAAAGCACCTGGCAGCGTGTTTACTATTCTTGTTTATTACTTACTATAAGTTTAGATCACTTACTACTATTATCAATGGCCTATTGGCACATAATTCATGCTATAAGATAAGAGTATCACAAGAATTTGACACTTGGCACTGAAATAGCCGGTATGAAAGTGTCCAACACAAATATGCAAGCATTAAAGGGGTATGCCTGGAGATTTATGAAGTTTTGTTTTAGTCTTGAATGTACGTTTATTTGTTAATATTTGTAATTTTAAAGTAAGAACATAATGCATTCTGGGTAGTATTTATGTAATATGTAAAACGTACTGAAAAGATACATACTGCGTTAGTAACGTGGTACAAATATATAAAATAGGGGAAAATAAAAGTATCAACTTAAGATACTGATATATATTTTTTCTTACACGTTGCTATCTTGTGAGAAATTTGATATACATGCCCCTTTAAAATAGTGTTTGTTAAACTCTCGAGTATTATTAAAAGATATCATTTTCTTCATTGATATATTTTATTCAATCGGTTGTTTTTCACCATGCTATTGGTTTTTCACAGGTTTAATACCGTAAGGTACATGAGCTAAATTATAGTCTGTAAGTAATTACACGTAGATCGTTTGTGACCATGAAAAGGACTGGGCTAGCATGGTCAATAAGTTAGTTTGAATTGTTCAAATGAACGGAATGATTTATTGAATGTCATTTTCGTGAAATGTGGTTTTGAATGGGCTTTGTTTATCAGTATTTTTCTGAAAGATTTACTACTGCAAATAGAAATGGTGAACACTTATGACATCAGTGGTAATGTTACAATGGAGACAAAGTATCGAGTGAAGGATATTTGGAAAACGTATACGTAACTATATTTAGCTTCTAAGTAATTGTTTAAGTAAGGTTTAACTGTTAAAAAGGAATCTGATTGCGATGTTGCGTTAGACAAAAACACAAAATAAAAAGTTAATCTCAAAAATAAACGTATATCTTCTAGTTCTAAAAATGGTATAAAACACAAATTGAGATCATGTGAAAGATCAGT
The DNA here is from genome assembly GCF_021730395.1 of Mercenaria mercenaria. Classification (NCBI taxonomy): domain Eukaryota; kingdom Metazoa; phylum Mollusca; class Bivalvia; order Venerida; family Veneridae; genus Mercenaria; species Mercenaria mercenaria. The sequence goes on from NC_069363.1 coordinate 101,347,916, forward strand.
TAAATAAGATAACTGATTTAGAACATACAAAAATATTTGGAAACAATTACAGAGAAATCTGATAAAAAAAAACTGATGAAAAAAATGTTTTTACTTTGTACAATGACAGTCTAGACTCGAATCGGTTCTTGCCAGATGTAAAATTATTTGTAAAATTCAAAATTGCGGGACGCTTTTGAAAGAGCTAAATAGGAAGTGGATTTCAATAGATCGATCTTATTTTAATCCATTGAAGTTTTGTACCATACGGATTTGTATAAATGCGGATTGGCATTGCTCGCTAGATATCGGTTTCAGAAAGTTCTTCAGCCCGCCTTATATATATGTCTCCACTGGGATGAAGCTAAATATTTGGTATTGTTATTGTCATATTGTATGGCAGGAATTAATGGATTGCCATTCTACTAATACAGCAGGACTGTAAATTAAGATGTCAGCCATCTATTGCTACATTCATGCAATTTTAATGGTTTAATTCATCGCGTGTTACACTCGAGTTGATAAATAAAAATGCAGGGTTTATTGGCACGTCTAAAGACTGTTCGCGACCAGAATTCGGATAGTGATGTACCGCAGAGAGACGGCATTCAGGGAATAAAAAATCACTTTACGCTGAATAAGTTCATAAATCACGCTGAGCCAAATGACGCGGGTAATAAAATCATACCTAATGGGACGAAAATAGATAACATATATGATCTTGAATCGGAACTTGATACAGCGAGAACTGATGACGATGTGGAGATAGAAATTGTGATGGCAATGAATAAAACCACCGGAAGAGTGCGAAATAGAAGTAGCACGTCAAGTCCAAGACAGATTGTGAAAAGTACAAAATCACGTGGCGGATCTAGAGTGTCTCTTAATAGTGTAGCGCTTAGTGAAAAAGATGATTTGGATACACTTAATCTTGATTCAGATGATGAAAGGTTGACGCCACAGAAAAGTGAAAAATATCCTCCGTCCCAGGCATGGGCAGCTTTTGAAAATTGTGTTAAAAATATTGATAACAGTAGTCCTGAATATTTTGTAAAGAAACCGAAACCAAATTTTGTTTCTAGTGGCACGTTTCAAAAAGTTATGGTAGATATGTATGGGAATTGTGAGTATGGAAATACTAAAGGTTATACGCTGTTGAAACAAAAACTGAACAATATGGCAAGATCAACGATGCTGGCATCGAGAATGATGCAAGCAGCTGTTGAAAAGGGACAGGAAGAGAGAGAAAATGAAGAAAACCATGACGGTGAAAGTGTCGAGGAAGCTTTGCAAGAATCGACTGCCGAACCAGAAAGCGTAGCTAAAACGTTCGCAAAAAGAGGTTGGAAAATACTGAAAAGGGAAGTAAATGAGACTGCTATGGAACAAAAAATTCAGTCTACAAAATTGAACTGGACAATGTTGCAACACACATTAAAACAGATGAGCAATGTAGAACGGACTAGACAGGATTTATACGAGCGGTACGGTATTGTACCGACCACTTTGCCAGACGGAACTACTGTGTGTGAAAACCGGATGTTAAGTGAACGCGCACGTGCTCAACTTTATGGTCGTAATAAAGACGGCAATGAATACAAACGACCTTTGAGCTACCAGCCGCCTCCTGTACATTTACGGTCTCGATCACAGGTCGGTTACCAGAAGAAAATAAGAGACGGGGCTAAAAGTGCAAAACTGCCCAGCGTAGGAAGGGGTAGGCAAAGACCTGTGACCGCCAAACCGTAGTTCTCTTATGTGGTCTAGGATACGCTAAAAAAACTTGGATTAAAAACGTCAAATAGCTGACGAGTGTCCCTCAAAGTGACTGCTTATGAAGCTGGTAAAACCAGTATGTATTTATTCGGAAGAAAAGCACGTGCTGTCAGAGTGCTTTTACAACAGCCTATGCATTTAATATATATCTTGCTTATTGCAAAACCTGTGATATTAATAATTATTGCCCCCACTTATTGTTAATGCATTTTTTACCCCGGAATGGAGATAGAATTTCAGTTCATCTGTGTAATAGTTTATGAATAAATAACATTGAGGTAATTTGCTAAACTTATTTTATAAACATTATGTTTTTGTAACGTTATGTATTCATACTAAGGACATTTGTATTTTACCTGTGAGAAACATCAAGTTACAAAATTGATTTGTCACTACATACAATAGTTCAAACGATTTATACAATTGTTAAAATGTTAAATAATGGTTCTTTTATACATGATATATACTGTCTCATATTGAATTATAGAACACTAGAAGTTGGAATATTGTTTTGTGCAATCCTTCATTATTGTACGAACTAACAATCCGTTAGTCAAAATAAATATAAGCTACAAATTATTGTCTTAGTTTACTAAACTTGACCTATATCTATGAATTTCTGTCACCCAAGAAGAGTGATCACTTTGTCTTTGGAACAATATGTCTCTTCAAGACTCATGTGGGATTTCTTTTTTTTCCACACAAAAATGCGTACTTCATATTCGTTTATTATTTCCTCTTTTAAAAGGGAACGTCCTCAGATTTATATAAAAAATACAAATATAGAAATTACATTCAGTTGCTTATAATTGTAATTACAAGGTATAACAAAAATGATTTATTGACTGGGTTCAGGGCAGTGTTTCAGTACGGCTTTACATAAAAAGACAGGTAACCTGTAAAATTTAGTAAAGTTATCTATCGCGTTATTAACACAGTAGATAGCTGATGTAAAACAGTAGGAATTTAGCCGTACTTTACATCATAAGTCTTGTTATATTCAGATAATACGTAATACTATGGCTTAGTCCAAATGAGCCTTGCCATGAGAAAACCAACATAGTGCGTTTGCGACCAGCATGGATCCAGACCAGCCTGCGCATCCGCGCAGTCTGGTCAGGATCCATGCTGTTCGCTAACAGTTTCTCTAATTGCAATAGACTTTGAAAGCGAACAACATGGATCCTGACCAGACTGCGCGGATGCGTAGGCTGGTCTGGATCCATGCTGGTCGCAAACCCACTATGTTGGTTTTCTCATGGCGCGGCTCAAATGATTATTGCAATATTTGTAAGAATGATTAATTAAAGGAGCTTAAAATTTAAAGACACTGATTCTGGTATGCCAGGTATGTGGCCTATGGGAATGATAAGGTCTGCATATTGGTGGTAAGGGCCAATACACAAGACTGGACCATTGATAGACTTGCTTCTGTTTATCATAATAAGCTACTGTATAGCTACTGTGCAGTACATAAATTACAGGTGATATTTCTCACCTACATAGCAAATCAGTTCTCACCTTTATAACGAGTTTAGAAAGCTTGATTGAATTAGGGCTAAATAAACAAAGTGATAAGATACAACAGTGTTTTTTTTCATATTTTCAATAATCAAGTTTTTTTAACAATTAAATTTCATCATTGCATTTTTTTTTGTTTGTTTGTTTTTTAATCAAAAATACAAAAAAAATGCATTCAGGCACATAGCTTTTATAAATTATGTGTATCTTGAACAATGATATCTCTTTATTGCTGGATTTTATTATACATAAAAGAATCGTTATTTAGACAACACAAGGGGAATTATGCATTTTTAATGTATAAAATCCTTCTGTCCATATTTCATTTTATCTATTAAAAATGCAACTGAACGCTTCTTTAATTTCTAATAAAATCCAGCAATTATCATTTCTTTTCCTGGTTTTATTTTGTTACTTTTGATAAAAAGATCATAATCATTGAATAAACAAATTTTTAATTTCTTTTATTAAATTTTAAGTAATTATTTAATTGTTAAGGAGTGAGAAGAATTGCTTCGCTATAAGAGTTATTATTTAATTGGTCGGGACATTACTCAACATCAATTAAAATAATTTTGTGTACATTCTAAAAAAAACAACAACAAAAAAACAGCATTTTAATCAATAAAATGCAAAACACAGGAAATAACCAATTTATCTGTAGGCAATAAAATTTATGATTCTCTGACAATTATTAGGCTACATGTCAAGTCTACAGGGGTTTTATGGACCCTTATCAGACTGGACCAGACAGGATCTTGTATATTGGGGATTAAAAAGTCTGGTATTTGGGAGGGGTCACTTATATAGGAGATTTTCTTTGCCTTTAAAATGAAACAAGACTGGATATTATGACAGCGGGCCATAAACAAGCTATTTACAAACAAAATGTAGAATCTAAGAAAATCGTAGCAGTGTTTTGATATATTGAAAATACTTGATCTTGCTAATCTCCAGTGTTGGACTAAATACGTCTTAATCACCATACTTACGACAATATTTAGATCTCTTATCAATTCTACCATTAATCTATTACATTTTTCAGTATCATTATTATGACGGCACGGTTGACGTGAAGTATTCTTTCTCAACTCAACACTAATGAAGATGTGTACTGATAACGTCATTAAGATTATCTTAAAATCTCCTTATCAAAGAATGGCATATCCATTGCTGCGCATTCAACAATGACTGAATTGTGCAATTATGTATGTGAATGGCCAGTATTCTTGACGGTGGACTTAAGGTGGAATATATTTTATGCACTAATAATATTAAAAGATTTCATTATGATTAGGAAGTGTAAAAATCTACACAGCATAGGGAAGGTCTCTAAAAATTTCGAAACAGATAAAAACAAAACTATCATAGTCCTTATAGAACAGAATAGAATAGAACGGAACGGAACGGAACAGAACAGAACGGAAAGCTACAAAAAATAAAAGATCACTAAAGGGAATAAAATGTTATACCTATTATTAAGATTTGGACAAAGTTAACAATTAAGGGTAACCCCTGTGCCCAAAAGGTTTACTACATTTAATACATTATATGAGTTGTTAAAATTCTTAAATGTTACAGTTTTTGCTACAAAGAAAAATGAGCTTATATACTGTAATTACTGTTGAGGTTTTAGTAACAAAAAATACACCACTGTAATAATGACCCTGATGAGAGACCGTCCAGACGACAAAATATCATCTATCTAAAGTATTTCAAGTTTTCAAGTTTTATATGAAGTGGTATGGATGCATACAATAATAAAATAATAATTGGTCTGCTGTCGTCTTGATAAACTAAAAAATATAACTATCTTCAAGGACGTTTGTAAACTTAATATTACTTCGTGCTTATTCACTCTTAATATGGGTTCTTAAAATACAATATAAGCGGATGTTTCTTCCACATAGTACTTAGTACACGATGCTCGACAAATAAGTAAATTTACCTGTGTAAGTAAGATAGGGGAAAGCAATACATCAGTTACATACATACTGGCACCATCCAATAGTACTGTCCAAGGTCTGTAGGATCGAGGGTCAATAGTTTTGATTATTTCGGCAAGCCATTCAATAGGTATTTTATTAGATGACATCAGAAATCAATTTTCATACTTTTTCAACTTTTTTTTTGACTTATCATCCAAATTGACCGGTGAAACAATAGACACTATGAACCGGCGAATTATTTAAGGAGCCAGTTAACAGTATTGTGTCACGGTCGCTCACGCATAGCCTGAACGTTTAAAGCCAATCTCTGACAACTGCGTCAGGGCTCAGTGGTTAGAGCATTGGACTAGCACCCGAGCGACCCGGGTTGGAATTCCGCAACATGCTGTATTAAATGTTATACTCTTTGATATTTTTTTATGTTTAGCTTACCATCGTAAGCTGAGGGATGTGTGTGTGGAGGGGGCTCGTCCGGGAAACGGACGTCCGAAATTGGCACTTTCTATGCCAAAATGACTTAAACGTCGTCATAAATGATGACTTCTTTGTAGAGGGGAAGTGGTTAGAGTATTGGACTAGCACCCGAGTGACCCGTATTCGAATCACGCCACAGGTAGTTGGGATTTTTAGTCATAAAATGTTATGATCTTTGATTTGTTACGGCTTGAATTTCGTAAGAAGTGTTAAACGTACACAACAAGTTTGAAGATAACCCGTGTGTAAGAAAGTGCACAAAAACACATTTTTTTTTGTAATAAAAAATAGACATTAATACAATAACTCTCATGACAACCTGACACAATATTGTCATTAAATTATGATTTGTTTGTTATAAAGAAGGATACGTGTACATAATAATAAAGTAATTGGTCTGATGTCGCCGCGTGTTGGATATGATATACAATCGACGTCAAGGCCTTTTTTCAAATTTAATTCAATAGCATGCTTAACTTTACAAGTGTTCTTAAAAATAATCCAAACATTTTGAAACATTGTTATAATAGTGTACCTCTTAAACATCAATCATAGAAAGTAGGCCTACGCTACTTTCGTTAATTTAAGATTGACAAGTTTCGAAATCGTTTTATGTCTTTATTATTACCAATGTCATTAAATTCAACCTTTGTCAATTTTCGAGTCCACTTTGCCATATAATGTAAATTGTTCATTTTTGAAATTCAGTAATATAATTCTATTAAATGAAAAAATAGTTGCGCGTGCAAGTGCTTAATATCAGTAACTCGGCCAATAAGCACTAATTTTATGACGTGGCTTTTGCGACATGAAACACACTCGTATCGGTCATTTTAATTTTCACAAATATTTACGAACTGAATAAAGACAGCCAGCAAGCAATGCCACAAATCCAATGCAACTGCATGACCGTCGTTACATAGCCACTCTTTACATTTTCAGTATTTGTAATACATAAGAATCTAAAAAAAAACCAAACAAACAAACAAAAAACATATTGCAGGTTACATTCTATTTTGTAACTTTTAAAAGAAAAACTATGTTTATAAGTTAGTATTTGAGTTAGTTTTTTTGTATTGCATATATTAGCCACTTGCGGGTCTTTTTCATATTTGTGATTTATACAGATATTGAATTGTGAAAGTGATCAATAATATTTTCAGATGTAATTTGAAACTTGAAACAACGCACGCGCTACTACACCCGTACCCGGCGGTGTCTTTTGAAGTACTTGTGAATAAGAAATGACTTGACTATTTTCGCTTTGAACATTAAAAAGACAACATATAATTACAACATTTCAGATCTGTTTACTTTATCATGCTATCAATACTCTTATTATTTGCAATACGTAATTGAATTCGCTCTTTTATATTACTGGGATGCCATCTACATTAAGCTTTTTGAAAAGACAACCCCTCACATTTTTTGGGCCATTTCATTTTAGAAATTATTATATGTTTTCGGGTAAGCATGACCGAGCGTGTTGAGGGAGTCATTAGCGCTTTCATCTGAGTGATACTTAGTGCTATATAGTCCAGACAATCTAAAATTGTTTTTGAATCTGAAAAATGTTCGCTTAATGGCCAAATTTGTTTTTCTATTCAGCTATAATGATGAATCTATCACTAGTGGGCTTGAAACGGAGTTACAAGAAATAGAAAATCTGGAATACTGATATAAATAAATATATTAATTGAAATCCATATACTGAAACTACTTACAGTTACCTATACCGTAACGGGTGTATTTCTTTTCAGATTTGTTATTTCGCACTATAAAATGTAAATAGCAACAAACAGGTGGACAGCGGGGATTAAGAAAACGATATAAATGTTTACTTTAATTTAAATGTATAGGTGTAATATTGAAATAGTTGAATGGTAAGCTATTCATGCAAGTATTCAAATATCAAAAATGGTTTTAGTTTGTTTACAGATTGGTTAATTTTTGTCGGGAATGTCTTGTTTTGACGACTGTATCGGATGTAAAGAGGAAAAGTGAATTAAGTTTAATGCTTTTGACTTGGATGTCACACCCACATAGACAACTTAGGTCAAATAGGGACATTATAACTTCCAACACCGGTTCGTCTAGGCAGTTCTTTCTGACACAGGTAACCACCGAACTGTAGCGTGAATAGTTGGATGGCTTTTTTGACAGGACTAGAACTAACAACAAAGAGGAGCTAGAGATTCAAAACACTTTTGTTCAGATTAGCGATTACATAGATAAGTACTAAAAGTCGGCTTATATTACGCCTTCAATGTACTAGAATGTCATTAGTATAGAAAGAGAAAGTTAATAATCCCTCATTAATGACCTTGATAAGATCAAAGATCAATGCGCTGATTAACTTATAACGCTACTAATTACGATTATTGACAAAATACCTGGCAAGTTAGCATAATCTTTTCTTACCAGACTTGAAAATGGTGAGCCTGGTGCCAGTCTATTTATAGGACAATACAGTCCAAATCATTCACAATTAGGCCTACTTCTTCATTCTGCATTGAGCAACTACCTGCATGTAACTGCATCTACTTCTATTCAGTACATGCTCACAATATCTTAAGTACGATTGTTTTGATAAATATCAAATATGATATAAATCATGCAGTCGTAGGAAAAACAGAGGACAGACCGAACACTAAACAGACGATATAATATCACTCACAGGACAGACCCTCGTTTTACTGAGGTAAAATAATGTAGTTGGTAGGACAGAGCATGGCTCTTTTAATTAAAATTGGAGGACGGGGGATATTATATTACTAGCAGAACAGATATTCTACTTTGACTGACGTCATAAACCAGTTGATATGATAAAAAAAACTTTATCTGCAGTGGAGGACAGGGGATATTATATTACTGACAGGACAGACTCTTCATTGACTGAAGTGGTGTCTTAAAAACGTAGTTTTTAGTACAGAGAGCTGTCTCCACGCTTGAATGTCACACCCACATAGACAATTTAAGTCAAACAGAGACATTATAACTTCAACTGGGTATGTCTTCCTGGTGTCACATGCACATCAAATGATATAATACTACTGATCTGAGAATCTCTTCCTTGACTGAAGTAAAATTGTAGTCGGATGGTCAGATGGTATAACCTTACTGGGACGACATACTTTTTGAAGAACTTCCATAACTGGAATGACAGAGAAAAGGGGACGTATCCTGCATTGGAGAACTCATTATATACTCAAACTTACAAGACATAATCTTTTTTGGACCCGAGAACAGAGCCTTATCGGAAGAGAGGGAGCTAAGTTGACTAATAAGACAAATAAACTGAATATTGGAGTACAGGGGACAATCTCTAAGTTGGAGGACAAACGATACATTCTTACTAGCAGAACGGATTCTTCATTGACTGGGAAGAATCCTAGATTGGAGGTCAAACGCAAAACACCACTTTGAGAACAGGACATTTCCTTAGTTTACAAAATATGTTATTATTTTTGATGAATTTATCATGATTGATTTTTTCATTTCACTTCGTCCGATTCACCTATCTTCACTCATTACCAGCCCTTGTTGCACACAGAATGCAGTTTGTTTCAAAACAAGTTGCATGCAGAACGAGATTATTCGGCATTTTGTCGGCGAGGAGCACATTTTTATTTTAGCCGGACCAGCAATAGAACACAATTTCAAAACGTTCGTGCACGACAGACGTCTGTAGAAAGCATTTGTCCGGTCGAGGGCAAGCCATTCATTATCATACCTAGTAGGACCACTATGCTTGCGATATGGAACTATATCTATTGTTTATTTTTTCTAATTACAGAAATCTAATATTGACATTGAAAACTTAAAACTTGCGGATAAATCCATATCATTCAGAGATCAGCTTCCGGAACTTTATAAATATATTTGTTAAATGTTTACTACCATTTCTCACTTCAAAGCTTTTTAATGGCTTGGCAAATACAATTGATATTTTAGGCGTCATAATTTGTTCAATTATGGCATGATTATGAAGAAGAGGTGATGGTGACATATTGATTTCTTGTCCTGTATACTGACAATTTATTGCTTTTAAATATCCTGGGAGGACGTTTGGATAAAATGAATAATGAAATACCACATCAATAAATGATAAGGCTATTAGGCTTGCATTCAATTTATAACTATTTATGATAGGAACGACATCATGCTACGAATTAGAAGTATGTACATGTAGATACTGCCAAGGTTGATCCGAGTCATTGGTTCGAGGAACGTTGAGGACGAGGATTGCGTTAATCTAATAAACGCTGCAAGTGTGGGAGGTCCGATCGTAAGAAAGAACTTTAACAGCTAAGAAACGTATATTTGTTGTTATCAAAGATACACGCTAAAAATAGCTCCCATACTGAATAAATCATAAACTGCCACAATATTGTCTTTAAATTATGATATGTTTGTTTGAAGTTATTTATAAAGTAAGACACTTGTACATTGTAAAATAGTAATTGGTTCGATGTCGCCGAGTATCAGATAAAATATACAAACCACGCCAAGGCCTTTTTCAAATTTAATTCAATAGCATGCTTAACTTTTCAAGGGTTCTTAAAATATAAATCAAACATTTTGAAACATTGTTATAATATTGTGTTTTAATGAACAAATTTAGAAAGTAGGCCTGCTCCTCATTCCTAGGATTAAATGAAAATAATTTCAGTCCGACAAGTTTTGAAATCTCCTTTGTGTTTTTTTAACCCATTATTTTTCCGTACATGTAGTATGATATTTAAATTCCGTATTAGATTTACACTATACGCGTGTCAGTCCTCAATACAAAAGATTTAACTGAGTTTTTTCGACATAAAAGCACCAAAACATAATGTCAGGTGTTCTATGATGTGTTTTGTTTAAATTTGCACCATGAAACATTCTCATTTTGTCTCCGTTTACCGTTCACAGTTGAAAAGTGAAAGGCGGCAAATCATGCCTTGAATATAAGGCAACTGCATGACCACATTTAAATACGGCGTGAAACCCAGTACAAATGAGTAAACAATTATTCTTTCTATTTCAACTGGTTACTTTACTGCTGTAAATACAAATTTAACAAAATGAGATGGACACAGTTTCCGTTAAAAGCCTAATTCAACAGCAAAACCTACATATGGACACCCCGAGGCGATATCCAAATGAATCTCGGTACATTGGTATAGGGTTATCGGGTGTGACTGGGAGCGAGACAAGAAGGGTCAGAATTATGTGGCCACGGAAAAGTAAAATTTATTTTATATTGAACTAACTATCATCGACCATCATTTTTTATAAATGAGGCAAATTAACGATGTTTCATTGTCGGTTTTCTAAAGGTACGAGACTAAGTGTTTGATGTCTAAGCCGTGTGCTGCCCATTCCCAAAATATAGTGGTGAGGATGGGTGGGGTGCAGCTCCTTCCCCATTAATTCTATTTTCCATGTGAAGGTGGTGGTGTAGGTGGGAGTGGGGAATGGAGGAAAGTGTTTTATATACATTTGTAATACAGAAGAACAGAAGAACATACAAATGCACCTTGCGAGTTATTTTCTTCGGTATTCATTTCCTAGCATCCTATATATTAGCCGCTTGCAGACCTTTTTTTCATTGAGAAAGCGATAAATATGATTTTAGATGCAATTTGAAAAACAAGACAATACGCCGAATTCCATTCATACTCGACGGTGTCCTTTTGAATACTCCTTAAAAGGAATTATTTTCGTTTTCACCATTAAAAACCAAACAAACGCAGCGTTCGTGTATTTTAGAAAATGTTTACTTTGTCATGCAATCATTGCTCTTTTATTTGTAATTTGAATTTAAAATCTTTTTTATGTCGTTTGGAATGGCATCTACATTAAGTTTTTTGAAAAGACGTCCTCCCAGTTTTGGGCCATTTAGTTTCGAAATGACAATTTAATAATATGTTTTAAGGTAAAGCATGACGGAGCTTTTTGAAGAAGTCATTCGCGCTTTCATTTGAGTGACAATTAGCATTTGGTGCAAATTGCTGTTTTGTTCTCACAATCCAAACGAATACGTTTTTTCCTTTTTCTATTCATTCAGTTATGCTAATGCCTTATTCATTGGTTGGCCGAGAACGGAGTTACCAGAAATAGAAAATCTGAAATATTTACAAATGCTTTAACCTACATTTAGTATATCTCAGGCCCGGTTCTAGATTTTTTTTATTGGGTTGGGTTGGGGGAGGGTACAAGTTTACAGCGAAGGCTTAATCGGCGAAGCGCATAGCGCCGAGTGGGGGTAGGTACGTGATGGATATAAAGTTTCTTGTATGAATACCATTAATATAGAGGGACACAGGAAGAGGTCGAGGCATATAACGACCTCATTACAGACAATACTTTGGTAGAGATTCTAATGCTGTTCAACCTCGTGGGTAGGTATGGCTGTGGATATCCCCTCCTGTCTTGAGGTGTCCGCCTAGAAATATTTGATATATAAGTATGAAATGGTGACAATCGTTTGGTGTTTGGATATAAACTTTGGTAAATGTATGTCAGTACTCATCCGACTGTGTATGTTGGGGTGGGGGAGCATCACGGCGTCCCGGTCCCCATTGATCCGAGCCTGTATTTCTTTACAGCTTTATTTGCTCTTTTAAAACCAAACGGCAACAAGCAGGTGGTTAGTGAGGATTAGGAAAACGATATAAATGTTTACTTTAATTTGAATAAGTGTAGTATAGAAATAGCTAAATAGAAAACTATTCATTTCAAAAATGATTTCAGTTTGTTTATATGCTGTTATTTTTCGTCGGGAATGTCTTGATTTGGCGACTATGTCGGAAGTGATATATAAGCAAAAATAGATTAAATTTATTAGTTTTGATTTAATGTCACACAGACATCAACGACTGTGGTCAAACAGGATCAGTCCAGCTTTAATGGTGGAGGACAATCACAAGTTCCCCATCCAAGAATTTAATTGAGGTACAGGTTGGTATTTGTTTTGAACCATGCAAGCATAGTCGGGTGGTCTTCTGAACAGAATTCGAGCACACAGCAAAGAGAAGCAAGCAGGACATCTGAATTCAGCGACTCCGACAAGTTAATCTCAAAGACATCGACCTTTATATAACCGAGCCTCTGAAGCAATATGACAAAAATGTAAAATATTAAATTCATTTTGAGAAAGTTTCCAACATTTCTATCAGCTCTATTCTTTGTACATATGTAATATTAGCCACACGAATCTTCATTTTACAAAAGTATAATGTAATGAAGAGAAAAAAAGAAACATTTTGTTTAGATTAAAGATAAGATAAAATAATAGTAAAAGTAAGCTTATATTTCACTTTCAAAGTACTAGAATGTCATAAGTATGGAAAGAGAAAGTTAAAAACCCCTAATTAGTGATCTAAGCAAGATCAAAGATCAATGAGTTGATTAACATATTTATAACGCTACAAATTATGGCTATTGACTAAATACCTGGAAGATTATCGTAATCTTTACTTATCAGATTTAGGAATGGTCAGCCTGGTGCCAACCTGTTTGTAGGACACAAGAGCCCATATCTTCACACTTGTTAACACCTTCAAGTTCCTTTAACATCTGATCGTGAAATGAGGTTGTCCACTAAGATAACATGTTTGTTTTTTTTTTCTTAAAGTGCAATGGTGCAAAATTATTGCAAGAACTTTGGTTTGTACATGAAATTGTATGTTTTTGGCTAAGAAACCGTAATTCATTAGTTTTCTAGAGAACACAGGTTTGCTAACTGCACTATGTGCAGTTCCGGTAATTAACTAAGTCTATTTATTAATTGAACGAGAAAAGCTTCTTTTGAATACACTATGATAAAAACTAATTTGAGACTACATCAGTCGGTGCTAAGATTATAGAATCTTTGACCTTTTATGACCAAGAACTGTCACTATTTAAAAATGTATCTTAATCATACATTTTGATCAAGATAATTCTATATGAATTGATAACAGCACGACTTTTATTTTTCAGCCTGATGTTAAGAGCATATGATAAAAGAACAAGAGCTGTCTGATGACAGCGCGCTCGACTATTCGAAGAATTGATTGAAGAATGGGGTCAAAATATTTCCACAGATATTCAGACAAAAGAAATAAATAGATTAGACAAACAATGTTCCTGTATTTCTTTGATTTCGATAAGTCTTGCACTAAATGGCAATGTACGAACCAATTTCAAAGTCCAAAAAGGGCCATAATTCAGTCAAAATAGTTATGTACTCTTGTCTACAGATGGAAATCATAATGATAAACAAGTGTTCAAAGTTTAAAAGCCATATGTCAAAAAGTTTTGACAAAACGTGGACTTGTATGAAAACAGAACCAATTTCAAAGTCCAAAAAGGGCCATAATTCAGCCAAAATAGATGACAGAGTTATGTACTCTTTCCCACAGATAGAGACTATTATACTAAACAAGTGTTCAAAGTTTCAAAGCCATATGTCAAAAAGTTTTGACAAAACGTGGACTTGTATGAAAACAGAACCAATTTCAAAGTCCAAAAAGGGCCATAATTCAGCCAAAATAGATGACAGAGTTATGTACTCTTTCCCACAGATAGAGACTATTATACTAAACAAGTGATAAAAGTTTCAAAGCCATATGTCAAACACTTTACAAAAAATATGAACTGGTACGAAAAACTTAACCAAGATTTCTAAGTCAAAAAGGGCCACAATTCAGCCAAAATCCATGATGGAGTTATGTACTCTTGCCTATAACTGGATATGGTGATGGTAAACAGGTGTTGGAAGTTTCAAAGCTTTATCTCAAAAGACTTTGTCAAAATATGAACTGGTACGAAATATTAACCCAGATTTCTAAGTCAAAAAGGGCCATAATTCAGCCAAAATCCTTGATGGAGTTATGTGCTCTTGTCTATAACTGGACATGGTGATGGTAAACAAGTGTTGAAAGTTTCAAAGCTTTATCTCAAAAGACTTTGTCAAAATACGAACTGGTACGAAAAACTTAACCAAGATTTCTAAGTCGAAAGGGGCCATAATTCGGCCAAAATCCATGATGGAGTTATGTACTCTTGCCTATAACTGGCCATGGTGATGGTAAACAAGTGTTGAAAGTTTCAAAGCTTTATCTCAAAAGACTTTGTCAAAATGTGGACTGGTACGAAAAACTTAACCAAAGTGTGACGCCGACGCCGACGCCGTGGTGAGTAGGATAGCTCTACTTATTCTTCGAATACACGGGTATGAAACGTTGCCTGCGGCACAAAATGTGCCGCACTGAAATGAAGGCATCGCGCCTCCGACGGCGCAGGCATTGCGCAGGATGTTTACAAAAATAACGAGCAAGGTGAGTAAAATTGAAGGTTTTTGGTTATTGTCTTTTTACAGTAAAAACTTTTTAGAAATCGGGAATGCAGCGGGGTGTAGTTGTGTCTTGCCGACAAATTCATGCCCAGTTTGTGAAGAAATAT
Source organism: Mercenaria mercenaria (assembly GCF_021730395.1). Taxonomy (NCBI): domain Eukaryota; kingdom Metazoa; phylum Mollusca; class Bivalvia; order Venerida; family Veneridae; genus Mercenaria; species Mercenaria mercenaria. The sequence continues at coordinate 101,363,047 of NC_069363.1, forward strand.
GTAATATTGTTATTTTGCGCGTGTTTTTCATCGGATACAGTAACGTGGAAATTACAAAAGTAGTGAATATTCCGAGTCATTTCACCTCCTGCTGAAAAAGAAATGATGTATTTCTGTAGTATATTATATAAAGACATGGTATCTGATCGATTGAGATAAAATACATGCCTAGGAAAAGGCATATCCCCTCGTTCTGGCCGACTTTTCAGTCCAGTGCCGCAGGCATCTCGATGGTGCCGCAGACATTGTGAGAGGCGCAGTCATCTTGAATACTACTGTAGTCAGTAGTACGTACAATTTCGACCTTCTAACATGTATTGAAGTACAAAAATATCAGTAACAATGTTGTTCCTCCAGTTATTGTAGTTGTAGACAAATCTTCTCAATCCGAACTTAGTAATATAAATAGCTATTTAAGAAGTTTGCAGTATTTTTCTCGCTGTTTTGGAATGGGCCAGGGAAAATCACGTCATTTTGTATCGATTTGGGATTCATTTTCTCTCGTAAAATAGCAATATTCAATTACTAAACATCCCATTTGTAACAATTATTGATGCTTATAGTTCAAAGCAAGGTATGAAAACCAGCATCGGAGCACAAAAACTGTCATAACTTTTGTTTATTTTTCAACCAATTTTAATGTTTTTGTTTCAGCATCGAGTTTCTTTTCTTTACAGTTTGAGCGTAACTTTTTTATTAGCGGTGAGCTGAATTCAGTACTCCCCCCCCCCCCCCCCCCCCCCCCCACCTCCAAAAAAATATAAATAAATGGTGAGATTCGCAGTTTTGTCGTTCCGAAAACAAGGAACGCAATAAGACAAAACACACACACACATAAAAACATGGAATTTCTCTCGCTCATCTCGCACCATGTTTTTCTGTAACAGTATATCAGCACAAATTTAACTGTTATGTCAAGATATTTAGATACGAATGAAGAATATTTAAAACGATACTGTTCCCAAGTTTTGTGTAGAAAAGAACCAATGAAAAAATTGTCCAAATGGGGCTTAACTTGTTCTAATTATTTCTGAAATTCTAACAAAATACTTACGTATTTTACCCACTCTTTGTCGTTCAACTATGATTTAGGTCTGTGCACCGACTGTACACATAAAGTTTCGTCTAATCATAAGGAGAAATTATTTTTTTTTTCCTTTTAATATACACTGAATGCATGTGCATCTATCTGAAAATATAATATATCAAGATATTTAACTATCGATAACTTCATTGCTTCTTTTCCACACAAAACTTGGGAACGGTATCGTTTTAAGGGAAGTTCAGTGATTTTTTACGAGTTTTTTTGTGTGTGTGTGTGTGTGTCTTTTTTGCCGTTCCTTTTCTTCGGAAAGCCAAACAGTGATTTTTCGCCATTTTTTTTTTCGGGAGAACGGGGAGGGGGCGAAATTCAACTCATCGCTTATCAAAATAGTACGCCCAAACTGTAAAGAAAAACAACAACAACACAACTTGATGCTGAAACAAAAACATCAAAACTGGTTGAAAAATGACAAAAGTCATGACAGTTTTTGTGCTCCAATGCTGGTTTTCATACCTTGCTTTGAACTAAGTATCAATAATTGTTACAAATGAGAATGTTTGGTAATTGAATAATGTTTTTAGCAGAAAATAATCCAAATTCGATACAAAATGATGTGACTTTCTCAACTGGGAGGCACCTGGTCCCATCCCCCAAAAGAGCAAGAAAAAATATTGCAAACTTCTTAAAATAGCTATTAAAAATTACAAAGTTCGGATTGAGAAGATTTGTCTTACACAATAACTGGAGGAACAACATTGTCATTAGTATTTTTGTACTTTAATACATGTTAGAAGGTCGAAATTATACGTACTACTGACTACAATAGTATTCAAGATGACTGCGCCTCTCATGATGTCTGCGGCACCATCGAGATGCCTGCGGCACTGGACTGAAAAATCGCAGAACGAGGGGGTATGCCTTTTCCTGACATGTAGTTTATCTCAATCAATCAGATGTCATGTCTTTATATAATATACTACAGAAATACATCATTTCTTTTTCAGCAGGAGGTGAAATGACTCAGAATATTCACTGCTTCTGTAATTTTCACGTTACTGTATCCGATGAAAAACACGCGCAAAGTAACAATATTACATATTTCTTCACAAACTGGGCATGGATTTATCGGCAAGACACAACTACATCCCGCTGCATTCCCGATTTCTAAAAAGTTTTTACTGTAAAAAGACAATAACCAAAAACCTTCAATTCTACTCACCTTGCTCGTTATTTTTGTAAACATCCTGCGCAATGCCTGCGCCGTCGGAAGCGCAATGCCTTCATTTCAGTGCGGCACATTTTGTGCCGCAGGCAACGTTTCATACCCGTGGAATAGTCGAGCTAAAAACTTGTGATATGATGTTGAGAACCTAGGTTATCAAAGACAAATTAAAAAAAGATACCGTGAACTTACCTTAAGTTTTTAACTCAAAACTACGTTCGCAAAACTATGCTTTGGAATGGAAACGTAAGTTTTTGAAGTTTGTATAAGGATTATGATAACCTATGTTCTTAGAAAAATAATGTGATATAAATTGAGAACATAGGTTCTCGATCATACAGGTTCTCGTCTGGGAACCTAAGTTCTCATTTGAGACAATTACCTGCCCTACAATTAAAACAAGATCATCCATAAATTAAGTTCAACGTTAAATTACCTTACAAGACCAATCCCTTTCTAAACACGAAACAAATCTTTCATGGTTTTTGGTTTAACGCCATTTTCAACAGTATTTCAGATTTTGTTATTTATTTATAACAAATGTGAAAGAGATGCGTTTTCAAAGTTTTTTTTTTAAATGCGGACAGTGAGCTTAAATCTCTGATGCTTGCTAGGAGGGCATTCCAAAGCTTTGGAGCTGCATGCTTGAAACTTCTGTCACCATACTTTACTGTTCGACTCCTCGGTACAACCAAAGACACCGGGCCATTTACCGAGCTTAAGTCTCTACGAGACTTGTACATGTCCAGCATATCGACAATGTACTTAGGAGATTCATTGTGCATGGCTTTGTATGTAAGTGTCAAGATTTTGAACTCAATGCAGTGCTGAACCGGAAGGCTGCCAATGCAACTCCTTCAAGACCGGCGTGATGTGTTCGTATCTTGGAGTCCTGGTTATGATGCGGGCCGCTGTCTTTTGTACACATTGAAGTTTTTGCGGTGAATCTTTGGAAATTCCATACAGCAGCGAGTTACAGTAGTCTGCTTTCGATGTAACCAGAGAGTTCAAAAGAGACTTGGTAGCATCAGCTGTGATGTACTGCCTGATGTGGCCAATTTGCCGAAGTTGTGCGTAACTAGCTCTACACAGAGTGTTAACATGCTGTGTCGTGACCATGTTTGAATCTATTCTATCACCGAGATTCTTCACACAAATTGATAGTTTAATCTTTCCCAATTTGCACAAGTACAAGCCTGTTTTCCTAAGTAACTGCCAACTTCCCCACATGAATCAGAGTTGGAGGACAAATGATGTCAGACACAATGTACTAGTATTTTACCAATTCGTCACGAAGAACATACGCCCCGCCCGAGGATCGAACTCACGACCCCGCGATCCGTAGATCTGTGCTCTCCCTATTGAGCTTAGCGGATGGACTGACTATGCATTTGAAGACAGATAACTGACTGTACATTGGATGTCATAGAACTAACTCTATATTGGAAGACAGATAACTGAACTGACTGTACATTGGAGGACAGATAACTGACTCTACATTGGTGAACAAATGACTGAATCTACATTAGAGGTCAGATCACTTACTCTACATTGGTACTGACTGCATTGGAGAACAGGTTACAGACATTGGAAGACAGATAACTGACTTTAAATTGGAAGACAATGAGTTGACTTTCACTGGAGGACAGCTAACTAAACCTACATCGGAGGACAAATAACTAACTCCACAATTCAGGACTGACAGAACAGACACCTCTTTGACTTGAGAAATCCTAGTTGGTAAGAAATGTACTGACTCCACATATGAGGAGGGACAACTGAGTCCACCTTGAAGGACAACAGATTCTGCAGTTGAGGACATAGGATACACCCTAACTGACAGTACAGACTCATATTTGATTTCAGACTTCCTAGCTGGTAGGAAGAACATTGGAGAACAGAAAACAGATCGTACATAGGAGGACAAATAACTGACTCTACATCGGAGGACAAGGAACAGACTGCTGTACGTTGGAGGACGGGTAACTTGACACTAAATTGGAGGACAGAGAACAGACTGTACATTGGAGGACAGATAAATGAATCTACATTGGAGGACAGAGGACATATTGTACATTGGAAGACATTGGAAGACAGAAAACAGACTTTACATTGAAGGACAGGTAAACGACTCTACATTGGACTGTATATTGCAGGATAGTTAATTGACTCTACATTGGAGGACAGAAGACAGACTGTACATTGAAGGACAGACAACCCATTCTACATTGTAGGACAGAGAATGGACTGTACATTGGCAAGCAAGACTCTTGTTTGATTTGAGAGATGATTCTGCTTGGTAGGATAAAAACTGACTCTACATTGGAGGGTAGGGGCTATCTTCTTCATTAGAGAACAGG